>NC_025997.2:32468026-32546096 GCF_000442705.2 Elaeis guineensis | reverse complement strand
AGGAGTTCGATCAACATCTGCCATCAAAAGGGTGAAATCACGAACTAGCATTCGTGAGGAGCTGATCAGACGGAAGCTTCGTGTGGACGATCCGCAGAGGCCAAACATTTGTGTGGCTGTGATGTGATGATCAGAGCCCCTGACGGTGATCAGATTGCGGTGATCGACTACCCGCAAAAGGTGATGTGTTCTGAACACAGTACTGTAAAACGTTTACTGATTCAAATTTGAATTTCAAATTTAAATGCATGCTGTTGTATCATATTTAGATCCTAGTGTAGGGTTAATTAGTATTAATTAATGAGATTAATTAATAATTCCACTGTAAAATAGTAATTTTAAAAAAGTTTTAAAATTACCATTTTGCCCCTACACTAAATTTTTGCTTCATGCTGTGCGACTCTGATCACCTCACAATACTTGTGGATGAATCAACATGTCATTGGCACTATACATGTACTCATGCATAGCACCTATCTTTATTGTCATTGTCCATCCACTCATCAAGTATAGCTTGTTGACTATGGGTTGGATGGGTTGTTAATATTAGAATAATCTGGTAGAGAACATTACTTAAGTTTTTAAAATTAAAAATAATTTTTAAATTTATAAGCCAGTCTATGTACTTGATTTTGGTTAATCGATTGATATCTAGAATTCAAGCTAGAGGGTTGGAAGCTGACGTAATGAACAATAGAGAGCAAAGATTTTAATTGGATGTTTGTATTTATTTTATAATTTTACTCTAGAGACTTTTAGATGTAAAAAAAAACTCCTACTATTTTATCAGAACTCCCACACTCTCTGAATAGAGAAATAAAAATTCTAATGCGATAATTAGATTTTTAGTGAGTGCTATGGTTCCACCGATACCGTGCACCTCACCTAACGGTTATTGGTAACATGAATAAACATCGATGCACAGATAACTCTTTGCCCAGATGCTTCTCTAAGCATATTGTAGCCATTTAGTCTCTAAGTCATGTGGGCTCACCTAACAGTTATTGCCCATACTTCTTAGTTAAGTCAGACCCACTGTTTATAAGCAGGTGTAAAGCCATCATTGGATCCCTCACCTAACAGTTATTGGACCCAATCCTATCTTTACTCTGTAGTAACTCTTTGCTAATAGAGTGGTTGCATGTTCCCGATGCAACTGAACTACTGTGACCAGCTAAGAATAATCAACACCGGTAGCACGCCCGCACATCGACAACGATAGAAGATCTTGGACTTAATATTTTGTGGAGAGATTTGAGTTTAGATCTTATCTAATCAGTCATCACATGACTGATATAATTGACATGGGCTAAATCAAACCACTAAGCAACTATATTTGTGACTCAATCTTTCAAATTAGTCAGGTAAGTGGAGCTTAGTGGGGGTCCTCCCGTTGCTTTCTTTAGACATCAATAAATTGACTAGATAAGTAAATAGAATTAATTAAATAATTATTTTTTAATTACTTATCTTAGACACCAATTGGATAATTAATCAGAATTGGTTAGCTCAAGTGAATCAGGCTTAAATCAATAAGTCAAATTAGGTCCTTAGGTTAATCGATTCTATATATGGGACTCAATCGATTTGATCAACAATAATTGTATGATCATTAACTTAATTGATCTAACTCAATTCAACACTTGACTCAGTTTAACCAATTACTTAATCAAATTAGACCCATATATCCCAAATCAAAAATCTTAGATGTAATCCTATTACACGACCTAATTTTTGATTTTTTCATAGTCAAAAGTCTCATACATAAACACAAATTTTAGATTCTAAAATCATATTTTAGATCTAAATACTTTATATAAAAATAAGTACTAAAATATAAAAATAATTTTCAAGTTCTAACATACAAATATATATCACATATATGCATGTAAAATCAGATCTTAAACAAAATTTTAGATCTAAATACGATATCATATATCTCATATACTAATCATAGATCAGATTAAAGCTAAATTTATGATCTAAATATGTAATCATATATTATATATATGAATCAAAATTCAGATCATAAAAAAATTCAGATTTCATGCATATATCTATTTCCCATGAACTAGAACTCTTTCTAGATCAATTTTAGATCTATGTATGCATTAACATATCAACTATTTATTCTAAAATTAAATTTTAAATTTAAAAATCTATCCATACATCTCATGTATCAAAAAAATAATTTTAAAATTTTTTTAAAAATATGTATATTAAAATTCAGCATATGAAAATCTGTGGCTCTGATACCACTGTTGGATTTTGAGATTTAATGCATGCATATGTATTTTAAAAATTTTATTTTCTAAATACCACAGTAGAGAATAATATTAAAATAATTTTAATTTTAATTTTATATATAAAAAAATATAAAACTACATGATCTATTTTATATGCTGAAATTGATATATACTGAAATTCAGATTGTGATCAAATCACATACCTGTTTCACAATCTCTTTCTTCAAAACTGGATCTAAAAGAAAAAAGGCTCTCTCTTAGCTACATAAGTATCCGACCTCTATGAGTATCCACTCAGAATCAGCCTGGAATAGTCTTTTTTAATTTGAATTTTGATTTTTCAAAATTCAGCCTGCTGAATCTAAATGAAGCCTAGATCGCGATCAACACTTGATCTTTCTCCTTGATCTTCTTCTTCTCCTCTTCTCTAGAGTTTTTTCTTGCTATGTACTACTATCAGATGTTAGAAACTAGCAAGAAAGAGGCACCCAAACTCTTTTGGGCATGAAACTCCTTAGGACATGCATCCAAAGGAAGGGATATATAAAACACCCAAAAGGAGAGAAAGGGAGAGGAAGAGAGGGCATGGAGAGAGCCTTTGGGTATGAGGAGCTGCTGATTTTATGGCTCTAGAGACCTTAGGAGATGTCTCTTTAAATAGGCATAAGAATTGAATCCTATTCAATCTCATAATACAAATCCTACTTGCATTAGGATTTCTATTAACTTAAGTTATCCAACTTACATTAGGAAGTCCAGTAGGTGCCAACAATTGGAGCCCTTCACCCATAATTAGACACCCCAAAATACACCCAAGAGATGCCCCATATAAAAATAAAAGGTTCTCTAATCAATGGGCACGCTAAAATTGATCAAATCAAGGTGGCACCCCATAATAACAATCGAGGAGATTCATAAGAAACTTGCACCCTTAATTTATATGATCCATAACCTTAGACACCTAATAATTAAAATTTTATGAATCTTATTCATGTAGGTTATTAGCAGATAATTAAGATAGAATTAACTTATCAAATAAATAATCCCAATAGAAAGAGAAATTAGGTCCAACCATGTGCTAGCAAGGTTACCATGAACTCAATAGATTTTTATAAACCCAATTGATACTTCATAAGCTTAATTACTTATTTCAGACCTAATCTCTTTATTATGTGATCTCATAGATTCAATTCTATCTAGTAGTGAGACATACAATGATCTCTATCATCGTATCATTGAAATTCTTTTCAATAAATCGAAATAATTTCACTCTAACTCAACAAGGATTGTCGATCCAGAGCAACCCTAGTGAGCTCTCACAATCCACTACTGATACCTAGCAGTATATAGTGGCAACCCAGTAGAACTGAAATAAACCTCTAGGTGTACTTAACATGTGATTCAGTCCCTCTATTGTGAGTCCCGACTAGATAGCAGGTCATGAATAAATCGTCAAACCTCAACATCGATCATATAATAGATTCAATCAACTTAAGTCCATATGTGATTCTATAAAATTTTTTTTCCATCGATCACACTGCTATGGCCATAGACTTAAGGACTCAGCCTTTTAAATCCCATAGGACTACTTTCTTCTACTAGGATCGATAAATTCCATCTTGATGTACACCCCACTCCTATAGTGGATCAACTATCATCAACATCCACTACAAGGACTCCTTGAGACCCATATTGATGTGTCAGTCAAACTCCAGCAGCCTCGCTACGAGCAGTAGTGTCATCTCAGATCAAAGGACCAGTCATACAACTGCAGCATCGAGAAAGTTACTAATGAGTGAGCAAACATCCATGTGACTTCTCATGTTGGTCACGCTCAGTACTAGTTGTTCTCTAACAACCACATGCACTCTTGCTCCAGTGTCTCTACATTGCAGACTCGAGACTCATCTGTCCGAAAGAAGCGATCCATGCACTGATCTATCCAGATCAATCACTATCTCCATGATGATCCTATGACCAGGAGTAATTTAAGAATCAACCATCAATAACATATACCTCAAATTCTCAACTCTTTGAGAATATGTGTCATCATCTTGTTAATCCCTTGAATGATTCATAGATACATAGACATGAATGGTAATATAACTATCCAATAAGTACAAAATCATATTCTAGAAATATGAAATGTATCAGCCAAGATTTGCTTCTAGGACATGCATCTAACAGGATCCCACTGACCACTATCAGCTCCGAGGAGGTCTTAAACCCTCATCAAGTCCGTCATCTCATGACTGATGAAAGTCGGCCACCGACTGAGAGATCTTCATCTATTTTTTTTCACCTTTCTAGAATACTATATTTAGTTACTTTAGGATTTTCTTTCTCTCTCTCTTTCCTCTCTCTTTGTGCGCATGCATGTGTGCGCATGCAAGGAAAGGTTTCTTGGATTTTACGGTTCTTTTTTGAAGACTATTAAGGTTATAATATTCTACTAAATTGTTATCTCCGAATATGATCTTTAGTTTAATCCAATAGTAGGACCTCTTTACTTTCTTAATATATAAATTTTTCATGCTCAATCAAGTTCTATTTGCATTGCCTTTCTAGCCTGTCTGTATAGATATTGAATCACATTATCTTGACTATGGTTCTCTCCTTTGCCGCCGACGAAAGGTCAACCATTATGGCCTAGTATTTCATTGTCCAATTTCCCCCTTGTTTTTGTCTAGCCTTGGTATCTTGGTGCTTCTTTAGGAATTAATATACATAGTGATAGTTGCATCAATCATTGATCCTCTTTCTTTTCTCCAGTTAATGCTTGTGATTTCTCCATTCTCTTGGTTGCCCGAGGCTTTCTTTACCTCGATTGTCTCTCTTATTTTGTCTCCTTATAGTTTTTGTCATGTAAACTATCTTCACCACTTCATTTTCTACCAAATTTAAAAGGATAGGGATAACCAGGAGTCTTGTATTCGGGTTTGTCTGCTAACCCACCATAAGAAAGAATACCTCCTTACTTGAGCAATCTACTTATTATCAAGGACTTGGAGCTTGACTTCCCTTTCTCTAAGTAGGCCTTTCTTCCTTTTATTTTCTCATGTGCTTGTAGTCTATATCTACATCTAGGTTTCTTTTGTCCATTTTCTCGTTTTAAGTTGGGCCATATTTTTGCTCCATTCTCTTTTTGAAGTTCCATTTGAAAACTTCTGTGTTCTGATTTCATAATGAAATCCATGATTCACAAGCTATGCTGTGATAGCCCAGCCAACCCAAACAAACAAAAAAAAATGAAGAAGACTCCCGCAGGGAGTCTTCTTCTCCCGACCGGCTCCTAATTGGAGTCGGAAACTTCATCGGAGAGGAGTCAAACTCCTCTCCTCCGGTTCTATTTAAAGGGGAGACCCTTCTCCCTTCTTCCTACCAAAGAATTTCAGAGCAAAACGATGGCAATCGCCGAAAATTTCTCATGGAGACCCATCCCTATGCCGTCCAATTTCTCGCCAAAAAAGCCTCGCCGGCGTCGGAGGTAAGCTTCCTCCTCTTCCTCTCTCCTCCCCCTTCCTTCCCATGCTGATGTGCACGCTCGCCGACGATCGAAGTCGTCGGATTTTGTTGCGAAAGAATCTTCCTTTTTGCTATTTTTCCATCGCCGGTGGTCACCGCCGACCACCGGTTTGGCTGCCTCTTGCCGTCGGATCGCCTCCCCTTCTGCCGACGGCCGCCCCACGCAGGCTGCACCGCCGGCTAGCCAGCCAATGAGGGGACCTCAAGGTCCCCTGTTTCAGCCCAAAAGAAACCCACGGGAAAGAAGAAAAGAAGAAGAAGAAGAAGAAGAAGGAAAAGAAAAAGAAAAAGAAAAGAAGAAGAAGGAAAAGAAAAGAAAAAGAAAAGAAGAAGAAGGAAAAGAAAAGAAAAAGAAAAGAAAAAAAAAATAAAAAGAAAAGAAAAAGAAGAAAAAGAAAAGAAAAAGGAAAAGGAAAAAAAAAAAGAAAAATAAAATAATAATAATATAATAAATAGGATTTTCTCTCCTCTCTCTTCCGTGAAAAAAAAAAAAAAAGGGAAAGAAAAGAAGAAGAAAAAAATAAAAATAAATTAATAAATAATGATATAAATAATAAAATATGAGAAAGAGAATTTCTCTCTCTTCCCTCTCTCTCTTCAACCTGAATTAGTATTTTTTTTCTCTAGAATTAGACTTTCTCTCTCTACTTTTTCTCTCTAGAATCCTCCCTCTGGATTATTTCTCTCTCCTAAGATTTCTAAAATTTTGAGAATAATGATGATGAATTTAAATGATCTTCATGTGGATTTTTGATCTGTGATCATCGGACGGTAAACCAACATCCACTTTGATCAGATCAGGTATTTTTAGATTTTATTTCTCATGATTTTATTAAATCATCTACATGATAATCTTAGCATGATTTGATCTGATCAATCGAATTTGTTGAATCATATCGTCTGAAGAGTCCAAATAGAATTTTCTCTCTCTAGAATTTTCTCTCTCTAAAATATTCTCTCTCTTGATTGATTCTCTCTCTAAAAAGGTTAGTAAATGAAAAAAAAAATTTTAATAGTCCTGATCTGATTCTAATGAAGAACTCTGATCCATGATTGTCAGACAGCGTACTGGCACCCACCTTAATCAGACCATGATCTTTAGATTTGATCATCCATGATTTCGATCTAGCCATGACTTGATTTGATCATGTTGATTTCACCAATCGAGATATTGGACCAATCATAATGTTGGATTGTGTCACCTGATCAATTTGAATTATACCTCATGAATTCTCTCTCCTCTGATTTTCTCTCTCTACTTGATTTTATGAAATCGATGAAGAAATCTCGATCCTATCACTTCGAATCCGATTTGATCTGACAGTCAAACTTTGGATCGTTTTGGTCCTAATTAGATTTTGATTAGATGAAATTAGATGATCGAACCCAATCTAAACCGTTGAAATATGGTGTTCGTATTCTTTCTAATTATTGAAATTGATTCTGTATAAGATTGTGGATGTTTGATCATGGGATATCGCGATATGATCTACGAATAAAATTTTTAAAAGAAAATTTATAGAATTATGTGAATTTATTGGAATGCGTTCGAGGTAAGTAATATTTTATTTTTTTTAGATTTATCGGCAAATTATAATGTATTTTTCTGACATGATTTGTAAAATGATGCATGAATTGGATGAATAGTATTTTGTTATGAAAATATCTTATTTGAAATATTATGATGAAGCATGATTGAACATATTGATTTCATGATGCATTACATTGATTGATTTCGATACTACATGATTATATATTTTATTATCGAAATTAGAATATGAAATATGATTTATGAAAAATTATGATATAAGAAACATTATGAATTGACAACCTGACTATGTAAAAGACCCTGCCAATGGGGGCATATACATTGGCAATTGATTGTCCTGAGGGTTTATGTCGCCAGCGATACCAGCGACATGTCGCCAGAGAGACCAGTGACAAACCGCCAGCGAGACCAGCGGTTCCAAAGGACATGGCTGCCAGATGATTCGCAGCCTACCGCAAGCAGATACGCGATATTATAACCCTGCCACAGAAAAAATATGGTCATAGCTCATGGTTGACGAAAAGAATTTAAGAACGAAAGAAATTGAAATCTGAAAAGAAACTTGAATTTTTGAAAAAGAAATGAAATTGGCATGAATTATGTTGCATAATTGAAATTGATTTCGAATTGATGAACTATATATGCTTATTTTCTATAAATAATTATTTACTTAAATACCTGATGAAATTTGTTGAAAAGTGATCATTGCTTACTGGGCTGTCTAGCTCATTACCTCCTGTTTTACTATTTTTACAGATGTTGAGGAATTAAGATGATATAAGATATGAATGGAAGAGTGATCAGAAGCAGAATCTCTATACCTTTATTTTTGGTTGAAAGTCTTATTGAATTTGATGTAAGGTCTATAAATCATTGTTGAATTTATTGAGATATTAAAGAAAGAAATTTAGATCGTTATATTTTGGATTTAAATTATTGACTAATTATTCCACTGTTGTTTTAGATAACATAATAAGATGCCTTGCATGCTTATGGGAAGAGTTTTTCATGAGTATGCGGCGGTTGCCATGACCCTCGATTCACAATCTCGGGTCGAGGGCGTGATAATTAAAGTGGTATCAGAGCATAAGTGGATGAATTATGAAATATAGAATCAGATATAGAATGGGTGTTAGTGGATAGACACCAGGGACATTATGGTGTTGATCTTTGATGATTATAGTGGGAGAAATATTTAAAAATTTTGGTTAAATATTGAGATTATGTATAAAAGGATCGCAAGAGATTATGATATATGGAGTTTGAAATATGATGGATAATCTGTAGATCATGATATGATTAGTTAGATCTTGATCGAAAGTAATCACAAAAGGATTGACATAAAATTTTATTGTGCATTATGGTTATTCAAGTGAATCGTAAGTTCAAATTTGATGTGAGAATAATACTATGATATTATTTCTAGTTGAGAAGTTGACTATTATTGGCAAGATAAAGATTTGATAATAAAATATTATTCCAGAATAGGCTAAGAAAGTTTTTTTTTATGATGCTTGATTGGAATATTTATCGAAATTGAACTTGGTATGTGGATCATATATATAAAGTGGCATATTAGGATGAATGTATATTTGGAGATATTGCAAAGAAGCCTATTTTTTATTGATGAAATCGATTATGAGGTTGTAGAATATTCATCATACTGGAATCTTTAATCATCATCCTTAGATCTAGATAATAGATCTTATTATGTCTCTTAGAAACTACATGATGTGTATGAAATTTCAATTTAAAGATTTCGTATCTAAGTTGATCAAGAGATTTTCTGATATTATTATTGAGGTTGTTAACGAAAAATTGATATCTTTAGATTAAGACAAAAGATCTGATTTATATTTATCTCAGATTAAGAGATCCATGTGAATTTACAATTTAAAAATTTTGAATTTAGGAATTGATATGGAGTTCCTTTGCTTTTGTTAATGAGGTCCCTAATTGAATCTACTATTAAATGGAGATTTGATTTTTTTTTAAGCTTGTATGATTGTTATGAAAGGATATTTGATAGATATTGAAGATCCTGATGATAGAAATTTTAGAAAAAAAAATAATGATTTGAAGTTCTTATATATTAAGATTATGTCCAAATTTGGTGGAGCATCGAAGGTTTTTTTTTCTTCATTAATTTGACTTATAAGGATTTTTGATTTAAAAATTATCGAATTAAATTGATATGAGAATTGAGATTTGATTCATATTGATTATAATAAATCTATATGATGGTTTAAATATGATATTGGACTCAAGGGTTAATCAAGATTATTGTATACCAGTAAAAGTATGAATGAGAATCGAAAGTTAATCTTTGACTTCAATTGAAATTTAAAATTTTAGATCTTTTCTATTGATAAGATAAAGAAATAATTTGATCAAAATTTTTTTGGTGAAGCTAAGAAATTTTGATTGTTAGATCAGAATGCGCAGCGGAAGCATGGTAATCTGGATTACTTTGAGTAAGTCAGGAATGTTGATTCTTTGAGTCAAAAAATTATGATACATGATATGGTTTGATACAAAAAAATTTATTGACATTAGAAAGAATAATATTTTAAAATTTTGAATCATTTTAAATATCCTAATGTGACTTTTAAAAGCAGTGCTTCCACCTACTATGCTACAAAAATAATTAGCATCCTAATTCTAGGATGAGTAGACCTTTGATTTTTAATTTTAGATTTAGAATATTCTAAAATTAAATTTTATAATTCTCTATTTATTAGAAAGAATTTGAGATCGTTTATCGAATGATGATTTTGATCTTAGATTATTATACTCAAATATTTATCTTCAGGGTATAATAAAATTTGAAGTTAGAACTCTTTTGATCATTATTATTTCTCTGACTAAATGAAAAAGATTGAGGTTATCTATTGATATTGATGATTGTTGTACAAAAGATGGATTGGAGTTATTTATAATTTAATTTTATAATGAATTGATTAATTAAGAGTTGTTAATGTTTAGATAAAGAAAATTGATATACTTACTTAGAATAGAGACATTGATTTTGATTATAAGAAAAAAATATAGTTTTGATTTAGATCAATTTTTAAGTTATTGATTTTTATTATGGAATGACTTAATGATAAAAAAATTACTTCAAAAATTAGAATATTTAAGAGTTTGAGGGTTTGAGTAAGAAAATTTCGATGACTAGAAATAGTGATATTGATTCAATCAACAATGGTGATATTGATCTTTATGAAATAACTTAATGATGAAGTTGTATCGAGAATTAAAATATCAAAAGCTCGAGAATGAGATTGAAATGATAAATCTTCAACCTTTGAAAGTATGAATAAGAGAAAATATTTTTGAATTTTGATTGATTAGGATGTCATCAAATGATTCATAAGAAGTATGTTTTTCCTATCTTATGATGGGTTGAAATTAAGAGTGGATAATATAAAAAAAAATGAATGATGATGATGAATGAAGTTCTTATGCAAGAATAGAGATATTGATCCTCTTCTATTCACAAGAGATAGATTTGATTTTAATTTGAGTCATGAGATATTGAATATGATTTTTACAGGAAATGAGATCATAATTTTGAAATCTTGAAATATTGAAAATCTTTGAGATGTTGATCTTGATAAATAAGAAAATGAATGGTTCCGTATCATATCGATATTAATGTATTGATTTTTTCCTTATGAAATGATTTAAGAATGAATTTGTATTAAGAATTAAAATTTTAAAATATTTGAGGATGAGATTCAAGTAAAAAAATATGAAGACTCGAGCAAAAAAAATTTTGAGGACAAAATTTCTTTTAGAGGAGAAAAATGTGATAGCCCAGCCAGCCCAAACAAACAAAAAAAAAATGAAGAAGACTCCCGCAGGGAGTCTTCTTCTCCCGACCGGCTCCTAATCGGAGTAGGAAACTTCATCGGAGAGGAGTCAAACTCCTCTCCTCCGGTTCTATTTAAAGGGGAGACCCTTCTCCTTTCTTCCTACCAAAGAATTTCGGGGCAAAACTGCGGCAATCGCCAAAAATTCCTCACGGAGACCCGTCCCTATGCCATCCAATTTCTCACCGGAAAAGCCTCGCCGGCGTCGGAGGTAAGCTTCCTCCCCTTTCTCTCTCCTCCTCCTTCCTTTTCGTGCCGATGTGCATGCTCGCCGGCGACCGAAGTCGCCGGATTTTGTTGCGGAAGAATCTTCCTTTTGCTATTTTTCCGTCACCGGTGGTCACCACCGACCACCGGTTTGACCGTCTTTTGCCGTCGGATCGCCTCCCCTTCTGCCGACGGCCGCCCCATGCCGGCTACGCCGCCGGCCGGCCAGCCAACGAGGGGACCTCAAGGTCCCCTGTTTCAGCCCAAAAGAAACCCACGGGAAAGAAGAAAAGAAGAAGAAGAAGAAGGAAAAGAAAAAGAAAAAGAAAAGAAGAAGAAGGAAAAGAAAAGAAAAAGAAAAGAAAAAAAAAGAAAAAGAAAAGAAAAAAAAAGAAAAAAAAAGAAAAAGAAGAAAAAGAAAAGAAAAAGGAAAAGGAAAAAAAAAAATAATAATAATAATATAATAATGTAATAAATAGGATTTTCTCTCCTCTCTCTTCTGTGAAAAAAAAAGAAAAAAAAAGGGAAAGAAAAGAAGAAGAAAAAAATAAAAATAAATTAATAAATAATGATATAAATAATAAAATATGAGAAAAAAAGTTTCTCTCTCTTCCCTCTCTCTCTTCATCCTGAACTAGTATTTTCTCTCTCTAAAATTGGACTTTCTCTCTCTAAAATCCTCCCTCTGGATTATTTCTCTCTCCCAAGATTTCTAAACTTTTAAGAATAATGATGATGAATTTAAATGATCTTCATGATGAATTTTTGATCTGTGATCGTCGGACGGTACACCGACATCCACTTTGATCAGCTCAGATATTTTTAGATTTTATTTCTCATGATTTTATTAAATTATCTACATGATAATCTTAGCATGATTTGATCTGATCGATCGAATTTGTTGAATCATATCGTCTGAGGAGTCCAAGATGAATTTTCTCTCTCTAAAATTTTCTCTCTCTAGAATTTTTTCTCTCTAAAATATTCTCTCTCTTGATTGATTCTCTCTCTAAAAAGGTTAGTGAATAAAAAAAAATTTTTTAATAGTCCTGATCTGATTCTAATGAAGAACTCTGATCCATGATTGTCAAACAGCGTACTGGCACCCACCTTAATCAGACCATGATCTTTAGATTTGATCATCCATGATTTTGATCTAGCCATGACTTGATTTGATCATGTTGATTTCACCAATCGAGATATTGGACCAATCGTAATGTTGGATTGTGTCACCTGATCAATTCGAATTATACCTCATGAATTCTCTCTCCTCTGATTTTCTCTCTCTACTTGATTTTATGAAATTGATGAAGAAATCTCGGTCCTATCACTTCGAATCCGATTTGATCTGACAGTCAAACTTTGGATCGTTTTGGTCCTAATTAGATTTTGATTAGATAAAATTAGATGATCGGACCCAATCTAAACCGTTGAAATATGGTATTCGTATTCTTTCTAATTATTGAAATTGATTCTGTATAGGATTGTGGATGTTTGATCATGGGATATCGCGATATGATCTACGAATAGAATTTTTGAAAGAAAATTTATAGAATTATGTGGATTTATTAGAATGCGTTCGAGGTAAGTAATGTTTCACTTTTTCTAGATTTATCGGTAAATTATAATGTATTTTTCTGACATGATTTGTAAAACGATGCATGAATTGGATGAATGATATTTTGTTATAAAAATATCTTATTTGAAATGTTATGATGAAGCATGATTGAACATATTGATTTCATGATGCATTACATTGATTGATTTTGATACTACATGATTATATGTTTTATTGTCGAAATTAGAATATGAAATATGATTTATGAAGAATTATGATATAAGAAATATTATGAATTGACAACCTGACTATGTAAAAGACCCTGCCAATGGGGGCATATACATTGGCAATTGATTGTCCTGAGGGTTTATGTCGCCAGCGAGACCAGCGACATGTCGCCAGAGAGACCAGCGACAAACCGCCAGCGAGACCAGCGGTTCCAAAGGACATGGCTGCCAGATGATTCGCAGCCTACCGCAAGCAGATACGCGATATTATGACCCTGCTACAGAAAAAATGTGGTCATAGCTCATGGTTGACGAAAAGAATTTAAGAACGAAAGAAATTGAAATCTGAAAAGAAACTTGAATTTTCGAAAAAGAAATGAAATTGACATGAATTATGTTGCATAATTGAAATTGATTTCGAATTGATGAACTATATATGCTTATTTTCTATAAATGATTATTTACTTAAATGCCTGATGAAATCTGTTGAAAAGTGATCATTGCTTATTGGGCTGTCTAGCTCATTACCTCCTGTTTTACTGTTTTTACAGATGTTGAAGAATTAAAATGATACAAGATATGAATGGAAGAGTGATCAGAAGCAAAATCTCTATACCTTTATTTTCGGTTGAAAGTCTTATTGAATTTGATGTAAGATCTATAAATCATTGTTGAATTTATTGAGATATTAAAGAAAGAAATTTAGATCGTTATGTTTTGGATTTAAATTATTGACTAATTATTCCACTGTTGTTTTAGATAACATGATAAGATGCCTTGCATGCTTGTGGGAAGAGTTTTTCATGAGTATGCGGCGGTTGCCATGACCCTCGATTCACAATCTCGGGTCGGGGGCGTGACATATGTATTTTGTGAAAGTTTTTTAAGGCAGGGATCACTCTTGACACAGCTTCCCAAAATGGATTGAGAGGCCCTGTTTGGTTCATACCGAAGGAAAACATGAATAAGTCTTTTCTTTCTTGTGTTCTTTCATATTCTACTTTATCCTATGTTTTTGAGGAACAGTTCTAATCTTTTTTGTAAGAAATCCATAATAAGCTGGAGTAGCTGCACATGTTGTTTCGTATTTCTTGGATAGGTAGGAATTGTTGGGTCTTGGATCCAGTTGGGTCGTCCATGATGGGCTAGCCCATTCTGAATCACCTAAGATTCAAACATGAGGGGGAGTGATTATGAGAAAGTAAGAAACTACCTAGTAGTTTTTCCTTCTCTCTCCCTCTTACGTTTAAGTTATTCTAACTCTATTCATGTTAGAAATCTCTTCCATCACTTCTAAGTGCTTCAAAGTCAAGAAATACCACGAGAAAAGAGAAACACCAGGAGAAAATTCTCTTTCAACTTATTCTTGCATATAGAGCATTTACCGTGGATTTTGTGTATTTTCTATTTGTGATTATACAGTCTAGAGTGAGTTCTAGAAGCTGAAGGTACAAGATCCTAAGAGTTCCATACTTCGCATATTTTTTAGGTAACTAATAAAAGTTTATATTTATTTTATTCTATATTCTTTCATCATTGCTATCAAAGCTATGTTGGTTGAATTTAATGATCTCTTTTTGACTCCTAATATGCTAAAGAAGTCTCACTAAGACTGTTATATTTGTTGCTCTCCTATTTTTTGTAAACCTAGGCTCTTTGAAACCTTATAAATGGTAACTTTTATTTATAGTTAAACCAAGATATTATACGGTTATGTACTTCTATATGAGTTATTTAAATATGAAAAATCTCATGGCCCAACACTCATTGTAGTGAAAGATATTACAATTCTTCGATTAAAAGACCGAAATTTTGGTTTAATATATATGTCCATACAATGATTTTTTTTTTGTTTGAATCTTTGTATAATTAAAAAGTTCTCGGAATAAGCTTTTCCATTGTATATAATATGCCTTAATCGTAGCCCCATAGTAAAGTTATAATCTCTGAGAAATTTCTGATAAAATACATACTTAAGATAGGGGATGACCCCAAACTCGTATATGCGCTCTATGTGATCGCACATGTTAGTGAGTGACTGGGCTCCACTTGTCCATGCGTTAGCTCTCGCATAATCTGTAGATCGCATGCCATAGCATGTCTTCATTTGCATGCAACAATGCGCACCCATAACCATTTAATAGTTTCTTACCTTCCCAGGTGTTGAATTTGGATATGGATGGAAGTTGAGGGTTATTCTTGTACAAATGTTTTCAAGTCTTGTCCAACACATCATGTACGAGTTAGAAATGTTGGATCTTGGATCCGGTTGAGTCGCCTATGATAGACTAGCTTGATTTAGATCATCCAAGATTAAAAAATGAGGAGTGGATATGAGAAAGTAAGAAACTGCCAGATAGTTTCTCCTTTCCACTCCATCTTACATCCGAGTTATTTAACTCTATTCATGCCTGAAATCTTCTCCCAGCATTTCTAAGTTAAAAAACTACCTGATGGCTATGGAATGCATACTATTGCATGCAGTCAAACAGATGCATATGACTAACAAACCATGCGGCATGACATGTGAATAAGTATGTCCCAGTCACTCACTAATGAGTGTGATCATGTGGAGCGCATGTGTGAGGTCGGGGTCATACTCTACCTTAAGCCTATATTTTAACCAAAATTTTCAAAGGCCATAATTTTTACCTGTAGAGATCCAATTAAGGAATATTATATACTATTGAAAAGCATATTCTGAGAATCTTCCAATGGTATGAAGATTCAAATACAAAAATTGTTGATTGAAAAGATATATTATATCAAAATCTCAGTGTTTTAATCTAGGGATTGTAATATCTTTCACTATAATGAGTGTGGGGCCATGAGATTTTCTATGTTTAAATAACTCATATAGGAGTAAATACTGTTACAATATCTCAGCCTAACTCTAGGTATAGTAAATTTTTTTAGTAATAAGATTTCAAAGAGTCTAGATTTGCAAAAAATGAAAAAGTAATGAATAGACTTCTTTAGCATATTAGAAATCGGAAAGGAAACCACAAATTCAATCAACCTGGCTCCAATACTAATGATGAAAGAATGCGGAATAAAAAATACAAATTTTCATTAGTTAGTTTGAAAGTATGTAAAATATGAAACTCCTTTGATCCCGAGGGATCGAACCATACGCTCTTCTAGTGCTCCTTGAACTCACTCTAGGTCAAGTGCAATCACAAATGAAAAACACACAAAATCCATGGTATAAATGCTCTATGTGCAAGAAAAAGATCTCTTGGTATTTCTCTAATTTGAAATACTTAGGAAATGCTAAAAGAAGATTTCTGATGTAAATAGAGTTAGAATAACTCAAATGTAAGAGGAAGAGAGAAGGAGAAACTATTTGGTAGTTTCTGGCCTTCTCATAATCACTCCCTCTTATGTTTGAATCTTGGGTGATTTGGGTCATACCAGCCCATCATGTGTGATCCAACTAGATTCAAACCCATATATTTTTTTCAAAAAAATACAATTTATCATTAGTTACTTTGAAAGTGTGCAAAGCATGAAACTCTTAGGGTCTTGAGGGGTTGAACCATGTAATCTTCTGGCACTGGAACTCACTCTAGGCCAAGTGTGTAATCACAAATAGAAAACACACAAAATTCATGGTGCAAATGCTCTATATGCAAGAACAAGATGAAGGGGGGTTTTCTCTTGGTATTTTTCTACTTTGAAACACTTGAAAATGTTGGGAGAAGATTTGTGATGTAAATAGAGTTAGAATAACTAAAATGTAAAAGGGAGAGGGAAGGAGAAATTATTTGGTAGTTTCTTACTTTCTCATTACCACTTTCTCTTATGTTTGAATTTTGTGTGATTAGGGTCAGGCTAGCTTATTATGGCCGACTCAATCAGATTCAAAACCCAACAGGAATAAATGGTTGAAGGCTAGCTTTCTTTAGAATTTTGTTGGGTGGGGTGGGGGTGGGGGTGGGGGGTGGGGGGGGTTGTAAACCTTTTCGATAACCTAGACAAAGTTATTTGCCCCCCTTTGAAATAGTTTTGTTTAGGTTAGAGCCATCATGCACCCATTGATCAAATATTTGCGGGATGAGCAAGAATGACATTTTTGCCATTATTTGAAAAAACTTGTTGTTTGACACTTATTTGGGTTTGTTCATGAATTAAACAAGGCCTAAGAAATCAATTAATCTATAGACAATTTGTGAATTTATCGTCCATTGAAACCTAAAAATTCTGCTCTTTATTGTATATCAGAATCATGGATACCTCGTCATGAGATCTGTCTCACCAGTACCTCATTTGGTCATGACTTGTGAGATTTTGCCTTTTTCAAACATGTGGCCAATCTTAAACTTTTGAATTAGGAGTTTTGTGGAAAGTTGGCATTGAGGTGACAAATCAAAGTTAACATTTTTCTTAAATTAAGGAAGTCTCTAGGTAATTGATGAGGGGATGAGGTTTGGAAGAGACTTTTAAGCAGGCATCATATGCTGGCTCGAATATTTCAGCTCTTAAGAGACTGGCTTTTCATGAAAGGGTACTTGATCCACTTACTTATGCTTGATTTCTTCTCCCTTTCTTTTTCATTTTCCTTTTTTTATTATTACTTCTTCTTTATTTCTCTGTATACTCTAGTCAAGTTTTTACATTTGCCCTCTCATCCCTCCACCTTTATGTGATCTTGCTGCCCTTTTATTTTGATTCTTTTTCCTTCTTGCCTTCGTTCCTACCTTTTTCTTGTTCTTTTCGTTTACTTTCTCATTCTTTTTCAGTTCTCCTCTTATATCTTCTTTTGGCAAGCCAAGATCAGTTGGGAATCATATAAGTGATAGGAAATCACCACTGCTTGGTTACCTTGACAGCCTTGTGAAGTTGTACAGATAAAACATAGCACAAAGGTTGGAGAATGAAAAAAGAAATTAGGGAAAGGGATCTAGAAAACAAAATTAATTCATTGGCAATGTCAAAATGGTTTGAATTCAAGCAATATTCGCTGCAAGAAAAAAATAAGACAACTAGATATGTAAAAAAAAAAAGTTATTAAATTTTAAAAAGCATCGCAAAAAATAACTACCAATATAAAAGGATTCGGCAAATAAGCATCGGCAATAAGAGGGTCGTTGATTTCATTTACTGATGCTTAATATTTTTCGTCGGTAAATTTCAGATTTTGTCGATATTTATAGAAAATATCGTTGGTTCCCTTTACCTATGCAATAGAAAAGCATCGGCAAAAAGCATTTTTAGCGATGCAAAATTAATATCAAAAATAGTCAATTTATCGATGCTTAAAAAGCATCGGCAAATATATATTTAGCGATGCAAAAGTTATGTCAAAAAAATTTTCAATTTACCTATGCTTATTAAGCATCGTCAAAATTATTTTTAGCGATGCATATTTACTGATGCTAATTTGCATCGCTAAATAGATTTACCTACGCTTATCTTGCATCGCTAATTATCCTTTTAACAAAAAAAAATTGATTGCCTTCATGACAATTTTTTATAATTTTTTCTATAAATCTATAGTTTTTCTGTAAATCTGTAGACAAACAAATATATATAATATATATAATATATACACTACTTTTTTCATTCACACATATGCCAGAATCAAATTCATTTCACTTCAATAATGACATAATATATATATATATATATATATATATATATATATATATATATATATATCAAAATATTATGTTCATTTTTACAACCACACATATAGCAAAACAAGTATGTATACAACTATATAAAATATCATATAAAAATATATATATCCATATAAAATAAAACTCCATATATAGATTAAAAAATTAAGTTAGCAAACTAATTATTTATAAAATGATGAAAATATATAGATTAAAAATAATATAAAATAATATTGATCATAGGAGGACATACATCATCATCATCAATGGAGTCATCATCATAAGCATCAACAGGAACGTCGGAAGTCAGTGAGGGAGGCATACGGCGATATAACTCATCGAGCTTTATCCCAAATGCTGCAAGCTGGGATGTAAGCTCAATATTGGTCCGTTGTAGGGCTGCTATGTCGTCTTGAGATATACAGTGCTCCTCTTCACTTGATACATCTTCTGTTCATGTCTCCTCTCCACCTCACGCAGTCGAGCATCCACCTCATGCAGACGAGCATCCCAAGAACATGTGATGCTCTAAAGGAGCTGGGGGCCACAACCGCATATCCTAACCCCATTATATAACTAGGTCTCCTACCAAGTATCTCATCATAGATATCGTCATCTGTGGATGGGATGGAGCCCTCAGCCCAGCCCATTCAGTCCGTGGGCCGGCCCCTCCTATCAATACCCCCCTTACATTTTTCAAAATTAATTTTTTAGAAATAATATTTTATCATTATTTTAAAATTTTAATTATTTTCATTACAAAAATAATTTATTTTTAAATAATTTATTTTATTTATCTTTATTATCTTTTAATATTTATTATTATTTTTATTATTTTTATTAATCAATTATTAATTTTTAAAAAATATTTTTAAAAAAATAATTTTTTTATTTTTTTTTTCTTTTTCTTCTCCTTCCCCCGCACGCCACAACCCCCCAAACCCCCGACTGTCCCCCCTCGGCCCTCCGACCATCCGCACCACCCCCTGCACCGACCCCTGGTCCCTCAGCCCGCCTCCGCGCGACCAGCCCCCCTCTCCTCCCCCCAAGCCCCAGCGGTCATCTGCAGGAACACAAAACTCCCCTGTCTTCCATCCTCTGACCCCGCACCGCCACCCACACCGCACACCTCCTCCCTGTGGGAATTTCAGTGCAGGGGTAAAATGGTAATTTTAATTTTTTTTTAAAATTATGATTTTACAGTGGGAAAATATTAATTAATCTAATTAATTAACATAAATTTATCCTACACTAGGATCTAAATATGATATATAGCATGCATTCATTTAAATTTGAATTTCAAATTCAAACAGTAAACACTTTACCGTAATGTGTTCAGAACACAATACCTTTATGCGGGTAGTAGATCGCCGCAATCTGATCACCGTCGGGAGAGTCTGATCGTTACGATGCAACCACATAGCGTGTCTGGCCTCTGTGGATCATCCACACGAAGCTCTCGGTCTGATCGACTCCTCACGAGTGCTAGCTCATTGTAGAGTCCTTTCGACGACCGATGCTGATCGAACTCCTTCGATCGATGTCTGTCGATTCTTCGGATGCTCTGGATCATCAACAGACGTGTTTGAGAGGATGTTAAAGATCTTTTTAAGATTTTGTGGGCTCACGATACTCGTAACTTACTTTCTCACTTTCCGAATCCCAGGCTAAAACTCTAGGGAACCCACTGGAAACCTTGCACCCACTTTTCCTTCTTTTCTTTCTTTTTCTCTTGGAAGGATATGGATTTCCTTCTCACGCACAAGACTTCCTCATGCCCCAGAATTTTTCTCCAAAAATCTTCTTCTTGCATGCCCCACTCTTCTTCTCCTTTTATAACAACGTCAAATGTCTTATCCAAAAGAAAGGATAAAGATGAGTAATTGCATATTTGAATTCAAATCAAATTTTGAATTCAAATGGACACCAACCCCTTATCCACTAAAGGCGTGAGGCATGGCTTAAATTGTACATGGAGTGATTTCATGAGAAACCTTTTCTCATGTAATAAATGGGGCATAAAAAAAGGGATAAGGCGCAAAGATTGATTGCCCATTCAAATTCAAACTTTATTTTGAATTTGAATGGCCAACCAATCATCCTTATCCATTCATATTCCATCGGAGCAAATCTTGACAGCAGAAATAGCTCCGGAGTCGGTCACGTTCAGTGCAGATATACCCTTACATCTCACCTGTATGCCATACCAGTGTCTCCACACTCATTGGTTAAGAGGACAACCAACCTATATGGCACACAACGACCTATGCTTGATAAACGTTGTCGTCCTTGGTAACAACGTATCATTTGATCGCGAACAGATTTAAGGACTAAACAATAAATCATCCTTTGTCGAGTCTAAATAGTCCTAAGGACTTCACCACAACATAGGAGTTCATTAGAAGATGAAATATTTTGTGATAAAAAATACCAAAATAATTTTTATTAATTCATAATTTATGTACATATACAAAAATAAGCACAACTGTCAACAGGCTGATGATTGGCTTTGGGATACTATTCCCAATAATCTCTCACTTGGCCTAAAGCCAATCGGTGCAGTATTTAATACCTATCTTCGACTTGTAGTTATCGAACTCCTTCATCACAATGGCTTTAGTGAATGGGTCAGCCAGGTTCTCCTTCCCATCGATCTTCTGAAGATCGACGTCACCTCGATCTATAATTTTTCGGATGAGATGGTAGCGGCACAGAATATGCTTCGTCCGTTGGTGTGCCTTTGGTTTTTTCGCCTGAGCAATGGCTCCAGAGCTGTCACAGTAGAGCAGAACTGGACCAACAAGGGAGGATGCTACTCCGAGCTCAGTGATGAATTTTCTCAGCCACATCGCTTCTTTGGCAGCATCTGATGCAGCGACATACTCCACCTCGCAAACTGAATCAGCCACTGTGTGCTGCTTGAAACTTTTCCAGCAGATAGCCCCACCATTAAGGGTAAAAATAAATTCCGACACACTTTTATTGTCATCGTGATCAGACTGGAAACTATAGTCTGTAAACCCTATAAGTCTCAAGTCTGATTCACTATAAACAAGCCACTGATCCTTAGTATTTCTTAAATACTTCAGGATGGTTTTAACAACCTTCCAGTGATTCTCCCCTGGATCAGATTGGTATCTACTCACTACCCCTAGTGAGTATGCCACATCTGGTCGTGTACATGTCATGGCATACATGATAGATCCGACTACCGAAGCATATGGAATCCTACCCATACGCTCTCTCTCTTGAGGTGTTGTCAGACAATCTCTCTTCGAGAGAGAAATTCCATGGCCTATCGGAAGATAGCCTTTCTTGGAATTCTCCATGCTAAACCTCTTCAGCATAGTATCAATGTACGTGGATTGAGATAAACCAAGCAACTTTTTAGATCTATCCCTATAGATCCTCATCCCTAGGATGTAGGAAGCTTCTCCCAGATCCTTCATGGAGAACTGTGATGACAGTCAAATCTTTATTCCCTGTAATACAGGGATATCATTTTCGATTAAGAGAATGTCATCCACATACAATACAAGAAATACTACTACTAGACCATTAGCCCACTTATAAATGCAGGGCTCTTCTCCATTCTTAACGAAGCCATACGTCTTGATCGTCCTATCAAAACGTATGTTCCAACTTCGAGATGCCTGCTTAAGTCCATAAATAGACCTCTGTAGTCTGCACACCTTAGACTCATCTGTGGATGTGAATCCTTCAGGTTGTATCATATACACCTCTTCGTCCAACTCTCCATTTAGGAAAGCTGTCTTCACATCCATCTGCCATATTTCATAGTCCAGATGGGCAACTATCGCAAGCATAATCCGAATGGATTTGAGCATTGCCACAGGAGAAAATGTCTCGTCATAGTCTATACCATAACGTTGATGATATCTCTTGGCAACCAGACGGGCTTTATAGGTTTCCACCTTTCCGTCTGCGCCTTTCTTCCTCTTGAAGACCCACTTACACCCTATGGGTTTTACTCCTTCGGGTGGGTCAACCAATGTCCACACATCGTTGACCTTCATGGACTCCATTTCAGATTTCATGGCCTCTAGCCATTTCTCAGAGTCGGGTCTCTGCATTGCATCCATGTAGGTGATCGGATCCTCATTGTTTTCATCAAGTTCGATAGGATCATCATTCTGGATCAAGAAACCATAGTATCTGTCCGGTTGACGTGGTACTCTACCAGATCGCCTTAAGGGTGCTTGAACAATGGGCTCCAGATCTGATCTAATCAAATCCGGTTCAGGTTCAGCAACTTACGTCAGATTTTTCACCTGCCGAACTTCGTCAAGTTCGACCTTAGAGGCAACAGTCCCTTCACCAAGGAACTTCTTTTCCAAAAAGATTGCCTTAAGGCTGACAAACACTTTTTGCTCATCAGCTAGATAGAAGTAATACCCTTTGGTCTCTTTTGGGTATCTTATAAAATTATACTTGTTAGACCTAGGTCCAAGCTTGTTCGTAATTAAATGTTTAACATAAATCGGACACCCCCAAACCCTAAGGTGCGAGAGTACTGGCTTACGTCCTATCCATATCTCATATGGCGTTTTGGTTACAGACTTACTCGAAACTCTATTTACAAGGTAACAAGCCGATTCGAGCGCATATCCCTAGAGGGAGATCGACAGACCAGCAAATCTCATCATGGATCGAACCATATCCAACAAGGTCCGATTCCTCCTTTCAGACACACCATTATACTATGGTGTTCCAGGAGGTATCCATTGAGAGAGAATCCCATTCTCCCCAAGATAAGTCAGAAAATCATTGGAAAGGTATTCACCTCCTCGATCAGATCGAAGAATTTTAATACACTTTTCTGTTAATTTTTCTACCTCATTTCGGAATAGTTTGAACATTTCAAACGACTCTGACTTATGCTTTATTAAATAGACATACCCATACCTCGATAAGTTGTCTGTGAAGGTTATGAAGTAGAAATATCCATCTCTTGCACTTGAGCTCATGGGTCCACGTACATCAGAATATACCAGAGTCAAGAGTTCACTGGCTCGCTCACCTTTTTCAGTAAAAGGTGACTTGGTCATTTTACCAAGAAGACAGGACTCACATGTTGAAAGTGATTAACAATCACCTACTTCAAGAATTTCTTCTTGAGCCAACCTGTTTATCATGTTCTTATTGATATGACCTAGTCTATAGTGCCAAAGGTAGACTTCTGACACATTATCTATTCTAGGATTTTTATCGGAGGTTTGAACCACATTAACAGGTTATGATAGAAAGTAAATTTCATTATTAAGTTGTCCAACAAACATTGTAACACCATTCAAAATGATATTGCAAACATTTCTTTTTATTAAAAATTGATAACCGTTCATAGCCAAAAGGCCTACAGAAATAATATTTAATAAAAAACTTGGACAATAGTGACATTCACTCAGAATTACGTTTCGAGAATTGATTACAAGGTTCATGATTCCTAATGCTAGAACTGGAACTTTGCTTCCATTTCCAACGTTCAGGAACCTCTCACCTTCATCAAATCTCCTACTGACCTGCAAACCCTGCATCGAATTGCAAATATAATAAGGGCTTCCGATATCCAATACCCAGGCAGTAGTATCACAAATGGAAAAGTTGCAAGATGTTATCATATAAGTACCTTGCTTCTTCTTCGACCTGTTCGGGTCCAGGGAGGCAATGTATAGAGGACAGTTTCTCTTCCAGTGCCCCTGCTTCTTGCAAAAGAAGCACTCCGCCTGGCTCTGGTCAGGCTTACGCTTCTTGGTCTGACCATGTGCAGACATCTCAGCATGCGGTTGCACCTTCTTATTCTTCTTCTTCTTGTTCTTCTTTCCTTTCTTAAAGGGTCGACGACCAAAAGAAGACCCTCCCACAATATTTACTGACTCCTTATGGAGCTGGTGATCCTTCTCAAAGTTCTGCAGCAACCCCAACAAGCCGTGATAGTTCACTGCAGGTTTTGTCATCCGAAAATGAGTAAGAAAGGGGAGGAAGGACTTGGGCAATGAATTAAGGATCGCATCCTTACCGAGCTGCTCGTGCAAGGGAAAGCCCAGTTTACTTAGGCGCTCAATCATTTCGATCATGTACAGTACATGATCAGTGACTGAGGCTCCATCCCTCATCCGAGCATTGAAAATAGCACAACTAGTTTTGTGCCTTTCAACATCGTCAGGCGTGCCAAAGGAGTCGTTCAACATTTGAAGCATCTCCTGTGGTTGGGCATTCTCGAACCTACGGCTGAACTCATCATTCATTGCCACCAGTATAATGCATCGAACGGTGGTGCGGTCATTGAGCCACTTCTGATAAGTATCTCAGACCGTCCCTCTAACGTTCGGGGTTGGCTCCTCAGGTGTCGGATCCGTTACTACATAAAGGATCCGCTCATGCTCAAGGACGATTTTTAATTTTCGATACCAGCTATCGAAATTAGGTCCCATGAGCTTGTCATTATCTAATAATGACCGGAGGGACAGGGTAGTGGCCATAGCTGCATAAAGGAAAACCAGACCTCTATTAGTACATAAATTATAAATACTAAAAACTTGAACTTTAGTCTAAAGTTTCTCCCAGTATTTTTACGAACTGGTAGCTTCAACCTCCAATTCGAGGAATTACTTTAATTCCTTAGTGGGTACTAGAATCCACACAGACTACCACGAGCCCAACTTTAGTTGGTCAACCCATGTGCATCTATGGGTAGGTTCATAACTAGTTGTTTCTCTAAACAACTTCTAGTAATTGATTTTGCCCCAGAACCTAATCAGTAGGCTTTGGCCTCCACTGAAAAGATCTAGTTAGGTCCAACCATTAACATGATTTGATTTGGTGAATCGGACCAATAAATGATCAGGCCCGACTTTGGCCGGCCAACCTGATCACCATCAGAAAGACTCAAACCAAATTATCATATTATGAATGATAATTCTATTAGTCAATAAGCACCAGGCCTTTGGGTCTCCAATGATTATTAAACTAATGGACTCATTATCACTCACTTAATGGGAGGCTATAACTTAGTTATCAATATAACTTAATCATTTTTAGGGACCTAATAATTTTTGAGAATTTTATTAAAGGATAGATGAGAAGAAAATATCCAGTAAATTTCAATCCTCCCACTGACTTCACCAAGTCAGATTAAAAAAGATTTAATTAAAGCTGGCATTAGGAGCACCTAAATCAGTCAAACTAATTTACCTAATGACATGGGTGAGCCCTAATCACCAAGTGATCTAATTAAAATCTAATTCATCAGGTTGGCCAGGTAAGTGAGATCAGCGGTGGGGATATGCCATTAACTCGTCAGAGATCGAATCACTGCGAGTAGCTCCTGCTTAAAAACCACTGGTCAAACTGCCAAACTTACCTTAGACACCAACCAGTTCATTAGTTTTAATTTGATCAACTTAGTAAATTGGGTTCCACCGTGTAGTCATGAATTAATTCCATCTTGGTCTAGTTAAAGACATGGACCCATTCAACTACAACTATTAGAGTTGAGTCTAGAGTATCCTTGACCTAATCTAATTCAACTTTTGATTAGATTTGATCAATTACTCTAATTTAGTCCATTTCTTTAAGCTAACCTTAGGTCTAACCCAATTATGGACCTAATCCATCTAACCCATTGACCCACAAGTTTATGCAATTGTCTTAGGTCTTAATTCACAATTCTAGACCTACTAGACAACACTTAATTCTTTTAATTAAGTATTTGGGCTGATGGGTCAGGGTTTGACATTTCAAAAATAATTTTCAAATTTGAAAGATTTTATTTTCTGTTCACCAAATATGTTGACTCATTTCACAAATAGATTAGCATATTTCATAAATAGCAATCCTATTGCTAATTACATAACAGAAAATAACTCAATCAAAATAAATCATGAATATTCTTTTAGATCTAATCTAACACATTCATGATAAATTTTATAATTGAACCGTTACAATTAATTCCTTTCGCTGCTTCATCTGCATAGGATATAATTGCAGCGGCACCCCTACCACCATAGGAGACCCCATCAAATGGGAGGAGAGGACCTTTAAACCCTACTTTTCTCTTATGACCGGACGGCCATGGCAACCAACCCAATTCGATTACTTGCTACTTGGATCAAGTATATCTAAATATACCAATTTTAAAATTTAAATTTTAAATTTCAAATTTTAAATTTTGAATTTCAAATTTTAAACAAATTTTAAATTTTAAAATTTCAAATTTTTAAATTTTAAATTTTGAATTTCAAATTTTGAATTTTAAATTTTGAATTTAAAATTTAAAATTTCAACCAAATTTTAAATTTTAAATTTTAAATTTTGAATTTCAAATTTTTGAATTTTGAATTTCAAAATTTAAATTTTAATTTTTAAATTTCAAATTTTTGAATTTTGAATTTCAAACAACTTTCAAAATTCAAATTTTAAATTTTGAATTTCAAATTTCAAATTTAAACTTTTAGATTACAACTTAATCTACGTATGTAAATATATATATCATATCTAAGAGCCCGTTCTGATACTATTTGTGGGAAATTCAGTGCAGGGGTAAAATGATAATTTTAAAATTTTTTAAAATTATGATTTTACAGTAAAAAAATATTAATTAATCTAATTAATTAATATAAATTTATCCTATACTAGGATCTAAATATGATATATAGCATGCATTCATTTAAATTTGAATTTCAAATTCAAACAGTAAACACTTTACTGTAATGTGTTCAGAACACAATACCTTTGTGCGGATAGTAGATCGTCGTAATCTGATCACCGTCGGAAGAGCCTGATCATCGTGACACAGCCACACAATATGTCTGACCTTTGTGGATCGTCCACACGAAGATTCCGGTCTGATCGACTCCTCACGAGTGCTAGCTCATTGTAGAGCCATTTTGACGATCGATGCTGATCGAACTCCTTCGATCGATGTCTGTCGATTCTTTGGATGCTCCAGATCATCAACAGACATGCTTGAGAGGATGTTGAAGATCTTCTTGAGATTTTGTGGGCTCACGACACTCGTAGCTCACTTTCTCACTTCTTGAACCCCAAGCTAAAACTTTAGGGAACTCACTGGAAACCTTGCACCCATTTTTTTTTCTTTTCTTTCTTTTTCTCTTAGAAGGATATGGATTTCCTTCTCACACATAAGACTTCCTTACGCCCCAGAATTTTTCTTCAAAAATCTTCTTCTTGCATGCCCCACTCTTCTCCTCCTTTTATAACAACGTCAAATGTCTTATCCAAAAGAAAGGATAAAGATGAGTAATTGCACATTTGAATTCAAATCAAATTTTGAATTTAAATGGACACCAACTCATCCCTTATCCACTAAAGATGTGAGCCATGACTTAAATTATGCATGGAGTGATTTCATGAGAAACTTGTTCTCATATAATAAATGGGGCGTAAAAAAAGGGATAAGGCGCAAAGATTGATTGCCCATTCAAATTCAAACTTTATTTTGAATTTGAATGGCCAACCAATCATCCTTATCCATTCATATGGCACATTAAAATGGGGCGTGGAGAGGGCTTGGTGTGAAGAAAAAATTCATGAGAAGTTCCTTCTCATGAATTCAAATGGGTGCAATAGAAGTGAGGTGGCACATGAAGATTGGGTCAAGGTGGTTTAATTATTTAAACCAACCTAATTGAACCAAATAAGTTAGGTCCAATTAGACTAATTTAAACCCAACTTAATTAGGCTTAATTAGGCTTAATAAAATTCTAATCAAATCAGGAATTAACTAAATCCAACCCCTGATCAAATCAGGGACCAAACCATCTTGACGATTAGGTCAACTCTTAACCTAATCGGGTCAAACCCAACTGAATCCAATTCAATTGAACTTGATCCAAAAATAATTACTCAATCAAATTAAGTTAATTAGTGATCAAATTACTAATTAAATCTCTCATAAATACTGAGTCCAAATTTGATGGGCAATCGAGCATCAGAATTTATCGATATGTAATCCTGATCGAAAAGTCCCAACCAGTGGGACTCTTGACTCCGGTACCCATAATGTATGGAACTCGTGATCAGAGAATCCTGATTCTCGATCACTGAGTCTCAAACATGAAAGATTCTACACCAGCCATCAGATCAGATAGGAACCTCTAATGTGTATGACCCCACAGGTTCGAACCTAAGCCGGTAGCACAAGAACCAATTCCTGTACTAATTGAAGTGATCATCTAGCAATGGTACCCGACGTCTGGATAGGTCGAATAGTTACAATCGCAATACTCAGAACCTACATGAATATGGTTACTGTATAATTCATCCTTTTGACCCCTGTGTTTAGGACGACTCAGGGTTAAACTGTCAACCCTGATCAGATCATCCGAATCGTGCTTAACTCAAACAGTCCTGTGACTCCTCACAAGGACTGCCCTGGCCAAGGTTTTGCTAAATTGAAACACGACTGTACACAGCTCCTAAACTGGAGTGGTCAATCTCATCTTGATACACACACCGACAAGTCAAGTACTTGACTACACCCAGCAGCCTTCCGTCATTGAATTAGAAATTCAGATAGTCCAGTGCCTAAGTGCAGTGAGTTGCTTGCAAGTCACCGTGGTGGTCTCAAGTCGGAGGAACATTTATACCCATATTCCATCGGAGCAAATCTTGATAGCAGAAATAGCTCCAAAGTCGGTCACGTTCAGTGCAGATGTACCCTTACATCTCACCTGTATGCCATACCAGTGTCTCCACACTCATTGGTTAAGAGGACAACCAACCTATATGGCACACAACAACCTATGCTTGATAAACGCTGTCATCCTTGGTAACAACGTATCATTTGGTCGTGAACAGATTTAAGGACTAAATGACAAATTCTCCTTTGTCGAGTCTAAATAGTCCTAAGGACTTCACCACAACATAGGAGTTCATTAGAAGATGAAAAATTTTGTGATGAAAAATATCAAAATAATTTTTATTAATTCATAATTCATGTACATATACAAAAATAAGCACAACCGTCAACAGACTGACGATTGGCTTTGGGACACTATTCCCAACACCCCCCACACTGCCCCCCTCCCTCTCCTTCCTCTCTGCGCAGGCAACCCCCCTGCTCCTCCCTTCCCCACACTGGAGGGGACAGGAGGGCCTTGTAGGAGGCATCCCCAGTCAGCATCCTCCATCCGCGGAGCCAAAAAAAAAAAGAGGTCTTACCTTTGAAAGTCGGTTGTGTAGGACAGAGGCGTTGGTGGCGACAGCAATGGGGCAGCGGCGGCAACGGCGATGGCTGCAGTGGAGCTAAAAAAATAAAAAAAAGATCTTACTTTTGAAAGTCGGTGGTGTAAAGCAGAGGCATCAGTGGCAGCGATGGTGGCAATGATGGCAATGATGACCGATGGTGAGAGAGGGAGTTAGAGAGCCGAGGGAGAGGGAGGGAGAGAGGGAGCGCGATCGGGAGATGGGTTCAATAAGAAATAGGAGGGCGAGAGTGGGTTTCAGCCTTTTTTTTTTTGCAAATATTTGTCGATATAAAATTAGCATAGGTAAAGGTGACAATTACCTATGTAAACATTTAGCATCAATAAATGACCTATTTACCTATGCTAAATTAGTGTTGGAAAATTTTTTATGAAAATTAAAAAAGTTTAACCATTTGCTGACATAAATTTAGTGTAGGAAATTAGCTTAATTACCTACGAAAGATGGATGCATAGGCAATTAGGCTTATTGGCTATGCAAATTTTGCATCGATAAATATTTTTTAATTATTTTTTTTCATAAATAAGTTACCATTATCTAAATAACTGGTATCATTTTAAAATTTAAAATTTATCTTCACTATTCATTATCTAAATAATTATCATTAGAGTATCATCACAAAAGTCTACCTCGATCTGGTAGCCTTAGCTATGTCGATCAATAAAATTGAATTTCGATGGTCACAAATGACTGCATGGTGATCTAATAGATAGAGACCACTGATGGATCTAAAAATTTATAAAGATGATCTCGATAATATTTGTAGCATACTATCAAAATTTTATTTCAATTGGACATCATTATTATGGTCAACTTAGCACGGAATGATTTTGATCGTTAAATAAAAAATGAGTAATCAAAAGGCCAAATGATGTCTGATTAGGGTGATATTTTAGATAAATGATCTTTGCTACTACTTTCATCATTTGTATGGTGGTGATTATAAAATTCAAACCACATATGTATGAAACATCCACATTAAATAGTTTTTGCAAAAGCACAAGTATAATTACTCAAGGACCTTAAAAATGAGTATCAAGAGATATATAATTTTGGATCGTTCATATATGTGCAATTTAAATTTTATGATCACCATCCTATAAATGATCAAAATAGTAACAAAGATCATTTATCTAAAAAATTACCTTATAATCGGATGTTGTTTAGTCTTTAGATCATTCATTTTTTATTTAACGATCAAAATCGTTCTGTGCTAAATTGACTATGATAATAATATCCGATTGAAATAAAATTTTGATTGTATGCTATAAATATCACTGAGATTATTATTATAAATTTTTAGACCCATCAATAATCTTTATCTATCAAATCATCATGCGATCATTCGTGACCGACGAAATCAAATTTTATTGATCGACATAGCTAGGGTTATCGGATTGAGGCAGACTTTTGTGATAATACTCTAATGATAAATATTTAGATAATAAATAATAAAGATAAACTTTAAATTTTAAAATTATACTGACAATTTAGATAATGGTAAATTATTTATAAAAAATAAAAAATTAATTAAAAAATATTTGCCGACATAAAATTTGTGTAGCCAATAAGTCTAATTGCCTATGCTTCCACCTTTCGTAGGTAATTAAGCTAATTTTCTATGCTAAATTTGTATCGGCAAATGGTTTAACTTTTTTAGTAATTTTTGTAAAACATTTACCGATGCAAATCACTACTATAAAAAGGCCTATGGCAGTGGTTTAAAACCACTATCATAGCTCAAAAAATCACTACCGTAGTCTACGGCAATAGTTGTCTAATCACTACCATTGTGGCCATCGTTGTAGCATATGATAGTGATTTTTTTGCCTATGGCACAGTTATGGCAACTACTACCATAGATAACCTATGGCAACAATTCTTTAAGCTACAGCAGCAATTCACAAATCACTTCCATAGTCTTTGATCGGTCAATATGTAGCTACGGCAGTGGTTATATCAACTGCTACCATAGATAATCTATGACTGTGATTTTTTTAAACGACACAGTGGTTGCCATTCACTGCCATAACCTTTGACCGATCAAAATGGCCGACCGAGGGTTGGACGATTGCCGACAGTTGCCGACTGGCTGTTTGCTGATGGTCGATGGCCCGCGAGAGGGGGTGGTGGTGGCAAGCAGGGCCCACAATGGCGATTGGCGGGGCGGCAATGGTGGTGATGGTGGTCAGGGGGATGCAGCGATGGGTGGTGGCAGTGGCAGAGGGCCCACAGTGAAATGCTCAATCTCATGCTATTGGTAGTTGACAACTTAAGCCTTTATATATTATTCATTCATTATTTCCACAGTCGATGTGAGACTATCAAAATCAACTATTGTTGGACTTATGGTAGCGGTTGTCATTAACCGCTGCCATAGCGGTTGATGGACAATCGCTGCTATAGGTCAACTTACGGTAGCAGTTGTCCTTGACCACTGTCGTAGATCCAACTTACAGCAGCGGTTGGTTATAACCACTGTCATTGATAGAATATATATTTTTTTAAATATGATATAATTTTAAAATTTAAAATTTATCTTCATCATTCATTATCTAAATAATTATCATTAGAGTATCATCATAAGAGACCACCTCGATCCGATAGCTCTAGATATGTTGATCAATAAATTTTGATTTTGACGATCACGAACAATCGCATGATGATCTTATAGATAGAGACCATCGATGGATCTAAAAATTTACAATGATGATCTTGATGATATTTGTAGTATACTATCAAAATTTTACTTCAATCGAACATTATTATCATGATCAATTTAACATAGAATAATTTGGATCGTCAAATAAAAAATGAGTGATCAAAAGGTCAAACGGCGTCCGATTATAAGGCATCCGATTAGATAAATAATCTTTGCTACTATTTTGATTGTTTGTATAGTGACGATAGTAAAAATGACTAACGCACGTATATGAACGATCCAAAATTATATGCCTCTTGATTTTCATTCTTTAAGTCCTTAAGTAATTATACTTGTGCTTTTGTAAGATCTACTTAATGTGGATGGTTCATATATGTGCAATTTGAATTTTACGATCATCATCATATAAATAATTAAAATAGTAGCTAAGATTATTATCTAAAAAATCATCTTAATCAGATACCATTTGACCTTTTGATCACTTATTTTTCAATTAACGATCAAAATCATCTCGTGCTAAATTGACCATACTAATGATATCCGATTGAAATAAAATTTAGATGGTGTACTAAAAATATTATTGAGATTATCGTTGAGAGTTTTTACATCCATCGGTGGTCTCTATCTATCAGAGTATCATGCAGTTATTTGTGATCGTTAAAATTAAATTTTAATGATCAACATAGTTAGGACTATCAGATCGAGGTGGTCTTTAGTAATAATACTCTAATGATAATTATTTAGATAATGAACGGTGAAGATGGACTTTAAATTTTAAAATTATATCATATTTAAAAAAAATTATATTCTACCAACGGCAATAGTTATTGCGAACCACTATCGTAGGTTAAATATTGCGAACCGCTACCGTAGGTCCAACCTAAGGCAGCGGTCAAGGGCAATCACTACCGTAGGTCTGATCTAAAGCAGCGGTTGGTGATAACTGCTATTATAGATTTGACCTACGACAGTGATTTGTAATAACCGCTGTCATAGGTTGGACCTACGACAGCAGTTCTCAATAACCATTGTCGTTGGCTCTATAACATCGACTTTCAAAATTGCTGCCGTAGTAACCGCTGCCATAGATCTTCATTGTAGTAGTGAATTTAGCATCGTAAAATTAGTTTAATTACCTATGAAAAATGGAAGCATAGGTAATTAGGTTTACTGGCTACGCAAATTTTACGTCGGCAAATGATTTTACTTTTTATAATTTTTTTATTTTTATAAAATATTTATCGATGTAAAATTAGTGTAGACAATGAGCTGTATTAGCTACGTATAACAAAAGCATAGGCAATTAGTCTTATTACCTACGTAAATTTTGGGTCGGTAAATAGTTTTACTTTTTATTAAGTTTTTTATTTTCTTAAAATATTTGCTGACGTAAAACTAGTGTAGGCAATGAGCTGTATTAGCTATGTATAATGGAAACGTAGGCAATTAGTCTTATTGCCTACGTAAATTTTATGTCGGCAAATGGTTTTACTTTTTATTAATTTTTTTATTTTCATAAAATATTTGCTGATACAAAATTAGCATAGGCAATAAGCTGTATTAGCTACGTATAATAGAAGCATAGGCAATTAGTCTTATTTCCTACGTAAATTTTGCATCGATAAATATTTTTTTTATTTATTTTTTTATTTTGGCAAAATAGTTGCCGATGCTAAATAAGCATAGGCAATGAGGTTAATTGCCTACATTTCAATTTTGCATAGGTAATTATCCTTATTGCTTATGTAACTTAGCATCGAAAAATATTTTATCAAAATAAAAAAATTATTAAAAAAAAAAGTTTTAACGACGTTTAATAAGCATAGGTAATTAGGTTAATTTCCTACGCTTTATTTTTGTATAGGCAATAATCCTAATTGCCTATGCAACTGTTGCATCAGTAAATAGTTTGCCAAAATAAAAAATTAATAAAAAAAATATTTTTTGATGCTAAATAAATGTAGGCAATGAGGTCAATTGCTTATGTTTCTATTTTGCGTAGGCAATTACACTCATTCCCTGTCATCGATAAATATTTTACCAAAATAAAAAATTAATAAAAAAAATTTTGCCAATGTTAATTAAGCATAGGTAATTAGGTTAATTGCCTATGCTTCTGTTTGCATAGGCAATAAGCCTAATTGCCTACGTAAATTGTACATCAGTAAATGGTTTGCCAAAATAAAAAATTAAGACCATCCATTATTGATGTTTTGGTTTAAATGACGACACTATATTTACGTCGATAATTATTTTTTATGATATATTTTTATTAGGATAGTTAGTTATACTAATTTTATTGATGTTTTTTATTTTTGCATAGCCAATTGTTCTCTTTAACTATGCAAAATCTTGTATAGGCAAATCTTGCATCAGCAAAAACTTTATTTCTTATAGTGATTAAATAGCTTGCATTGTGTTATAACTTCATGTGATTCTAAACCCCATTTCATTAATGCCATCTTTTCTGAAGGCATGTGGATAGAGAGCCAAGAAAACCTAAAAAGTTAGTCTGTTATAGATATTTTGAAATGCAGGGTTATAGTGATGAAAATACAATGAACATTGTATTTAGAAAATGGTTTGGTCTATGATGGATATAATCAAGGTTTTAAATCATATAGGATATTGAAAATTATGTTCCAAAATCAATCGTCAGTCTGTTGATAGTTATGCTAATTGATGTAATTATATATAAATTAATCATTAATAAAATATTATTTGATAGTTTTTCATCATAAGTTTGTGCATCTTCTATTTCAAACTTCAGTGTAATGATGAAAGTTCTTAGGACTATTTTAAATCGATAAAAAAAGATTTATCATTTAGTCCGTAAATAAATTTGTGATCAAATAATATATTATTACTATGACAATAGCTATATCAAGTGTAGGTCGTTATGTGTCATATGAATTGATTGTCCTCTTAATCAAAGAGTATGGAGATACTGATATGGTATGCAGGTGAGAAGTAAGAATACACCTCACTGAATGTAACTAACTCCAGAGCATTTGGCTGTCAAAAGTTACTCCGAAGGGATATGGGTATAAGTATCCCTCCGATCTGAGATCACCACAGTGACTTACAAGTAATTCATTATACTTTGGTATCAGACTACATAAATTTTTAATTAAAGATCGAAAAGTTTCTGGGCACAGTCAAGTACTTGTAAAGTCGGTGCATGAGTCAAGATGAGATTAACCACTCCAAGGGATTGGAGAGAATACTTTGTATTTCAATTTAGTAAGACCTTAGTCTGAGCAATCCTTGTGAGGAGTCACAGGATTTATTAGGTTGAGGCACATAATAAATGTACTGCTAAGAGTTGATAGTTTAAACTTTAAGTCTTCATGAGCATCAAGGGTCAAAGGGATGAATTATACGATAACCATAAGCTAGTAGATTCTGAGTGTTGCTTTGCATACATTCGGCCTATCCGGATATCGGGTACCATTGCTAGATGGTTATTTCAAGTGGTATAGAAATCTATTTCTATGCTACTGACTTAGGTTCGAACCTATAGGGCCACACATATTAAAAATTTTTCTCTGATCAATTAGCAGATCAATGATTGAGAATTGTCTGAGGATAAAATCATCAATACGATTGATGATTAACTCTATGCAGTAGTTGCAATAACATTATTTGCTAAGTATTAGTAAAATTTAGAAAGATTAACTAATAATTAGATTGCTAATTAGCTTAATTTAATTGAGTATTAAAATTTGGATCAAATATAATTGAATTGGATTCATTTTGATCGAACCCGATTAGGTTATCGGATGACCTAATCACTGAGGGAGAATTAGGCCTGATTTGATCAGGACTTGGGTTAAATCTTTTTCTAGTTAGATTAAGATTTTGGATACCTAATTAGATTTGGCTAACTCATCTTTATTTAGGTTTAAACTAATTGGGTTTGGATGAAACCTAATTAAGAAACAAATAACCAAAACCCTAGAGTCCAAATTGGTTGGACTTCCTTCCTTGTGCCACATCTCTTCTCCATGCCATTTCTCATCACACAAAATGAGTTTGTGCATGAGAAAAGCTCTAGCAATGCCTCTGGTTATCGCCCTCCATGGATAAAGAAGAGTTGGTTTTAATTTGAATTCAAAATGATTTGAATTCAAAACCCTAATCCCTATCCAATTCAAACCACATGCTGACCACCTTGTGAAGGACTCCTTTTGTGTGACACAAGGAGAATACTCCTGATGATTTATCCATGCCCCACACCTTTATTCAGCCCTTCTTTGGATGGTTTGGATGAGGATAAAATCTGATAGAGTTTGAATTCAATATGGTTTTGAATTCGATCTCAAATTAATCCCTATCCAACATTTTCCCTTTGTATTCAACAACCTAAAATGTTGTGATTTTTGTGCACCACTTCCTCTGGGTTTTTCAACATGTGAGAGGGCTGAGAAAGAGTGGAGTCGAACCTCTCTTAGGGGCATGAGGATCTGGGGTGGGCGTTATTCATTTTGGCATGAGCATTGGAGGAGATCCAACTCCTCTTCAGATGAGAGATCTAGAATTGTTCTAGGGTTTTCGGGTGAGAAAAAATACTAGTGAGAAAAGAGTTCTCCTCTAATTTTTTTCTCTACCATCCAGTACCTCCTCTAATCCATCTTTGACATCAGAAGTGTCCGAGATGATTAAAGAAGAGGATCAAATCAGATCTGCTATCAAAAGCCATCTATACAAGCTAGCACTCCTACGGAAGGCTATCAAGTCGAGGACTTCATATGGATGATCTGTAGAGGTCAGATACTTTGTGTGGCTATGAGTGACCAGAAGAGCCTTTGATCCATGAGTCTCAATTGTGGTGTTCATCTATCTATGTTTAGGTATAGGGTTCGGAACCCTAGTTGCTGTAGATATGATCTACTCCTTGTGCTGATTTTTTTTTTACATACTTGCTGATTTTAATTTTAGATTTTTGTACATTGCATATCATGTCATAGATCCTTCTATAGGTATTTTAAGATTTGGTCTTATGTATGTATTTGTAGGTTTAATCTAGCTTTATTCCATTGCAAAAATTTTGAAATACATGCATGAAATCCTATACTAATTTAACAGTGGTATCAGAGTACTAGGTTCTTTATGACATGTATATCTATGCATATAGTTTAAAATCTGATTTTAAATTGAAGCATGTGATGTTTATTTTGATATTTATTATCTGATTTTGATGTGATCAAAATGTAATAATTAGATCTGAAACAATTTAGATTAGATATAAATTAATTTGATTAGATGATTTGAGTAGTGTAGTAGTCGGATTAGATAAATTGTTATAGCCATCCGATCATAAGAGAAAGTAGGATTTTATGGCCCTCTCTTCCCATCCATTGGGGATCTCCTATGGCATGTAGGGGTGCCATTTTACCTATAAAGATGAATGATGAAAAGGTGTGACATCTAATCTTATGATTAAAATTGTTTTAATCATTGTTGTGAAAAATAATTCTGAATTTTTAGCAATCAGTTGTTGTTCTGCCAAACTAAGCTGACTCAATCTTGTTTGAGTTGACTCAATTCAAAAATTTGTTGACCCACTCCTTGTTTGGGTCGACTCAATGTCCTGATGAGTCAGCTTGGTTTCTTGCTGAGCCAACCCTATTTCTGTATTAGAGACCCTGATCACCATAGTGAGCCGACTAAGTTTCAAAACTTGGTCGACCCATTTTGGTGAGTCACCTCAATCTAGGGATGAGCCGATTCAATCATTCAGAACTATTATTTTATGCACAAATTTACTTGTAAAAATATTTTATAAAATTTAAAATTATTTTTAAATATCGAGCCCTAACTTATGTCAGTCCCAAATTTAATTAAGAATTAAGTTGAACCTATTAGATCTAAAATTATGAATTAAAAATCTAATGTCATTTAATAAAATATGGAGATGAATTTATAGGTTATTTTGATCAGATCCTCCTAAATGGGTTAGACCCTAGGGTTAGAATCAAAGAACTAAATGGACTAAGTAGAAAAATTGATTAAATCTAATCAAAAATTGAATTAGATTAGATCAAGATTTCTCTAGAGCCAATATAATAGTTATAGTTGGCCGAGTCTATATCTTTGATTAGACCCAAATAGACTTTAATCTCTAGCTCAGTGGTCGAACCCAAATATATAAGTTGATCAAGTTGAAACTAATTAACCAGTTGGTGTCTAAGATAAGTTTGACAGTCTTGATCGGTGGTCATTAATTGGAAGCTACTCATATAGATCGAATCTATGATGAGTTAATAGTATATCTCTCTCACCGATCTCATTTATCTAACCAATATGATGAATCATATTTTAATCAAATCACTTAATGATTAGGGTTGACCCATGCTTATTAGAAAATCAGTTCGACTGATTTAAATGCCCCTAGTTTTACTTGTCTTAGTCCTCATCATGACTTAGTAAAGTCAGTGGGAGGATTGATGACTTATCATTTGGATTATTTATTTTTCTAATTCAACTTGATCTGACTTAGTGAAGTCAGTGAGAGAATTATGATTGGTTGGTCTGTGTCTTTAATTCTATTAAATTATGTTAACCAAATCTTCTAAATTATTAGGTCCATAAAATGAGTTGGTTATGAGCATAACTAGATCATGGCCTCCTATTAAGATGAATAGTAATGGATCCATTATTTCAGAGTGACATTGTAGGCACCTTACGTCTGTTATTTCTCTGAATGATGGAATTATCATTCATTATATGATAGCTCTAATGTACTATCTAATGAATGGTTGGGTTAGCCGAGCTATACTCGAGTCTGATCATTCATTAGTTAGAATCATTGAGTAGGTTCATGTTAATGGTTGGACCTAACTGAGACTTTTAGTGGAGGCTCTTAGTCTACTGAAATAAAATCTAGGATAAAATAAATTATTAAAAATTATTTGAAGAAATAATTAGTTAAGAACTTATCCATAGATGCACATGGGTTAGTCGAGCCATACTCGGGCCCGTAGGCAGTCTGTGTGGATTCTAATACCCACTAAGGAATTAAGATAATTCTTCAAATTAGAGGTAAAGACTATCTGTTGCCCAGCTATGCAACCCAAGAGGGGGGGGTGAATTGGGTTTCTAAAAAATTTTAAGCCCAACAGATTACTTATGAAGATCAAAACAAAGACTTTAATTCAATATTAATTCCCTAAGGCAGGAATGCAAGAATATAATAAAGAAATAAAGTGAAGAGATAAAGCACACCATAAACACAAGGATTTATAGTGGTTCGGTGCTAACCTTGCACCTACATCCACTCCTCAAGATCCTACTTGAGAATTTCAATCCACTATCCTTTGTATTCAACCCGAATACAAAACGTCGGAAACTCCGACACTAGCTATCCCAAGCTAGAACACTTATTTCCCGGGTACAAGTAAATCCAAAACATTCCGATTTCAGGTTCGGATCAACCTTTCCTTGTTTTGGAAATCCTCCAAAAATAAGAACAAAAACTCACAAAGAGTTAGAAAATTTAGAGCACAAATTAATACAATAACAGCTCCTTTAAATGAGCGAATATAACAATAAAAGCTTTACTCAAATGAAGAACCCCTTTTTCGGATTTTCTCAAAGTGGATGAACGCTTGAATGCTTGAGAAGAGGTTGATTTATTGATTGAAGATCTCTTGAAAGCTTTGAACGATCTCTAGATCAAGGTTGAAACAATAGGCGTGAAGAATTCTCTCCTTGAAAGATCTTGCTTTTCTCTTTCACAATCTCTCTGGTATACTGTGGATCCTCTCTCTTTTTCTTTTTGGATTTTTTCATTGATCTCAGGATTTTTCTTGCAAATTTCGGATCCTTTCTTCTATTCTTCTCTCTTTCTCGTCTCTATTGATTTCACGTTTGATCCGCTATTTAATCTGTAATTTCTTTCACCATTTAAAGTATTTTGTAGCATTAGAAGCAAGAGAAAATAATTTAGGTAGATAAAGAGCCGTTAGAGGATTTTTAGGAAGCATAAATGGTAATTAAAACGGGCAAAAAAATAGCCGTTGCTGATATTTCCCGTCGCAGGGGTCGACTCATGAGTCGACTCATGCTTCAGGGGTCGACTCATGAGTCGACCTCTGTTGCAAAAACCAGAGAATGCTTTTCTGGAAATTTTTGGCTCAAATTAGCAGGGGTCGACTCATGAGTCGACTCATGCCTTGTGGGTCGACTCATGAGTCGACTCACAGGTCGTGCCAAGCCAGAAAACTAGCGTGCCAAGGAGAATTTTTGCGTGCCAATCAGCTCACAGTGCCATGAGTTGACTCATGAGTCGACTCATGCACTTCAAACCTTCATAACTTCAAAAATATAAGTCCAAACACAATGAAATTTTCACCAATAGATTTCAAATCATTTGTTCTACCAAATGGTACTATCAAATCAGGATTTTAGTAAAATTATGATTTTGCCCTTAAAGAGCATAAGGACTTTTTCATTTTAAAATTATTTGTATCCCTTCAATCTGCTTTGTAATCATCAAAATCAATCTAGGAGCAACAATCTCCCCCTTTTTGATGATGACAAAACATTTGAACAAAAATACTTATGTTAATGCATTAATTTTAAAAGAATCCATTATAGGTGTATATGCTTGAAAAGAGTATGATTCTTTTGGCATGTAATATAAATGCAAAAATAGTTTGTCCATTTTCTTAAAGATTTGAAAAGGGTATTAGATCATTCAGAGCAAGAGAAGATAAATAACTTTTGCAATGTATCAGAGCAAGAAAAATAATTTTTATAATGATATCAGAAAAGATTTTATAATGTATCGGAGCAAGAAAATTTTATAATATATCAGAGAAAATTTCACAGTGTATTAGAGCAAATGTCAGAGAAAATTTCACACTGTATCAGAGCAAAAAATATATATATATATATATCAGAGAAACTTTCTCACTGTATCAGATCAAATGTTATAACTTATCAGAGAAACCTTCACACTATATCGGATTAAATTTTATCATGTATCAGAGCAAGTTAAAAGAAATTGTAGGATGTATCAGAGCAAAACAAATTTCTTAAGATGTATCAAGGTGAATAAAATTTCAAAAGATGTATCAGAGCAAGTTTGAATTTTGAAATATATCAGAGCATAAAAAAAAATACTTATTTGCATTGTACTTATGATTTTGCTTTTGATGGATAACTTTTTGTTTAAGTTCTGTCTGATACCAAATTTCGATACCAAATTTCTCAAAGTTTTATTTAATCTTTCAATTCTTATTTTTGTTTAATTTCTCCAATATTTGTTTAATTTCTTCAATATTTGTTTTAATCTTCCAATCTTTGTTTTTGTTTAATTTCTTCAATATTTATTTAATTTTTTCAATATTTGTTTTAATCTTCCAATCTTTGTTTTTGTTTAATTTCTCCTCCTTTTTTTTAATTTCTCCCCCTTTTTCTCATAATTTAGGGTTTTGCTTTTTGTCTAATTTTAATTTTTGTTTTTGTTTAATTTCTCCCCCTTTTTGACATCATCAAACATAGTTAACTCTTCCTTTTCTTTTTCTGAAACATTCTTTAATTTCTTCCTCTTTAGAGTTTTTCACAGATGTTTGCTCCCCCTTAATATAGCAATTATCAACAGCAAACAACAGCAAGGAGAAGACAATATTTCAACAAGAAGAAAATATATAACCAAAATATGATCGATATCATTACAAAGAGGTAGAAATATAGGTAAAAGATGATTCCATTAATATCATAATTATTTCAATACATAAAATTCAACCAGCTAAATGTCAATACATGGCCCCAAGGTATAGATCCTAGAACAAGATACTAACTCCTAAGACCTAGTAAAGATCAAGATAAGTCAATGATCGGAGTCATCAGATATAGGGTGAGGAGATGATGGATCAGAAGTGCGTCCTCTACCCCGTCTGCCTCTGCCACGAGCAGGAGAACAAGATGAACTGGGTGGCTGATAACGCTGAGATGCTAGGGACTGAACAGAAAGGGTGAGTCTAATAGAATCAAGTACGTTCAGTGCTCTAGAAACAGATTGAAGTAGAGCAGTGAACTGGGTGGTAGCATGCTCACTCGATCCTCGGATCTCTTTCCTCAGTAATTCATATCAACCTTCTAGTGCTCCTCTGAGCCTGCCAGCCTCTGCAGTGAGGTCTGTGACCTCAATAGTTGACTCCTGTGGCTGGGGATGGGCCAATGCAAGGACTTGCCCCTGCAAGTCAAGAACTCTGCCAGTAAGTCTCCAAACTGTGTCCTCAAGCTGCTGTATCCTGACGGACTGATCTGAAATCATCTGAAACACAGTGGAGATGTGGGGAGTAATGGTCTGATCAGAAGAGGTAGCTCCAGGTGTAAAAGAAGTACTACTCCACTGGCTAGACAGCAAAGAAGCCACACGCTGTGAAATATGCTCGATCTGATCGTCAGCCAGTCTGAACTCTGAATGAGGTACTCTGCTCTCTGGCTGATACACTGGTGTGGGCATCCTAGTAAACTCAGAAGGGCCAGTCTCAGTATCATGAATGAACTGGGTATCTGGTGAAGCTGCCCTGAAGTCATGTACAGGAGAAGATGGACCTTCTTCTTCTACTCTGCCTTCAGTTCTGTCTTCAGCTCTTTCTTCAGAGCCCTTGATCCAACCACCAACAGTCTTTGTAATTCCCATTCGATGCAGGCTGTGTTGGTTGAAAGTGTCCACATGTGAGAGCTTGGTAGCAGCCTCCCCCTCACAACTAACTCCAAACCTCCTAAAAACTCTAGTAAGGGCCATACCATAAGGCAAGTGTGCCTTGGATCTATTCAAAGTTTCTCTCATGGCCTCTATCATAAGTGCAGGGAGGTTTAGGGGGGTCTGAGTGATGACATGAAACATGACACATACATCTCTGCCAGACAGTAAGTCATGTCTACCACTCCTAGGAAAGAAGAGTTTTGAAACTACCTGATGCAGGACTCTCATCTCAATGGACAATATCTTTGCTTCCAATTTGTTTAAACTTCCTGAAAAAGCTTCTCCTAAGATAATTCTGATCCCTTCTTCTTTAATTGGGAGTTCCATATATGAGTATCCTTCACTAGGCAACTGAAGTATTTCTCCCAATATTCTAGAATCCAAGCATATGTCAATCCCCTTGACTGTTGAAGTCACTGACCCATTTCCATAATTTAGGTTCTGGTAGAACTCTCTGACTAGATCAACATAGGTGACTTCCTTAAGGGAGCAGTAAAGTTCCCATCCTTGATTTTTGATCTTAGTAGCAAAAGTAAAGCCTTCTTTCTCAAAGAACCAAAACTCTATATTTTTCCCGATTTCTACTTTTCTATCAGAAAGAGGATTTACACTGGGGCTTATGGAGGATTGAGAGAGACCTTGAGCAGGTACTGAAACTGAAGTGGGAGCAGTTGAAGACTGAGCATGCCTTTTCTTTCGGACAATTTCCTCAGGCTCACGGATTGATTTCCTTCTTTGGGGAAGTTTCATCTTTGGAGCCATATCCAATAAAGTAGCAGACAAGAAGACTTGAATTGAGAGGAGGAGGGATCACAAGAGAGTAAAGAGGAATTTTGGTGGAGAAAAGAAGTGGATTTTGAATGAACGGTGAAGTTCTAGGGCACGTTCCACCCGCGCCGAGCAATGCGAGAAAGCACAGAAAATTCTTTTGAAAGGAGGCAATTTTTGGTGGAGAGCAGGAGAGAGAATTGCCTCAGAATTGATCCTTGGATTTGGAGCAAAAAAGAGTTGGAAGGAACGGCTTTCGGAAGGAAGACGATGAGAAGATGAGTCGTCTCACAAACAGTAACCCTTATAAAAACAATGAACCCGTTGAAAGTTGGTGGGATCTACAAGTTTGCCATTGAGTCGACTCATGGGGGTCGACTCATGAAGTTCAGAAATTCAGAAAAAATGCAAATAAATTCCAAAAAAATTCGAAATTTTGGGAGAAGGAATTTTGCTCAAAGATAAGTTTTTAGAGTGATAAATCTGAGCTTTTGGGACCAGGATGGATGTTGAAAATTGAGCTCTAAGAGTTTTTGACATCTATTCTTTGGAAATTGAGAAATTTCAGACAAATAGATCTAGAATTCCTAGATTTCTCCTAATTTCACAGAATCTATCCTCACTAAGGGCCTTTGTAAAGATATCGGCTAATTGATTTTCAGTGCAAACATATTCAAGAATTATATTTTTGTTTTGAACATGTTCTCTTATGAAATGATGTCTTATTTCAATATGTTTAGATCTTGAGTGTTGAATTGGATTTTTAGATAGATTTATGGCACTTGTATTATCACATTTTATTGGTGTTTCATTAAGTTTGATTCCAAAATCTTTGAGTTGTTGCTTAATCCACAAGATTTGAGCACAACAACTTCCGGCTGCAATGTATTCGGCCTCAGCCGTAGACAGTGCCACCGAATTTTGTTTCTTGCTAAACCATGAGATTAGGTTTACTCCAAAAAATTGGCAAGTTCCACTTGTGCTTTTTCTATCTAATTTACATCCAGCAAAATCAGCATCTGAATATCCTAACAAATTAATTTGTGAGTCCTTAGAGTACCATAACCCTATAGTTTGTGTACCATTTAAGTATCTAAGGATTCTTTTAACAGCATTCAAATGAGATTCCTTAGGATTAGATTGATATCTTGCACATAAGCAAACACTAAACATGATATCAGGCCTACTTGTAGTTAAATACAATAATGAGCCAATTATACCTCTGTAGTATTTTAAGTCTACGCTTTTACCTTCATCATCCTTGTCAAGCTTACTTGAGGGACTCATTGGTGTGCCAATTGGTTTGCAGTTCTCCATTCCAAATCTTTTGAGTAGTTCCTTGGTGTACTTGCTTTGGGTGATGGAGATTCCCTCTTTTGATTGTTTGATTTGGAGTCCGAGGAAGAAGGTGAGTTCTCCCATCATGCTCATCTCGAACTCTCCCTGCATAAGCTTAGCAAAGTCTTGACAAAGGGATTCATTAGTAGACCCAAAAATTATGTCATCAACATAAATTTGTATAATTAGCATATCATTTTGGTTTTTTTAATAAATAGGGTTGTATCTACATTGCCTCTTGAGAAACCATTATTTAGTAGAAATTTGCTTAGCCTTTCATACCATGCTCTAGGTGCTTGTTTTAGACCATATAAAGCTTTATTTAATCTAAAGACATGATTGGGAAAAGCATGATTTTCAAATCCAGGGGGTTGTTCTACATATACTTCTTCAGAAATATATCCATTTAAAAATACACTTTTAACATCCATTTGAAATAGTTTGAATTTCATAAAGCAAGCATAAGCAAATAGAAGTCTAATGGCTTCTAATCTAGCAACAGGTGCAAAGGTTTCATCAAAATCAATTCCTTCTTCTTGATTATATCCCTTAGCAACCAGTCTCGCTTTATTTCTAATTACATTTTCATGCTCATCTAATTTATTTCTAAAGACCCATTTTGTACCAATTATTGAATAATCTTTAGGTCTTTTCACTAAGGTCCAAACATTATTTCTTTCAAATTGATTAAGTTCTTCTTGCATAGCATTAATCCAGTTATGATCATTCTCAGCTTCTTCAAAAGTTTTAGGTTCAAGTTGAGATACAAATGCACAATGATTAAGTACATCTCTAAGTGAAGAACGTATTTTTACCCCATGCATAGGATCACCAATTATTAACTCCTTAGGGTGGTTGTGAACATACCTCCATTCCTTGGGTAGGTCATTTGTACCTTGAGGTTGTTCTTGAATTTCTTCACCTCTTTCATTTTGTTCGTCTTCTTGATCCTTGTCTTTTGGAGTTGCTGAATCTTTCAGAGTGAACTCCTTCATACCTTCTATTAGTGGATCTGCATCATCAACACCCTCATTCTTCCTTGAAGGAAGATCGTTAGATTCATCAAAGACAACATGTATGGACTCCTCAACTACTAAAGTTCTTTTGTTGAACACTCTAAATGTTTTACTAGTGGAGGAGTAACCTAGAAAGATTGCTTCATCTGATTTTGCATCAAATTTACCAAGTTTTTCTTTGCCATTATTTAATACAAAACATCGGCAACCAAAAATATGAAAATATGCAATATTTGGTTTTCTTCCTTTCCAAAGTTCATAGGGGGTTTTCTTTAAAAATTATCTAATTAAAGCACGATTTAAAATGTAACATGCTGTGTTAATTGCTTCCGCCCAAAAATATTTTGGAAGGTTGCTTTCACAAAGCATGGTACGGGCCATTTCTTCTAAGGTTCTGTTTTTCCTTTCAACTACCCCATTCTGTTGGGGTGTCCTTGGAGCAGAGAAGTTATGGCCAATTCCATTTTCATCACAAAAATTTTCAAAGTCATGATTTTCAAATTCTGTTCCATGATCACTTCTAATATTTTGAATTGAAAACCCTTTTTCATTAGTGACTTTTCGATGAAATTTAGTGAAAATTTGAAAAGTTTCATTTTTGTGAGCTAAAAAGAAAACCCAAGTAAAACGAGAGTAATCATCAATTATTACAAATCCATATCATTTTCCTCCTAGACTAGTGGTTTTAGTTGGTCCAAATAAATCCATATGTAAGAGCTCTAAAGGTCTAGAAGTTGAAACAGTGTTTTTGGATTTAAATGATACTCTAGTTTGTTTACCTAATTGGCATGCATCACAAATTCTATCCTTTTCAAAATTCAGTTTTGGCAAACCGAGAACTAAATCCTTTTTAATTAATTTTGAGAGAGAATGCATGCTAATGTGTGCAAGTCTACGATGCCACAGCCAACTAGTCTCATTTATTTTAGCACTTAAAGAAACTAGGCATTGCATGTCTAATTTAGTTAAATCATTCAAGTCTACCATATAAACATTGCCATGCCTATGTCCTATAAATTTAATGCCATCGTTAATAGGACTCGTCACAATGCAAACAGATGATTCAAAACTTACTTTATATCCTTTATCACAGAATTGACTAATGCTAAGTAAGTTATGCTTTAAACCTTTAACTAATAAAACATTCTCAATGTATTTGGAGGAAGTGATACCAATGTTACCTATCCCGATGATCTTTTCTTTGCCATTATCTCCAAAGGTGACCATCCCTCCATCCTTAGCATCAAGCGTGATGAATTGTGATTCATCACCAGTCATGTGTCTCGAGCATCCGCTGTCAAGATACCATTTCCTGTTTCCTTCTTGGGATGCTAGACACACCTGCAAGCAAAGGTCACGTTTCTGTCTTAGGTACCCAAGCTTTCTTGGGTCCTTTCAGGTTAGTCAGAATGGTTCCTTTTGGAACCCATATTTTTTTTGTGTTTGCATGTTTGTTAATAAGACATGTGTATGATTTATGTCCTATTCTTCCACATTTAAAATAAGTAATATTTGTAGGCTTGTTACTTGAATAAATGTCCTTCAGAAATTTTTGTTTCTTCAGGGGTTTATAACCAAGTCTAGCCTTATCATATATAGCTTTCTGATTTTCAAGGATCATATTTAGTTTGTTTGAACTTAAGGTGAACTTATCTACTATAGATTTCAGCTTGTTCATTTCATCCTTTAAGTTTTGATTTTCTTGAATCAAGGTGAATTTTTCAATTGAAAGATTTTCAGCTTGTTTCACTAAGGACTGATTTTTCAATTTCAGCTCTTTGTTTTTCTTCCCTAGTTTCTTTAATTCATCAATTGAATCATAGAATGCTTCATGCAATTCTTCAAAAGTAAATTCACTAGTGGATTCAGAAGTTACCTCATTTTCATGTGCCATCAGGCACAGATTGGCTTGTTCTGTTGAGGTTTCCTCGTCGGAGCTTGAGTCATCACTCGCACTCCAGGTCGCCATCATTGCCTTCTTTTTGAACTTCTTTGGACCTTTCTTCAATTGTGGACATTCGGATCTGAAATATCCTGGCTTTTTGCACTCGTAGCATATAGGGGGTTGATCTTTCTCCTTTTCTTTGCTTTGATCCCCTTTTGTGAATTTCTTTCTCATCCCCTGTTTCCTTTTTCTTAGAAACTTCTTAAATTTTCGGGTGATGAGAGCCATCTCTTCATCCTGATCTTCATCTTCAGAGTCATCCGTTTCATAATCAGGCAAAGTTGTGGATTTGAGGGCAATGGTTCTTTTCTTTTTGACTTCATCCTCTTGATGTTGCTTCGTGCTAAGTTCATGAGTCATCAAGGATCCAAGAAGCTCTTCTAGAGGTAGAGTGTTCAAGTCCTTTGCTTCTTGGATGGCAGTCACCTTGGCTTCTCAAGTTCTTGGCAGTGACCTGAGAATCTTCCTTACAAGTTCACTGTTAGTATAAGATTTGCCAAGACTTTTTAAACCATTGATTATATCAGTAAAACGAGTAAACATAGCAGTTATGGACTCATCTTGCTCTATTTTGAACAATTCATATTTATGTACAAGCATGTTTATTTTAGACTCTTTTACTTGATTTGTTCCCTCATGGGTTACTTCTAACCTATTCCATATTTCTTTAGCAGATGCATAAGTAGAAATGCGATTAAATTCACTAGCATCTAGTGCACAATAAAGAACATTCATGGCTTTGGCATTTAATTGTGCCAATTTCTTGTCAACCTCATCCCATTCTTTCTCGGGTTTGGTTGACTCCTCACCATCTATAATCTTGGTGGGTGTGTGAGGACCATTCACTATGATACTCCACATATCATAGTCGAGTGCTTGTATGAAAATCTTCATCCGAGCTTTCCAATAGGTGTAATTAGACCCATTGAAAAGTGGAGGTCGGTTTGTTGATTGCCCCTCGGCTAGAGAAGTACCAACATGGGTTGCCATAGATCTTTGGCTCTTTGATTATTAGATCAAAGAAGGGCTAGAGCACCGGCTCTGATACCACTTGTTGCCCAGCTATGCAACCCAAGAGGGGGGGGTGAATTGGGTTTCTAAAAAATTTTAAGCCCAACAGATTACTTATGAAGATCAAAACAAAGACTTTAATTCAATATTAATTCTCTAAGGCAGGAATGCAAGAATATAATAAAGAAATAAAGTGAAGAGATAAAGCACACCACAAACACAAAGATTTATAGTGGTTCGGTGCTAACCTTGCACCTACATCCACTCCCCAAGATCCTACTTGAGAATTTCAATCCACTATCCTTTGTATTCAACCCGAATACAAAACATCGGAAACTCCGACACTAGCTATCCCAAGCTAGAACACTTGTTTCCCGGGTACAAGTAAACCCAAAACATTCCGATTTCAGGTTCGGATCAACCTTTTCTTGTTTTGAAAATCCTCCAAAAACAAGAACAAAAACTCACAAAGAGTTAGAAAATTTAGAGCATAAATTAATACAATAACAGCTCCTTTAAATGAGCGAATATAACAATAAAAGCTTTACTCAAATGAAGAACCCCTTTTTCGGATTTTCTCAAAGTGGATGAACGCTTGAATGCTTGAGAAGAGGTTGATTTGTTGATTGAAGATCTCTTGAAAGCTTTGAACGATCTCTAGATCAAGGTTGAAACAATAGGCATGAAGAATTCTCTCCTTGAAAGATCTTGCTTTTCTCTTTCACAATCTCTCTGGTATACTGTGGATCCTCTCTCTTTTTCTTTTTGGATTTTTCTGTTGATCTCAGGATTTTTCTTGCAAATTTCGAATCCTTTCTTCTATTCTTCTCTCTTTCTCGTCTCTATTGATTTCACGTTTGATCCGCTATTTAATCTGCAATTTCTTTCACCATTTAAAGCATTTTGTAGCATTAGAAGCAAGAGAAAATAATTTAGGTAGATAAAGAGCCGTTAGAGGATTTTTAGGAAGCATAAATGGCAATTAAAATGGGCAAAAAAATAGCCGTTGCTGACATTTCCCGTCGCAGGGGTCGACTCATGAGTCGACTCATGCTTCAGGGATCGACTCATGAGTCGACCTCTGTTGCAAAAACCAGAGAATGCTTTTCTGAAAATTCTTAGCTCAAATTAGCAGGGGTCGACTCATGAGTCGACTCATGCCTTGTGGGTCGACTCATGAGTCGACTCACAGGTCATGCCAAGCCAGAAAACTAGCGTGCCAAGGAGAATTTTTGCGTGCCAATCAGCTCACAGTGCCATGAGTTGACTCATGAGTCGACTCATGCACTTCAAACCTTCATAACTTCAAAAATATAAGTCCAAACACAATAAAATTTTCACCAATAGATTTCAAATCATTTGTTCTACCAAATGGTACTACCAAATCAGGATTTTAGTGAAATTACGATTTTGCCCTTAAAGAGCATAAGAACTTTTTCATTTTAAAATTATTTGTATCCCTTCAATCTGCTTTGTAATCATCAAAATCAATCTAGGAGCAACACTATCAATTCATATAAAATAGTGAGAGAACTTTTAGACTAAAGTCCATATCTTTAGGGTTAATTAATTTATATACTAATTAGGTCAGTATTTTTTTTTTCAAAAATAGCCAATATCGTGTCACTCCACTCACTGTTTGATAGTAATGAGTTTATTGGATCCAACTTCGATAGCCAGTATCAAAAGTTAAATATTGTCTTGAGCCCAATCTAGCTGAGAAGTCTAAGGTTGAATCGAGTCGGCAGACTATGATCAAAATAGGCTAAAGAGAAACGAGCAATTAGTTACTGATCAAGGTACTTATATGATAATACCTTATAATTTTTCTATATGTGATACTACTATCTAGGTATTGGATATCGAAAGTCTAGTTCATATTTATAATTCGTTACAAAGACTTTAAATTAGTAGAAAATTTGATAACGGTGAGAGATTCTTGAATGTGGGAGATGAAAGCCAAGTTCCAATCCTAGCTTTGGGAGTCTTTCAAATCTTATAGTGTCATTTTGAATAATTATCACTATTGTCTATCCTTCTTGATGAATAAAATCTCTATTGGTCTTTTGACCAAAGATGGTTATAGTTTATCAATAAAGAATGATTATTGTGATATCATTATAAATGATATTACAATAATGTGAGGATAATTAAGAAATGACATCTATATTTTATCATAATCTGTGAGTGTAATGTACACTCCAAATAAATATCCAAAGTTAGATAATGTCATAGATGCCTACCTTTGGTATTGCAGGCTCGGTCACATTAACAAGAGCAAGATAAACAGGTTAGCATAAGGGGGTATCCTTAATATCAATGATTGTGAATCATTGTCGATCTGTGAATCTTGCCTTTTTATAAAGATGACAAAGTCACCTTTTACTGAAAAAGATGAACGAGCTAATAAAGTTCTAAGTCTAATACATAGTGATGTATGTAGACCTATGAACATTAGTGTCAAAGGAGGGTATGGCTATTTCATTATATTCATAGATGACCTGTCTAAGTATGGGTATGTCTACTTGATGACACACAAGTCTGAATCATTTGAAATATTCAAATAATTTAATAATGAAGTAGAAAAGCAAACTGAAAAAAATATTAAAACTCTTTGATCTGATCGAGGGGGTGAATACCTTTCTAGTGAATTTCTGACATATTTAGGAGAAAATAGGATTCTCTCACAATGGATCCCTTCAAAAATACCACAGCATAATGGCATCTCAAAAAGGAAGAATCGAACCTTGTTGGACATGATTCGGTCCATGATGGGGTTTGCAAGTCTGTCGATCTCCTTTGGGGGATATGCACTTGAGACAGCCTATTTTGTACTTAATAATATTTTGAGTAAGTCAATTAGTAAAACACCATATGAGATATGGTCAAGATGTAGGCCGAACCTCTCTTATCTTAAGGTTTAGAAAAATGCATGATCATAGATCGACAAGCTCGGACCAAGGTCTGATAAGTATTATTTTGTAGGGTATCCTAAGAAAATAAGGGAATATTATTTTAACCTTCCTACTGAACAAAAGGTATTTGGCAGCGGTAAGGCATACTTTTTGGAAAAGGAGTTCCTTAGTAAAGGAACAAGTGCCTCTAAAATCGAGCTTGATGAAGATCGACTATAGAAGAACCGACACCAGTGACTGAATCTGAATCGAATTTGATTAGATTAAATCCAGAGCCCAATGTAGAACTATCTTTAAGGTGATCCAATAGAGTACCACATCAGTCGGATAAATACTACGATTTTTTGGTTCGAGATGGAGATCTTGTTGAGCTCAATGAGAATAATGAAGATTCGATCACCTATATGGATGTGATGTAGAAGTCTGACTCTGAGAAATAGCTTGAAGCTATAAAGTCTGAAATAGAATCCATGAAGGTCAACGATATGTGGACATTAGTTAATCTACCTAAAGGGATAAGGGGCACAGATGGAAAGGTGGAGACCTATAAAGTTCGTCTGATTGTCAAAGAATATCGTCAGCATTATGGTGTTGACTATGAGGAGACATTCTGTCCTGTGACAATGCTAAGTCCATTCGGATCATACTTGTGATAGCAGCATATCTGGACTATGAAGTCTGACAAATGGATATGAAGATAACTTTTCTAAATAGAGAGCTGAACGAAGAGATGAATATGATACAACCTGAAGGGTTCACATCCACAGACGAGTCCAAAGTGTATAAGTTTCAGAGATTCATTTATGGATCGAAGCAAGCATCTCGGAGTTGAAATATACGTTTTGATAAAGTGATCAGAACATATAGCTTCGTTAGGAATGGAGAGGAACCCTGCATATACAAGTAGGCTAATGGTTCAGTAGTTGTATTAATTTTTTATTTTGTATGTGGATGACATTCTCTTAATCGAAAGTGATGTCCCTACATTACAGAAAATAAAAGTGTGACTGTCGTCATAATTCTCTATGAAAGATCTGGGAGAAACAGCCTACATCCTAGGGATGAAGATCTATAGGGATAGATCTAAGAGACTACCTGGGCTCTCCTAGTCTACGTATATAGATACCATGCTGAAATGATTCAACATGAAGAATTTCAAAAAAAATTACCTCCGATAAGCCATGAAATTTTTCTCTCGAAGAAGGATTGTCCGACAACCCCTTAAGAGAGAGCATATGAGTAAAATTCTACATACCTCAGTAGTAGATTTTATAATGTACGCTATGACATATGCGAGACCAAATTTGGTATACTCACTAGTAGCAATGAGCAGATACCAATCAGATCCAGATGAGAACCATTGGAAGGTTGCAAAAATCATCCTTAAGTATTTGAGAAATACTAAGGCTCAGTGGCTCGTTTATGAAGAATCTAACTTGAAGCTTATACAATATACTGATTCTAATTTTTAGTAAGATTGTGATGATAGCAAGAGTATGTCGGGATACATATTTACTCTAAATGGTGGAGCAGTCTACTGAAAAAGTTTCAAGCAGTATGCTATGGCCGACTCAATATGAGAGGTGAAGTACATCGCGGCATCTGATGCTGCAAAAGAAGTTGTGTGGCTAAGAAAGTTCATCACCGAGCTTGGAGTGGCAACTTTCCTTGATGGTCCAGTTATGATCTACTGTGACAGTACTAGAGCCATAACTCAGGTAAAAGAGCTGAAAGCACATCAGCGGACGAAGCATATTCTGCACCACTACCACCTTGTCCGAGAGATCATGGATCGAGGTGACGTCGAGCTTCAAAAGATTGATGAAAAAAAATTTGACCGACCCATTCATTAAAGTCCTTACAGTCAAAGAGTTCAAAGATCATAAATCAAAGATGGGTATACAATACTATACCGATTGACTTTTTAGCATAAGTGAGAGTTGTTGAAAATTGTATCCTAAAGTTAATCATCAGCCTATTGACAGTTATGCTAATTGATATAATTGTATATAAATTAATTATTAATAAAATATTATTTAGTAATTTTTCATCATAATCTTGTGCATCTTCTATTTTGAACTTTAGTGTTATGATGAAAGTCCTTAGAACTATTTTAAATCGATAAAGGAAGACTTATCATTTAGTCCTTAAATAAGTTTGTGATCAAATAATATGCTATTACTAGGATGATAGCTATATCAAGTGTTGGTCATTATATGCCATATGAGTTAGTTGTCCTCTTAATTAAGGAGTGTGGAGACACTAATATGATATATAGGTGAGAGTAGTACACCTCACTGAATGTGACTAACTCCGGAACACTCGACTATCAAAAGTTGCTCCGAAGAGATATGGGTATAAGTGTCCCTCCGATCTGAGATCACCATGGTGATTTGCAAACAATTCACTGTGTTTTGGTACCAGACTATCTAAATTTTTAATTCAGGATTGAAAGATTTCTGGACATAGTCAAATACTTGTAAAGTCGATGTGTGAGTCAAGATGAGATTGACCACTCTAAAAGATTGAAGAGAATACTTTGTGTTTTAGTTTAGTAAGACCTTGACTAGGGCAATCTTTATGAGGAGTCACAGGATTTATTAGGTTGAGACACATAATGAATGTACTATTAAGAATTAATAGTTTCAACTCTAAGTCATTCTGAGCATCGAGGGTTAAAGAGATGAATTATACAATAACCATATGCCAGTAGATTCTAAGTATTGCTTTGCATACATTCGACCTATCCGGACATCAGGTACCATTGCTAGATGATCACTCTGATTGGTATAGAAATTTATTCCTATGCTATTGGTTTAGGTTAGAACCTATGGGGTCACACACATTAGAAGTTCTTCTTCAATCAATTGGCAAATCGACGATTGAGAATTTTTCGCGGGTAAAATCGTTAATATGATTGATGATTAACCCTGTGCAATAGTTGCAATCATATTATTCGCTAAATGTTAGTAAAATTTAGGAGAATTAATCAGTAATTAGATTACTAATTAGCTCAATTTAATTGAGCATTGAAATTTGGATCAAATCTAATTGAATTGGATTCAATTTGATCAAACCCGATTAGATTATGAATGACCTAATCGCTAAAAGAGAATTAGGTCTGATTTGATCAGGACTTGGGTTAAATCTTTTCCTAATTAGATTAAGATTTTAGATACCTAATTATATTATGCTAACTCATCTTTATTTGGGTCTAAACTAATTGGGTTTGGATAAAACCTAATTAAGAAACAAATAACCAAAACCCTAGAGTCCAAATTGGTTGGACTTCCTCCCTTGCACCACATCTCTTCTCCATACCACTTCTCATCACACAAAATGAGTTTGTGCATGAGAAAAACTCCAGCAAAGCCTCTGGTTGTCACCCTTCATGGATAAGGAAGAGTTGGTTTTAATTTGAATTCAAAAAGGTTTGAATTCAAAACCCTAATCTCTATCCAATTCAAACCACATGCCGACCACCTTGTGAAGGACTTCTTTTGTGTGACAAAAGGAGAATGCTCTTGATGATTTTTCCATGCCCCACACCTCTTATTCGGTCCTTCTTTGGATGGGTTTAGATGAGGATAAAATCTGGCAGAGTTTGAATTTAAAATGGTTTTGAATTCCAACTCAAATTGATCCCTATCCAACCTTTTCCCTTTGTATTCGGCAACCTAAAATGTTGTGATTCTTGTGTGCCACTTCCTCTGGGTTTTTCAATGCGTGAGAGGGCTGAGAAAGAGAGGAGTTGAACCTCTCTTAGGGGCATGAGAATCTGGGGTGGGCACTATTTATTTTGGCACACACATTGGAGGAGATCCAACTCTTCTTCGGGTGAGAGACCTAGAATTGTTCTAGGATTTTCGGGTGAGAAAAAATACTAGTGAGAAGAGAGTTCTCCTCTGATTTTTTCTCCACTATCCAGCACCTCCTTTGATCCATCTTCAATATCGGAAGCGTTCGAGGTGATCGAAGAAGATGATCAAATTAGATCTGCCATCAAAAACTGTCTATACAAGCTAGTACTTCCGCGGAAGGCTGATCGAATCAAAGACTTTGTGTGAATGATCCGTAGAAGCCGAACATTTTGTGCAGCTACGAGCGATCAGAAGAGCCTCCGATCCATGAGTTTCAGTTGTGGTGTTCATCTACCCGCGCTCAGGTATAGGATTTGGAACCCTAGTTGTTGTAGATATGATCCATTCATTGTGCTGATTTTTTTTTTTTTTTACATGCTTGTTGATTTTAATTTTAGATTTTTATGCATTGTATATCATGTCATAGATCCTTCTATAGGTATTTTAAGATCTGATCTTATGCATGTATTTACAGATTAAAGGGTTTAATCTAGCTTTATTCTGCTGCAAAAGTTTTGAAATACATGCATGAAATCCTATGCTAATTTAATGGAATGTGTCCAGTTTCTCCATGGAATAGGATGCCTTACCGTTTCTTATTTTGGTAGCAGTGTCATACATTCTGATAGATACTCTTCATTTTTTTCTCTTTTTTTTCCTTTCTTTTCTTCTCTCTTCTTTTTTTTTTCATTTTTGTCTTCTTCTTTCCTTTCACTTTTTCATTTTCTTTATCTTTCATTCTTTTCCTTCATTCCTTTTTCTTCTTCTCTCCCTATGTGAATAGATTTTGGAGTTTTGAATCCGTCCTAATCCCATTTTCTCATAGGTATGGGATGGGATAATCAGGATGCCCTCTATCCCTTCGGGACATAAAACCTTATATGTAATATTATTGGTTATGCTGATGGTTACTTTTGTAACGGTTGAGAATGCATTTGCAGGCATGCTGACTCATGGGCTGATACAATACAATGTTATAGAGGGATGATATGGGATAGATACCGCTCAATACAAATGATTGGGAAAGAAAGATGTGTTGAGCTGGTGCGGACAATTTACCTTAATATGGAGTAATATGGGGCCAATTTTAATTCTGATTCGCTAATGTGTCGGTGTACCAGGTTCCCCTATTCCTTTCCCTGCCTAGTATGATATAGAACAGCTGATGTGTGGCCAGTGCATTGGAGTCTTAATCCTTGTAAAAGGATGCTAATGATGGCTCACAAAAGGGCATCTTGCACTCTGAATTCTTGTACCATAAAATTTTAAGTTCAGGCAATGGGGTAATTGCTGATGCAAACATTGCATATTTATCCAAACCTAAAAGTTGGATCCTAACATTGTTTACGAGGACTGAGATAAGAAAGTAATATGTGTGTACATGTGTGCATGCGTGAGCATTATATTTCTGCATAAAGTTGGTAAAGGGAAGGATTTCTCTTTGTATCTCCATTTTCAAAGGCATAGGTTGTGACAATATACTAAATATTGGTGCTCTTTGTTTGCGAGTGCGATGTTATGCAAGTTTTGCTTCAAACTGGAACTTATGTTGTAGAACTATATGGAAAAAGGGGATCCATTTGTGTGGGTTCCATCTTCTTATTTATTTGCAGCCTTTTTGTTATTATTTTATTTTAAAAGTTTTGTTATCATTCGATGCATCTAGCAGGTTTCTCAACCTGATCCCTTTGGTACTCTGAATGATTAATTTGAACAATCTTGATTAAAGAATTTGGTTATACGTGGTCCCATCTCTTTAGCTATTGGGAGTTGGGACATTGGAAATACTTTTGTTGTTATACCTGAAATAGTGTGGTTTACTTTGTCCTTTTTTTCAATCTTTCAAATCAATGTTCTCATACTTGATACTTTGCCTGCAGGATAGTTGATTTCCTGAAGATTCTATACATGAGTTGTCATGCAACCTTGTCAAAGCTCTCTTTAACAGATGCTACACACATGGTTTCTTGTTATAAATTATGTTTCAAGATATTATTTTAAATCTTTGATACTTTTTAGGTTCTTGCATGCGAAAGGGATCATTTAATGTGATCTTAAGCCATCAAATATCTTATTACATGAGTATGGATGTATGAAGATATTGTAATTTGATTTGCTATTGATATTTTCTACATTTCATATTTGTTTTCTAAATACATACCCACATGTCTGGCATGTATTTCAATCTCAGCTTCGTGATTTTGGATTAGCAAGGTGATTATAAGTGACTAGAGAAAAGCTTTCTTGCCATGGTTGGTTCTTTGACTGCCTCATTTAACCACATTTTCTTTAATATGCAGCTTTTGCAAAATAACATTTTCTGAATTGAAAATGACCTTTATTTTCTGCTTTATAAATGCTGCATCCATTAGTTGCCACAGTCAACGCAAGGAACACCATGCTAGATGGCTCCTGAGTTGTTTTCAGAATAGCAGTGTCCACTCTTATGCTTCTGATTTTTGGGTACCCAGTTGCATGTTATATGAATGTTACACTGGAAGGCCACCTTTTGTAGGAAATGAACTTGCCCAATTGGAAAATCCATAATTTCAGATCCTACACCACCCTTCCCTGGTAACCCTTCCCAATCTTTTGAAAATTTATTAAGGTTACAGTGACCTGAAACTTTGTGAGAGTTTTTTTAGCGAACCAAATTCACTTCCGTGCCACTTCCTCCTCGGCTTGCTTTTAGTAACCTTCTTCAACTTTCTTCTAAACCATGTCGTTCAGTAAAGAACTCCACCAAAGCACCTTGAAAGTAATGCAAATGGAGTTTTTAAGCGAGATGAAAATTTAATTAGGGGGAATAAAATTTGATCATGCATGGAGGTCGCAAGGATGCAGAGCAGATTTCCTTTGAACAGATAAACTTCTTGCTAGAGATATTCTTGTAATCTCGGCCTTCTCCTTCTTTAAATGCTTTAAAGATTTTGCCAACATAAAGATTACCTTTATAAGTCATTGAGATGGTAGACCCCTCTAATTCTAGGCATGTCAACTTAAGGGCATCGATGACTGTGTTCCTTGTTCTTGCCCTCTGGATCAGATTGAAGGTATATTGTTGTAAGAAGTCGTTCCATGTGGCATGTCTGGAGTACATCTTCCTCTGGGAGTTCAGGTACTGGAGAGTTTTATGATCCTTGTACAGCTCAAACTCCCTGTGGATGAGGTGGTGTCTCCAGTGCTTTAGGTTTCGGACCATGGCATAGAACTTAATGTTGTATATGGAATATTTTTGTCAGAATTTTTGAAGTTCTTGTTGTAGGCAATCAGATGTCCTTCATGACCAAGGGCTCTTCCGATTCCAACATGAGAGGCCTTATATAAAACTTCTAACACCTTGAAGTCTAGTAGTCGTAGGACTAATGTTTCGGTCATTCATAGCTTTTTGTTTTTGAAGGCTTTGCTAGCAGCTCTTGTCCAATTGAAGTCACCCATTCTCATGCACTCTATGATTGGTGCCACCATGGTGCTTAAGTTTTTAATGAACTGACAATAAAAGCCAGTTGACCCATAGAAGCTTCTGACTCTCTGGGCGAATTGATGCAACTAAATGACCACATGTCCACTGTATTCTTGAGTCAGGAGTCGATGTATCCCAAAGAAGGCCTTATATATACAAGGGTAACTCATGTGATACAAAACCTTTGAAAAAAAAAGGCTCACATGGTTACACCGAATGGTGGGTTTAAACAATATAGAAGGTCAATTCCTTTAGAGTTGTGCGACAATCTATGGGGGATAGTGCACACTCTAGGAGACCATCAGATTGCTGAGCACCTTTTCAAGGAAGAATACAAGATGGTACTTGACTCAAAGTTGTCCTGCAAGCTTAAATTTGGAATTTAAATCCAATTGCATTAAAAAATCAGTGCAGCATAGAAAGCTTCATCGGCATTAACATGCTCAACATTTTCTCACCGCTTCCATGGTGTCCGCTATTGAGTTAGCTTTTCAATGCATGTTGCATCATCCAAAATAGGAATTGGATGAGGAAGTTGTGGATAATTTATTGAAGATGTGTTAGTGTCGATGAACTTCCAGAAAATTTTGAAAGTACCATTTGGCATCAATAATTTAAGGATGCTTTTTTTCCTTTAAATTTTGCTTGAAAGTTTAATTTTTTTTATCTCTTTATTTTTTTGGAAAATTGCATCCTACGGGATTTAGAAAAGATATATTGGCTTTAGGTATTATAAACATCTCCTTTGTATAATTAGCTAGAATCAATTGCAAAAACTAATAGAGTTTCCTTTTGAGATTCTTCTTAATTTATTTGAGTGGTGAGAAGCTGCTTGAGAGCATATGGTGCAAGGCCATGGTTCAGAAGAAGGCTTTTGTAAGAGGCGAGTGTTTTTGGCCAAAGCTTCCCAAAGATCTTGTAATGTGAAGTTGAAAGTCCAGCAAGAAGAAAGAGAAAGAAGGAGGTCTTGTAGCTATTTTTGTAGCTTTAATTTTAGCTTCTAATTTTATTTTTTAATTTTTTTTAATTTTGTAATAATTTAGAATCTCATTCAAAAAGATAAGCTGAAAGTTATTATTTAAATTTCTTGATCCTACATAAATATCCAGATCTTTCTAACAAATAATGAATATGGGACTAAATACACGTCCGCACAAATCTTTGCATACTTCTGTTGAAATCCTGTGTCCTCATCAAACTAAGGGTCCAAATACATGTAAATTCATTCATAAACATCATGATCGGCTCATAGTCAATTTTAATAAATCTGTATTGTAGTATTTCTTAGTCCACATGAGCTATGGGTTGGGTCAGCTCTGATGCCATTAGTAACAATTTAGGATTTTATCCAAAAAAACAAGTCAGATAGTATTATTTGGATTTTCTGGCCCTATACAAGTACTCAAAATCTTTCTAATAAATAAACAATATGCGACTAAATATCTGCATGCATGGATCCTTAAATTTTTTTCTTCTAGTCTGACCTTGTCAACTTCTAGTTGTAAACAATGGCAGACACGAGTGGGAAAATGTGGGGTCAATTAATCCCACAAAAAAAATTCACGTATATACACACACACAAAATTGACCCCACACACAAAATAAAAAATTGACCCCACATACAAAAAAAATGCCCGCTCATCCGCACGCATGCCCACACACACACACACATATACATATATATAGTAGAAAATGCCATTCTGACTAGTACAAAAAGTCAAGATTGACCCTACAACATTAAGTATATATATATACTAGTACGAAAAGCTAAAATTGACCCTATTAATTTTATAAATTTACTCTATATCTCATATAAAATTTTGAAGAAGTAAATAATAAAAAAAATATATCAAAAGAGTAATTATAATTTACGCTCTCTCTCTTTAATGACTTACATGTCTTATCTCTTTCTTTTTCTCTCTTTCACACTATTTTGACTTCTTTCTCTTTTATTTTTTATTAATTACTTCTTTATTTATCTTTTAAAACAGCCACCCCAATTCTATTTGTCTATCTCTTATATTTAAACTTCACATTAATTTATTTTTTATACCCTAAAAAGATCATATCAAAAGATAAAAAAAATAATTATGACACACATTCTCTCTTTAATGACTTATATATCCCACTTCTCTCTTCTTCTCTCATGCCACTTTGCCCTCTCCCCCCTCCTTCACTATTTTTTTATTTATTATTTATTATTTATCTTTTAATGCCCCACCCCAACCCCATGATCCCTATCCATCTATCTCTTATATTTAAATTCTACATCAATTTAATTTTTATATCCTAATCAATCTAAATGCAATTAAAAACTATATGTTCTTTTTGTCTCTCTACTCAACCTAAATTATGTGTCTCTTTTAGTTTCTTTTTTTTGTAACATTTTTTTGATTTTTTGTCCCCTCTTTTTTTTTCACTTATATCAAATATATATAATTAGATTAATTTTTGGTTAGTTATTATAATTTTAATATTTAATGATATCTAAAATTTTACTACGATGGTTTTTTATAATATTTTATTATAAAAAATATTTAAAATATTATATATTATCATTTTTTATATATTTTATTATTTTTAAAAATAATATTTTATCATATTGGTCCTCACAAAGCAAAATTTTTGGATCCATCACTAGTTGTAAACTTGCTTTTAGTTTTTGCTTCTAGTTTTATTTTTTCTGTAGTTTTTTGGTTTTGTGTCAGACAAAGAATCCCATAGAACTGTGCCTTATCTGTATCCAATGGTGGAGCGTAAGAGGGACCAGAACTGTGCCTTATCTGCATCCAGTGGCGGAGCGTAAGAGAGACCAGAGGGGGCCGCTGCCCCCTCAAAAAATTTTAAAATACTTGTTACTTATATATTTATATATATAATGACCCCTTCAATATTTTAATCTTACAAATATTACGAATCCACCGGTTTGAAAAAAATCCATATACTTAATTTATATATTAATTGTTTATTAAAAATAATAAAATTTTTAAAGAAAGAACAGTTGTTTATTTATTTTTTAACCGTTTATTTATTCTTCAATCTTTAATGTGGAAAAGATTATTGAGATTTTTATACAATCAAAATCATTTTGCAAATGTCATAAGATAATATTTTTTTACTTATCTTTGTTTATATATAAAATTAAATATTTATTGATATTTTGTTAATATTTTTGTTATATATATTTTTATTTTATTATTTATTATAAAATATTTTATCTAAAAAATTATTAATAAATTATTATTTTATTCTCTCAATATTTGGTGTCAAGCTCCGCTGCATCACTGATGACTAATAGTGGTCCTGGCACCTTGATTTGTAAGATGCCCCAAGGTTTTCGGGTCCTCTGGTTGCGGCAATAAACTCAATGCCCTAAACTTGGGGCCTCATGCATGATTAACATGCCAGGTACCCTTTACATATGAATTTGCTATTTAAGCTAACCATATATTAAGTACTTGCATTTTCTGTTTTTAGTACGATGGAAGTTTCATTTGATCAGAATTCCGAGACAATAGCTCTACCTGCAAGGTAGAGTCAAATCTCTCAGCTTGACCGTGTTTTCTGTATCTAGAAGCTTAGACAGATTCTCTTAGGGATGGTTAAGCCCTGCAGGACTCCTAAGTATGCAACCTGATCAGGCTCAGTATATTATGATTTTATTTCATTTCCAAGTTCGATCGAGAAGTTTCAGTGCAAATGTAATTATATAAATTGAGCTCCTTAAAAATGACACCCCTGATATGAATCATAGTTTCTTTGTTTCCTCACTAGTTTTCCATGATGATATGAACGTAGTACCCTGCACTCATGATGCGTGATTGTATTTTGATTCTACCAGATAGATTACCTCCCAGTAGCAAAAATCTTTCTAAGTTCTTTTGTGGATGGATATTGGGAAGGTACCCCCCGTCAAAATTTTGGTGTGGGATCATACGAGCAAGTTAAAGGTCTAGCACTGCTATATATTATTTTCCTAATGTTCCACCTGGCCTATCTGAGTCGAACATACAAGATTGCTCAGAGTCTAGGATGGAAACTGTAATCAAAAGCATTCTATTTAAAAAAAAAATTGGGTGCTTGCTTCTGGTTTCTGTGGTTGAGTGTTTGATTTGTTGTGGAAGAAATATTGTTTTCAAGTGCTTTTGATTATGGTGAAAGCAATATACTTTCGACAATAATTGAAGAGGTCCTTGCATGTGTATTGCTGGTTATGTCCATTCTCTCGCATCTTATAATCTACAGAAGATCGGTATTATGCAAAACCAATCACCTTGACACAGAATTGCAAAAGGAAAACAATTTCTGGACATTGTTTCACTTCATCAGGGAAGAAATCTGTCATGTGATGAACTTATGTGCTTCCATCAAACATTTCTAATGCTGCCCTAACCTTGGATGATGAAGTTATAGGCTTCACATTAGGATGACTTGGTTGCGGGGAAAAATGCTTATTGTCAATTTAATGTTAATAAAAATTATTAGCATCTTTGTCGAAACTTAAGCATCTTAGTTCGAAAAAGTGATGAAGAAATGATTCCACTAGTTCATCCTTTCTCAATTCAGTTGCATATTGGGATCATGTGCTCCTCTTTCTAACATAAGATGATGAGGCCAGGGAAATGAACAAAAAACTCATCATGTCCCTATAGGATTCATGACATGTGCACAGTCATGGTGCATGATATGAATCCTCTCAAGCCTACCAAACCTAATGCTAAGAGTAGAAACTTGCTGTCCACCACTCTTCCTTTGTCCTGTCAATTCGTGCATGTGACCACTGACTTTTTCCAATAACCTACTTTGGTTTCTTCTTGTAGACTTTGTCTCCTGTCTTGTACCATCATGTTATTGAGGCTTCATGGAATGAAAAATAAACGAGGGAATCTTCTCTACCATGCACCCATTTTTGAGGAGGCTGCCATCTTTTTCTACAGAGTGGGTGAAGTGTTGGATGTGAAGCGAGCACTACCCCTGCCCAAAGCGCAAAGGTAGCCATGATCCCAATCACCATCCTTTCAAACTCCAATGATGTCCTCTTCTTCTCATTTCAACTCCAACCATCCCGCTGTCTCCACACCAAGAATTTACCCCGCCCCAATGACTTTCTTGTCACCCTGTTATTGACCGTAACAATGCAATAATGTTCATTCTTTGTCCAGTCCAAGCTTTGACTGGTTTCTTCTTTTCTTTCTTCTTTTTGGCTAAAAATAATGGATAGCAGCTTAAAAATGATGGCACCATTTACCCTAGGAAAATTAATGCTCTTTCCTGTACCTAATTCTGCATGTATTCATAGAATATGAGTAGAGATTGATGCTTTATTATACAAACTGTGGAAAAGATGGCTGCTATGATTGTCACATAATATTTTGCTGCAATGGTGATAATTGTGGTATAGTGGGGTGATGGTCTTTGGCAGACATTTATTATAATGTATTACAGATGCCCTGAAACCGTTGTTTAAAATGATCAATGCAGCTCATCGCGTCAGAGTTTGCTTACTCGCATTTTCTTGGCTGTGACCTTCACATGCTTAACAGATAAATAGTGCATAGTTGCTAGCAGGACAATGTGAACTGCAAGCAAAAGTTTTGTAATATTTGCTTGTTGATTGAGCTGTCTAGAATAGTGGTACTTTTCCATTTGTCCAAGTTTGAGGATTTTTAGTCTCAAATTAAGCTGGCTTACAAGGAGCTTAAGATGGTGCATTATACTATATTTTATCAAGAGATCATTAAAGGGAAAGCAATCTCTATGAAATTAGCCACCCAAGGAACACCTTTGACTAGAATCCATCTATAGTGCAGAGTACAAGTAGCAAGAAATTGGTGATGGTAAGTACTTGTATATAATCTCATTTATATGTCACTTGGTGATTTCACAACTTCCAAAAATTATGTTCGGTAGCTGGGATCCATGGAGCATTCTCCTTCCGCTTGACGCACCATTTGTTTTCATTACTTTCTATACTGTTGAAGGTTATCAATCAAAAAGAGGGTGATATAAGGCTACAAAGTAACTAAAACCTTCTTAGAGAAGGAGAAAGAGTGGAGGCTTCCAATAATTGAACCAATGATAAAAGCTGCTTTTGAGAAAAGGGGAAAACATCATAATGTCATGATGAGACCTTACTCCACAACCTTTATTTCCATTAACTATATGACCTATGAGATAAAATACAACTTCCTCTAATATATTTAGACACCCAGCCCACAAGTATGAGAAGATAAGCACAAATAAATAAAAAATAATCACAAACATACCAACCAAGCCCACTTGCACTGCATCACTAGTCCACAAGCTCTAACCACCACATGAGCACCAATCCACAGACCAAAACCATACTCATCCCACCCAAATTCCTCAGAGAACTAGAACTTGCCGCCGATGATGCAGCCGCCGACCCAGACGGAGTGATCGCTGAATTGGGCTCCAATTCATCAGGGTTCGGCGGGCTCGGGCTTGAGGGAATTGTCGGCAATGTGCCGGCCGGTGCCGCCCCAGCACTGCCTCCTGGTGAGGGGAACAAAGGCATCATGTCAGGGGCCAATGTGGGTGGAATGGAGGAAATTGTAGGCTCAATAGGAAGCAAAGCCGGTGCCGCCGAGATGCCAGAGACCTTTAATTCAAGGGTGAAGGAGCAGGAGGGGGTGGGGCTGGTGAGAAGGAGAAGTGTAGCCAAGAATGAGAGGAGTTGGGTATGAGTACAGAAGGGAGTGAAGGAAGAGGTGGTGGTGGCCATTGTGAAGTGCTTTAGTTGGGGGATTTGGGAGGAGTGAGTGCGCTTTTTAAGTGTGTGGGGGAGTTTAAAAAAAGGAGGCAAGGGAAGGCAGGTTGGTTAGTGGAGTGCGTCCTGGTTGACATGTGGAATGTCGTGATTGGGGGATGGTTGGCAGGGCACAGGTTGGCATTGGTGCAAGGTGACAAAGATGAGGCATCCTATAACATGCGTGGGGCCTTTGTGGGATCTTTAAGTCCTACCCTTACGAAGGTCCCTGGATGGTCTAAAGTGAAGGGCTAGAGAAGGTGCGATGGAGAAAATAATTTAGAATTAATGACCACTACTCACCTCAATATCACCAAAATGACGGCGCTTCATCTAATGATTCTAATGCTTGGATTGGCTTGTTCCCATATTGGGTCAGAGAAATGCTATCATGATATTGTTTCTTCCATCAAGTGGATATATTTTATGATGTTTGTTATCATAGCATTGCTTGCTGACTCATGCCAAATTAATGACAATTATATTCTTGGTAGGGGATCGGTGTCTATATTATTGAGAAATTATTCAACACCTTTTTGCCATTGTTTTGCTTAAAGATTTCTAGTTAAACTACTTGTAAGTGGAGTACCTGGTTGTAAGTGAGCTTGCGGAGTTGCTTTCCAAAGGTAAACCTTCTTTTCTGCTCAAGTCTAACATTCTTGAGTTGACATTTCTACCATCATTTGTCACACGGTTTCTCAAACTGATTCCTTGTTCATATTTTGGTAGATGATCAGAAGAAATCTATGGAAAAGAGCCCAAGATGGAGAGAACTCTTTATCACGAGAGGAGTCATGCTTGTCCTGCAAATGAGAACTGAAGTGGTAAGCTGTTTAAGAGCCACCAAATTGGGGGTATGCATTTGGTTTTTTGGTTCAAATTGAATCAAAATTTCAAAAAATCAAACTTTCGAATTTACATTTTATAGAATCAAAATCTAAACCGAAGTAGTCTAAAACCAAAACAAATCAAAACGAAATAATTTCAGTTCAGTAATTCAATTTTGGATTTCTCTATGCTAGATTTATGGTCTTGATTTGGGCTAATTAAGTTTTTTAATAATTTTATTATTTGAGCTATATAATTGCACTTGGACTTAATATTGTTATTCAAATTCAAATTAACAACAAATTATTCAAAAAAAAATTAATTCAATAAAATTATCTCAAGCTTTTTGCTATTTAGTAACGTAATATTTATCATAAGTCAGCAACTAAACGAAACCAATCACTAGACGGGATCTTAATTCTTGAGCAAACAATCATAAAAAACACAATAAAATCTATTGAAAATCAAACCAACCAACTAAACAAGTTGTACAACTATTACAGCATTGCCACTGCCCACTATCTCTCTCACAAACACATACACCATGATTCATAAAATCTGCCAACAATCCATAATGATTACAAAAGCAACCAACCACGAAACAAACTTTCAATCTTTCTTATGCAAACCAGTAATATATGACATGTCCTACATATGGTCTATAATTATAAAAAGATATAATACTACCACTAAAATAAAATAAAAATATAAAGCTTCAAGCCTTCAATCTCAAACTAATAGAGTTAGTCAATCAGCAGTAACTCCAAGCCAACACTTGATGTGATTAAACCTCAATAATTGATACAGAAGGTTCCACTGATAGATTATCAAATTCTGTGAATAAAAGATTAAATAAAATAATTCATCAACTCCAAATAAAATAATTTTAATTTGAAACTATCAAAAACAATATAAGAAATAGAAGGTAGAAACTAAAATAAAACATTATTCAAACTTGTTAAAATCTTTCAAATCCTCTTCCATAACAAGTTGAGATAAAGATCGAAGCTAATCTTATGCACATATGATACTTGTACAATCATAGGAGTCAAAAAGCTCCTAAACACATCAAGTACTCTACCAGCTGTGCTAAAAGCAGCCTCTGAGGCTACTATTGAGATGGAGACTGCTAACATTCGTCGAGCCACTAGTGAGAGGATAGGAAATCTGAAACTATTGACTTTCTACCAAGCAAAGCTATCAAAGTCCATCCTCTGTACTTTAGTTGCTTCATCTAGATACTTATCTAGCTCATTTTTACTATCCATATGTCTAGAGAGATGCTATTGATACAGTGTCTACATCATATTTCAAACTTGACCATCCTCAAAATTTATGGTACTCATTGAAGAGATAGATTAAGTTTTATTATACCCTTTTTTTCAAAATAAATCCAAATAATAGGGGAGCAATTTTCTTACTATATTCTTCAAATAACTCAAATGCTATCTCCTTTACTTTCTTTAACATATCCTATCCCTTTTCAGACCTATATGTATCAACAAGTGCAAAATTTTTATATGCCATCTTTAGCTAAGAATCAAGAATAGATATAATATAAATAAGCATATTCATCTTGTCAATATCCCCCAATATGTATCATACTTGGTTTTCATTCTTATAGCTATCAAACTAAGCTCCAAATCCTTACTTTCATTACATTGCTTTGGCAAGCAATTTGTTCCACTAATATCATTAAAAGAATATGTTAGCAATGACATATTTAGAACCAGAGATCTATAATATTAAATCATAAATATATTTAAGAAAGACTACTATCCTCTTTGAATTAGCACAATCACTATCTATAGGCACCCCTTCTAAACTATCATTATATTCTAGATCATGCTTGAAGGGTTAAGTTCCTCATACCTTATAAATACTCTCTTAAACTTATAAGCAGTCTCTAGCATCGTGTAAGTAGAATTTCACTGAGTAGGAACATCTATGCACAACAAACATTATGATTGCATCTTTTCTATTTCCATACACTACTTAAATTTAGCCAATCTATCAGATGACTACCATATAAACTTCACCACAGCTCAAATCCATTTCATAGAGTTCATAATTTTCTTCAAACCATTAGTTACGACCAAATTAATTATATGTGCAATACACTTCATATAGGTATACTTACATTCAAGCACATCCGTCCCCAATTTAATATTTTCTCCTTTAAATAATCAACTATAGTAGTATTTAAGCTTATATCATGGACAGTGCCTATAAACACTCTTGTTTAACAATCTCTTTGCCTCTGTGACTTAAAAGTGGACAAAAATTTAGAATTTTTTTATGCAAATTTCAATTCCCATCAATGAAACGTACAGTGATGCACATGTAGTTCATCGTTTATATTGAAATCTAAGAGTCTGTTTCGATATAAATTCTCTGCTTAGAGTTCTTTAAAAAAAATTTCAACTTCAACCTCTCGTCCAGTTAAAGCTAATAACAATCCCCAACAACTATCCACCATGATGGAATACAAAATCTAGGATATAACACCACAATCAACTCCCTAAACCCTTCTCTCTCCACAAATTTGAATGGTAGCTCATCAATTATAATCATTTTACCCAAGATTTTCCTCACAAGCTCCTCGTCAAGCCTCCAAGTACCAAGAACACCCTCCCCTTCCTTTTCCTCACTAATTGAAAATTCAACTCAGTTTCTCTATCATTTGCATTAGATGGATTCTATGCACATGTCTTGAGGTTATTTTTCAACGAAGTGGTCCTATTTTTTTTATATCAGCATGAAAAATTTTTGAACAGTATCTACATATGCCCTTCACCTCACCATTTTCTTCTTTGATCTCAAAGTAAAGCCATACTTCCGACCTTGGTTGAGTGGGCTTTCTCTTTTTGGTCGAAGTTGTATTTGAAGTTACATTTGATTCTATTCCTATAGATGGATATGCTTGTGGTGGTGACATTGAGTTCGAGCCAACAACTATTTGATGTGTAGGTGTTTGATCCGTCATCTACAAGGTCAAGTAATTTAATAATTAACCCCCCAAAATATGAATTTGTTAACACTGAAAGCAAAAAAAAAAAAAAAAAAAAAAAATCAAAATTAAAGCCTCATACCCTAGTCAATGATGGAATAGTGTGCATCGAAGCTGCATAACAGATCCCTCCAGCTAGATCCCACGCTTCAATGAGAAAATAAAGGGAGAGAGGGAGGATCCCGCCCTTCAATGAGAAAATAAAAGGAGAGGAGGACGTTGGGGATCAGAGGAGGGTGAAGGTAAGGCAGCAGCAGAATGGAGGGAGGCGATGGACAAGACAATGGACATCGAGGAGGAGGACAAGGTCGCCAAGCGGCGATAGAGAAGAGGAGGATCCCACCCTTCAACGAGAAAATAAAGAGAGAAAAGGAGCACCGAGGATCAGAAGAGGAGGGTGAAAGCAAGGCGGCGGCGGAAGGAAGGGAGGTGATGGGCAAGATAGTGAGCATCGAGGAGGAGGACGAGATCGGCGGTGATGATGGAAAGGCACTTGAAGAGGAGAGTAAAGAGGGCAGCACAGTTCTGACCGGCAACAAGATCAACAATGGTGGAGTAGAGAAAGGAGGTGGGGAGGGAAAGGAGGAGCTTGAAGTAAGTGAAATCGTAAAAAACAAGAGATAGTTGAGGGTCGATCTAAGGGCTAGAGGCATTCGACAGTTCAAATACTAACGGGCAAAGAGAAAAAAATAATTTTTATTTTTGAAAAATATCAAATTAAATACTGAAGATCGAATCAATTAAACAACTTCAATTTGATTTTAAATCTAAACTAAAATTTTCAAAAGAAAAATTGAACCAAACATCAAAATAATTAACAGTTCGGTTCGATTTTTGGTTAACCTAATCATTTGCACACCCCCACACCTAATAGCTTTTGGATGATTGTGATAGCAGTACCACGTCACTCTGTGGGAGCCGACAGTGTTACTTCATTTTTCATGAGCCATCTACATTGGTGCCAATTCTCACGGGTGAATAAAACGCAGGCTACAGGTCAAAAGCTCTTAGCTCATCACCGGTGCTGATGTACTTTTTACTGTGCAGAAATGAACTATTAAATTTGCTTTCCGGAGTTCTTTTGCATGCGGCTTCTTCTTTCCCTCGGCATACTAACCGCAACTGAAGTCTGTAAGAACAAGAGCATGGTGTCCAGATATTAAGTTCTCCCAAGAAAAAGTTGATTAGCTTGACGACTAATACAGCTTCGGCCATCATATAACAGAACAAATTAAGGTGGGGTTACCAAGCTGGCTAACATGGCGGTTCTGCTAATAGACAACAAAGCATTCAATGTGAAGGAGATAGATAAACAGCGAATACACATGGCGGTTCTGCTAACGGACAAGGAAGTGTTCAATTCAAAGGAGACCGACGGGCAGTGAATACACACGTGTGTGTGCACACGAACATACGCATCCACACGTGTGTTGACACTCCATCTCTAAAGAGAATTATCAGTGCATTGAACAACCAGAATGTAAAAAGCCAAATCTGAAAGAAGCAACTGATATCATTTCTACAAGGAGACATGTCCTGGGTTTACAATGATCTAATTCAGAGAGGATGTCACAAGGTAAGATTACATATATGGGTGGGTCAGACACTACAAAAGTATACTATCTTCTCAAATATACATAGAAAATTTTGCTAAAATATTGAATTTCCATTACATCACACTACCCTGACTCAAGCCAAGCAAGTAAAGTTCACACTCTTAACCCTATAAATTAGTTATAAAGATACAATGTTGGTTCTACGAGATGTTATACCACAATGCAGATATCATTAGAGGGCCACAATTGTAGTCTGGGGCTTTGAGAGGCCAGCAAAAAGACTCCCTGAAAATATTTCCTTTGTCAGTTTCTTGAGTTCAAAATGGCTGCCTGATTTCTTCGGATCCTTGATGTGCTTCCTCAACAGAGCATTTTCCTCCTTTAGGATGTCCAAGGGCAAAGCAAGCTGTCTGATTACCTCCCTCTTCTCCTCATCTTTCTCTGCTAGCTTAGCCTTCAGAGTTGCATTCTCCTGTTTAAGTCTTTCCAGTTCTTTGCTCATCTGCTTCACCACATTATAGTCAGTCTTCTTATCTGGTACCTCTCTCGGCTTGCTCTCTGCTTCAGCTTCTTCTTGTTCAGGATCATCGACTTCAGAATCCTCAGAATCAAAAAAATCTGAGGAAAGCACTGATGACCCATCTGTTGTGCTGTTTGTTACCTTCTGTGACCAACTTTTGTCTAAGAAAGAGGGACCATATGATGTGTTGCGACGTATTCCACCTCCTGACTTGAGCAGGTCATATTGCTCAGCCAACGAACGTTGAGCTCGATAGAAATCTTCAATCATGTTCACAAGTTGGGGTCTCTTCTTGTAGTACATCTCTGCACGCTGAGCAAATGAGTCAGCATCTTCCTCTATCAGTTTCAGCATTTGCTTGGTCTTCTCTTCTAGTTCTGCACATAAAAGAAAAGCTATGAATCCCAAATCATGACATGATTAAACAAGACTAGCGATATAACAAAATTTAACCTGACCAAATTGTTGCAGATTTTCATCCTGTCTCTAACTTCTTGACTCATGCCAATGGTTCACGCTATTGGACACATATGTTTACAAAAAAATAAAATGGTGGTATCAGGTAGTCCACAGAAAGTAACATTTACTCTGATGATCCAAAGATATATGCGGACTATTTTATGAATGAGTTCTCATGCCTGACTACTAAGATGAAAAGGGTTGACATCTGGTGACAAGGCATGTGATGTTTCACCTTCATAATAATGAAAAGTACTTGAACCATTTTGCAATTGTTCTTTTGCTTATCATACGTAAACAAGAATGCAAATTGAATCTATAAGACAATGGGACTGACAGTCAACTCGAATTCCACACCATATTTCGATATATGAGAAAGAATAAGGATAACTGGCTAGCATTCTCAGCTATAAAAATTTAAAAAATAATAAACAATGCTTATTTTATGATTAGGGAGATAACTCTGTCCTAAACAACAATATAAGTCACTAATCTTTCTATCAAACTGAAGTAGCAATTGTTGAAGTTACTCATTACGTCAATTAGTTCATTAGTCCACAAATATAATCTTTACATAGGCTCACATTAAAATTAGCAATGTCAAATAATTTGCAATGCATGTGTACAGATTCATAAGCATCATGAGTGCATATTCACAAATGGAATGAACTGATAAATATAACATTTGATTCTAGTATGCTATGCTACACATAGCATGATGCATGTACACAAACTTGACTTGACATGAGTAACTTGACTTTACAAGGATCACCAAAAGATTGTCAAGAAAATGATAGAATGATCTAAAAACAGACAACAAATTCACCATTAAAAAAGAATGGTAGGATAGTGTGAAGGTAGTATAACACATTCAGTGATTTTCTGTTGCAATTAACACATCTGAACAATCAAATGAATATAGAATGAAACTTGTCTCTTTGCTACTCCCTTATAAGCTTACTCTTAGTTTTTCTTCAAAAGGGAAACCCAATGACAGCATAACCATCTTCATCCAATACATTGTGAGTAACAAGATAAATAATTTTTGTCCTGTTTTTTATTATGAGAGGACCAATTACAACATTATACAAAAATTTATCACATTGTCATTTATGGATGCTTGCTCACAACTGTCCTAGATGGAAATGTGGCAAACAATTATCTTTCATTTGAAGTTTCAATATGTCTTGTTTTTCTTGCATTGGAACTGTAATAGGCTCACGAAAGAAGAGAGAGTGATATATTGAACTCTAATAGACAAGATCTATGGTCTTTATTTTACAAGAAGTTCAAAAGATAATGTTAAAAATGTCACATCAATAGAGAAAGAACAGAGAGATCTATTGCTTTATCTGCACTACACAAAACCAGGTCTACACGAAGGTAATGTTTCCGAATCATATAAAACTTTTCGAGCATTAATGCAATGATTATAGACAAATTTTAAAAACCTAAGCAAAAAAGAAAAAAAATCTAGGTATTCATTTCTGATAGGAAAAAAGCCAAAATGTTATAATTGAAGAGACAATGAAGAAAATTTTTTGTCCCCATATCTTTTGTTAACTTCATGGCAAAAAAAATTACTTTCATAATTGATAGAAACAATGAATCAAAAATACCCCCCAAAATATCACTTGGTCTTTATGGCTGAAAATTTACTTCAGGATGATGTTAAATTTCACAGAACCTTGTCCCACTATGACTCATGCATTGTCGATGGCCTTTCTACAACAACTAATGACCGATACTCAGCCTGCAGCATGGTATAAGAAAACCTATCAAAAAATTTTCAATTTTTCATTGTGTATTCAGGGAGAAGAGAACAACAAAGAAATAGCTTCTTATCCTTAGCTTTAATTACCACGTAATCAGTTACCAAATAAATCGAGCAAATCCAGAATGAAAAGGTTAAAAATTAAAGTCAGGACATATTCTAGTTAGAAGATGCACGTGCGCCTAAGAACTATAACTTATTGCACCCATGGTTGTTCTGATGCCGAAAACAACAGAGGAAAAATGTCAAATAAATTACTTAGATGAATAGCAACTTTATCCCTTAGCAATAAGGGGCTATATTCGCTTGCAAGTGCACGTTTTCCTTGACCCACAAAACATGTAAAGATATTGGCAACAATAATAAAAGGGCTTCCACTCATCATCACTCCCTATAGACATTTAGTTTCCTTCAAATTGACAGTCATACATGTATTGAAAAAATCAACAATGGTCCATGGCAGAATTGAACCATGTAGGTCATGCAGTTTTACAAGCAGTTGAGTCATAAGGCCATATTCCAAGCATTCTTGAAAAGATCTTGTAAGTCACAAACAATTCTACTGCAACACCTACAAATCTTCTAACTTCAACTATGCACAGAGATCGAGAGAAACAAACCCGAAAGAGTCGATAATAACCACGGGGACTGCCTCAAGCAATCGTGTCTATCGAACCACCATGACTGGGGGAGCTCCTTCTTCATCGTCATCATCGCTTCTTACCTACATCCACCACCACCACATCCATCTTCATGACTCTATTCAAATCAAAGTGTACCACCAAACGGACAGAAACTTGCTCAGCCCGCCCATGGATTAATTTATTGTACTAAATCCAACTAACAATCGACATGGCCGAGGGCTTACAGGCTACCAACTCACAATTTTGAAGTCGCAAAATGGGGATTTTTGCCCCTTTTCCCCCCGAAATAAAATCTCACGAAGGTAAAAGATAAAAAATTCTGGAAAAATGGCCACAGATTGCATGAAACAAAAATTTTATCACGGCAATATAGAAATCGATCATTCCAGAATGCCTCAAATAGTCTGAAAATCGAAAAGTAGCACCCAAAAAATAAAAAAATAAAAAAGAACACTTTTTTGGCTCTGCTGTGTTCTTCCTCTACTTCTTTTAGTCGTTAAAGATCAAAAATTTGAATAAGTATCCAGCATACGCCATTCTTCCCTAATCTCTACTCCAAGTCATATTTTTTCAGAAAACAAACAAAAAGATCCGATCTTTTACAGAACGAAAAGAACAAAAAATGGATTCCAAAAACCCCCCAAAAAACCCTAAAAATCTCAGAAAAGCGAGAGAGAGCCAGCGTGAAAGAGATAGAGAGAACCTGGAGAGAATCTTCTCGAGCCTTCTTCTTCCTCTGGGTCGTCGCCTTCTTCTCGGGTGACGAGAGAAGCTTGGGTGTTTTTATTTGAAATAAAAGGAGGCGTCGTTCCCCCTCCCCAGCCCTCTGTATCCAGCCTTCTCCCCCGCCTCTTAAAATGTGGGTTCTACTGTAATTCCTGTTCTCGAACCTATAGGAAGTCGACGCGTGTACTCCAGTGCGGATAATGACGTTAATCTCTGTGGTACTCAGCATTTTTCCGTGTAAAAGGAGGAAACCATTTAATTCCTCCTTTTTGGGTAAATAAACCATTTATTTCCTTCAAGTGCCCCGGATGCCCTTTTACCAGCTTCCTACCTTTATCTTTCTTCTATTGTGAATTTTCCAATTTAACAGTAAAATAAAATATATTGCTTGGGGAATACATGCTTACTGGATTGGGAATATTTTGAATCTATATTTATTTCTTTGAGTTAGTTGGAAGGCAGCTTAAATCTCAAGCATAATTTTAACTGGAATCTAAATCCAACTTCCTTAAATAGTACAAAGCTAGCATAGACTATATATTCAAAAATTAAGTCTGCAAACTTACAATACTAACTAGATTGCATGATTTATCAATAAACAAATTTCACCTAGTTTAAGATGGCTGAGTCTAATGTCAATCATATATAATATATTAGAAAATAATTAAAAGTGATTATGCATATGCATATAAATAATTATAATTTAGCTTATTAGAATGGTGATTTTTGTTTTTTGAGAATTATGATGATAATGTCAGTTTATGTTTAAACTTAAAGAATTTTACTCATGATATGCATTAGGAGTAGGTTGCCAATTGCTAAAGCGGAGCCATATTTTCATGAGACTAATATATTATATAAACTTTGGGTTACAGTTCTACTTAAATTTTAAAATTAACATAGTCTGATATCTTAAAACAAAAACAATCTAGGCTAAAATCAGGTACATTTTTTCTATTTCAAAATTTAGTTTGGGTGTTTCCCTTCTTCACTTTATTATGAATTTATCTTGGTTGAATTGGATTGAGTAAAACAAGGATTGCTGGAGCATAAGATGGTCAGATCTGCATTAGATGCTTTGGATGGTCAAGTGGTTTGGGACAAATCCAAGGGCATTTCCGGGGCTCTCAGGCCTTTCAAACTTGAGAATAATTAAGGTTGGATGTTTGGAGCTGCAACGGTCGGGAGAGTACAGGTGGGCCTTGCGTGGTCCGGGGATGCTCCTCGTGGAGTCCACCTCCATTGAATCCTATGGTTCCAACACTCTCTCTTTTTGGTACGCATTGTGACACCCACAACGGCTACTTACAACGTTTTATAGCTAAATAAATCAATCAAGTGTATGATTTTAGCTTCTAAGCTTTTTATCAAATATCAATTTGGTAAAAAACACCTTGAAGTAGTTGAGATATAATAATGCTTTAGAAGTTCTCATTTTTGACATTTTAGGCAACTGCATATTGTACAGGAAGATTGGATTCTAGCATGTTGGAAGTATTTCTTCCTCAACGGCTTCTTGGTGCAAGGACTGTGGATGGAGAAAATTGCGTAGCATCGAAGCTTGTATAATAGAAAATATAATGAATCGTATATCACTAGTATACTATTATTTACCATTTGACTCACCTGGTAATGTCACTTGTTGTTAACATCGGCTACCTAGATTTAAATCCGGCCTGTCCTCATCAATGTGACGAACTACCCTAGGATTTTACATTATGGGACCCACAATAGATCTTTATGCTCAATTTTTTAATATTTTGTTCTCTTGATTCCACGGATGTAACTATATTTGGATGGTTTAATTTATCTGATCTACCAAAGAAATGCTGTCCTATCCTATTTTGACTAGATTCCTTCCCATCTTATTTTTCAATATTAAAAAAATATATATCATAATGAAATAATTAGGGATGAAAATGATCGGATAATATCCAGTCGGATCTATTTTTGTATCCGAAGCTATTTGAATATGATAGAAATTTGAATATTTGATTAATATTTATATCTGTATCTATATTTGTCAAG
>NC_025997.2:32419084-32467926 GCF_000442705.2 Elaeis guineensis | reverse complement strand
TGAACGATCTCTAGATCAAGGTTGAAACAATAGGCATAGAAGAATTCTCTCCTTGAAAGATCTTGCTTTCTCTTTCACAATCTCTCTGGTATACTGTGGATCCTCTCTCTTTTTCTTTTGGATTTTTCTGTTGATCTCAGGATTTTTCTTGCAAATTTCGAATCCTTTCTTCTATTCTTTCTCTCTTTCTCGTCTCTATTGATTTCACGTTTGATCCGCTATTTAATCTGCAATTTCTTTCACCATTTAAAGCATTTTGTAGCATTAGAAGCAAGAGAAAATAATTTAGGTAGATAAGAGCCGTTAGAGGATTTTTAGGAAGCATAAATGGCAATTAAAATGGGCAAAAAAATAGCCGTTGCTGACATTTCCCGTCGCAGGGTCGACTCATGAGTCGACTCATGCTTCAGGGATCGACTCATGAGTCGACCTCTGTTGCAAAAACCAGAGAATGCTTTTCTGAAAATTCTTAGCTCAAATTAGCAGGGGTCGACTCATGAGTCGACTCATGCCTTGTGGGTCGACTCATGAGTCGACTCACAGGTCATGCCAAGCCAGAAAACTAGCGTGCCAAGGAGAATTTTTGCGTGCCAATCAGCTCACAGTGCCATGAGTTGACTCATGAGTCGACTCATGCACTTCAAACCTTCATAACTTCAAAAATATAAGTCCAAACACAATAAAATTTTCACCAATAGATTTCAAATCATTTGTTCTACCAAATGGTACTACCAAATCAGGATTTTAGTGAAATTACGATTTTGCCCTTAAAGAGCATAAGAACTTTTTCATTTTAAAATTATTTGTATCCCTTCAATCTGCTTTGTAATCATCAAAATCAATCTAGGAGCAACACTATCAATTCATATAAAATAGTGAGAGAACTTTTAGACTAAAGTCCATATCTTTAGGGTTAATTAAATTTATATACTAATTAGGTCAGTATTTTTTTTTTCAAAAATAGCCAATATCGTGTCACTCCACTCACTGTTTGATAGTAATGAGTTTATTGGATCCAACTTCGATAGCCAGTATCAAAAGTTAAATATTGTCTTGAGCCCAATCTAGCTGAGAAGTCTAAGGTTGAATCGAGTCGGCAGACTATGATCAAAATAGGCTAAAGAGAAACGAGCAATTAGTTACTGATCAAGGTACTTATATGATAATACCTTATAATTTTTCTATATGTGATACTACTATCTAGGTATTGGATATCGAAAGTCTAGTTCATATTTATAATTCGTTACAAAGACTTTAAATTAGTAGAAAATTGATAACGGTGAGAGATTCTTGAATGTGGGAGATGAAAGCCAAGTTCCAATCCTAGCTTTGGGAGTCTTTCAATTATCTATAGTGTCATTTTGAATAATTATCACTATTGTCTATCCTTCTTGATGAATAAAATCTCTATTGGTCTTTTGACCAAAGATGGTTATAGTTTATCAATAAAGAATGAATTATTGTGAATATCATTATAATGATATTACAATAATGTGAGGATAATTAAGAAATGACATCTATATTTATTATCATTAATCTGTGAGTGTAATGTACACTCCAAATAAATATCCAAAGTTAGATAATGTCATAGATGCCTACCTTTGGTATTGCAGGCTCGGTCACATTAACAATGAGCAAGATAAACAGGTTAGCATAAGGGGGTATCCTTAATATCAATGATTGTGAATCATTGTCGATCTGTGAATCTTGCCTTTTTATAAAGATGACAAAGTCACCTTTTACTGAAAAAGATGAACGAGCTAATAAAGTTCTAAGTCTAATACATAGTGATGTATGTAGACCTATGAACATAGTGTCAAAGGAGGGTATGGCTATTTCATTATATTCATAGATGACCTGTCTAAGTATGGGTATGTCTACTTGATGACACACAAGTCTGAATCATTTGAAATATTCAAATAATTTAATAATGAAGTAGAAAAGCAAACTGAAAAAAATATTAAAACTCTTTGATCTGATCGAGGGGGGTGAATACCTTTCTAGTGAATTTCTGACATATTTAGGAGAAAATAGGATTCTCTCACAATGGATCCCTTCAAAAATACCACAGCATAATGGCATCTCAAAAAGGAAGAATCGAACCTTGTTGGACATGATTCGGTCCATGATGGGGTTTGCAAGTCTGTCGATCTCCTTTGGGGGATATGCACTTGAGACAGCCTATTTTGTACTTAATAATATTTTGAGTAAGTCAATTAGTAAAACACCATATGAGATATGGTCAAGATGTAGGCCGAACCTCTCTTATCTTAAGGTTTAGAAAAATGCATGATCATAGATCGACAAGCTCGGACCAAGGTCTGATAAGTATTATTTTGTAGGGTATCCTAAGAAAATAAGGGAATATTATTTTAACCTTCCTACTGAACAAAAGGTATTTGGCAGCGGTAAGGCATACTTTTTGGAAAAGGAGTTCCTTAGTAAAGGAACAAGTGCCTCTAAAATCGAGCTTGATGAAGATCGACTATAGAAGAACCGACACCAGTGACTGAATCTGAATCGAATTTGATTAGATTAAATCCAGAGCCAATGTAGAACTATCTTTAAGGTGATCCAATAGAGTACCACATCAGTCGGATAAATACTACGATTTTTGGTTCGAGATGGAGATCTTGTTGAGCTCAATGAGAATAATGAAGATTCGATCACCTATATGGATGTGATGTAGAAGTCTGACTCTGAGAAATAGCTTGAAGCTATAAAGTCTGAAATAGAATCCATGAAGGTCAACGATATGTGGACATTAGTTAATCTACCTAAAGGGATAAGGGGCACAGATGGAAAGGTGGAGACCTATAAAGTTCGTCTGATTGTCAAGAATATCGTCAGCATTATGGTGTTGACTATGAGGAGACATTCTGTCCTGTGACAATGCTAAGTCCATTCGGATCATACTTGTGATAGCAGCATATCTGGACTATGAAGTCTGACAAATGGATATGAAGATAACTTTTCTAAATAGAGAGCTGAACGAAGAGATGAATATGATACAACCTGAAGGGTTCACATCCACAGACGAGTCCAAAGTGTATAAGTTTCAGAGATTCATTTATGGATCGAAGCAAGCATCTCGGAGTTGAAATATACGTTTTGATAAAGTGATCAGAACATATAGCTTCGTTAGGAATGGAGAGGAACCCTGCATATACAAGTAGGCTAATGGTTCAGTAGTTGTATTAATTTTTTATTTTGTATGTGGATGACATTCTCTTAATCGAAAGTGATGTCCCTACATTACAGAAAATAAAAGTGTGACTGTCGTCATAATTCTCTATGAAAGATCTGGGAGAAACAGCCTACATCCTAGGGATGAAGATCTATAGGGATAGATCTAAGAGACTACCTGGGCTCTCCTAGTCTACGTATATAGATACCATGCTGAAATGATTCAACATGAAGAATTTCAAAAAAAATTACCTCCGATAAGCCATGAAATTTTTCTCTCGAAGAAGGATTGTCCGACAACCCCTTAAGAGAGAGCATATGAGTAAAATTCTACATACCTCAGTAGTAGATTTTATAATGTACGCTATGACATATGCGAGACCAAATTTGGTATACTCACTAGTAGCAATGAGCAGATACCAATCAGATCCAGATGAGAACCATTGGAAGGTTGCAAAAATCATCCTTAAGTATTTGAGAAATACTAAGGCTCAGTGGCTCGTTTATGAAGAATCTAACTTGAAGCTTATACAATATACTGATTCTAATTTTTAGTAAGATTGTGATGATAGCAAGAGTATGTCGGGATACATATTTACTCTAAATGGTGGAGCAGTCTACTGAAAAAGTTTCAAGCAGTATGCTATGGCCGACTCAATATGAGAGGTGAAGTACATCGCGGCATCTGATGCTGCAAAAGAAGTTGTGTGGCTAAGAAAGTTCATCACCGAGCTTGGAGTGGCAACTTTCCTTGATGGTCCAGTTATGATCTACTGTGACAGTACTAGAGCCATAACTCAGGTAAAAGAGCTGAAAGCACATCAGCGGACGAAGCATATTCTGCACCACTACCACCTTGTCCGAGAGATCATGGATCGAGGTGACGTCGAGCTTCAAAAGATTGATGAAAAAAAATTTGACCGACCCATTCATTAAAGTCCTTACAGTCAAAGAGTTCAAAGATCATAAATCAAAGATGGGTATACAATACTATACCGATTGACTTTTTAGCATAAGTGAGAGTTGTTGAAAATTGTATCCTAAAGTTAATCATCAGCCTATTGACAGTTATGCTAATTGATATAATTGTATATAAATTAATTATTAATAAAATATTATTTAGTAATTTTTCATCATAATCTTGTGCATCTTCTATTTTGAACTTTAGTGTTATGATGAAAGTCCTTAGAACTATTTTAAATCGATAAAGGAAGACTTATCATTTAGTCCTTAAATAAGTTTGTGATCAAATAATATGCTATTACTAGGATGATAGCTATATCAAGTGTTGGTCATTATATGCCATATGAGTTAGTTGTCCTCTTAATTAAGGAGTGTGGAGACACTAATATGATATATAGGTGAGAGTAGTACACCTCACTGAATGTGACTAACTCCGGAACACTCGACTATCAAAAGTTGCTCCGAAGAGATATGGGTATAAGTGTCCCTCCGATCTGAGATCACCATGGTGATTTGCAAACAATTCACTGTGTTTTGGTACCAGACTATCTAAATTTTTAATTCAGGATTGAAAGATTTCTGGACATAGTCAAATACTTGTAAAGTCGATGTGTGAGTCAAGATGAGATTGACCACTCTAAAAGATTGAAGAGAATACTTTGTGTTTTAGTTTAGTAAGACCTTGACTAGGGCAATCTTTATGAGGAGTCACAGGATTTATTAGGTTGAGACACATAATGAATGTACTATTAAGAATTAATAGTTTCAACTCTAAGTCATTCTGAGCATCGAGGGTTAAAGAGATGAATTATACAATAACCATATGCCAGTAGATTCTAAGTATTGCTTTGCATACATTCGACCTATCCGGACATCAGGTACCATTGCTAGATGATCACTCTGATTGGTATAGAAATTTATTCCTATGCTATTGGTTTAGGTTAGAACCTATGGGGTCACACACATTAGAAGTTCTTCTTCAATCAATTGGCAAATCGACGATTGAGAATTTTTCGCGGGTAAAATCGTTAATATGATTGATGATTAACCCTGTGCAATAGTTGCAATCATATTATTCGCTAAATGTTAGTAAAATTTAGGAGAATTAATCAGTAATTAGATTACTAATTAGCTCAATTTAATTGAGCATTGAAATTTGGATCAAATCTAATTGAATTGGATTCAATTTGATCAAACCCGATTAGATTATGAATGACCTAATCGCTAAAAGAGAATTAGGTCTGATTTGATCAGGACTTGGGTTAAATCTTTTCCTAATTAGATTAAGATTTTAGATACCTAATTATATTATGCTAACTCATCTTTATTTGGGTCTAAACTAATTGGGTTTGGATAAAACCTAATTAAGAAACAAATAACCAAAACCCTAGAGTCCAAATTGGTTGGACTTCCTCCCTTGCACCACATCTCTTCTCCATACCACTTCTCATCACACAAAATGAGTTTGTGCATGAGAAAAACTCCAGCAAAGCCTCTGGTTGTCACCCTTCATGGATAAGGAAGAGTTGGTTTTAATTTGAATTCAAAAAGGTTTGAATTCAAAACCCTAATCTCTATCCAATTCAAACCACATGCCGACCACCTTGTGAAGGACTTCTTTTGTGTGACAAAAGGAGAATGCTCTTGATGATTTTTCCATGCCCCACACCTCTTATTCGGTCCTTCTTTGGATGGGTTTAGATGAGGATAAAATCTGGCAGAGTTTGAATTTAAAATGGTTTTGAATTCCAACTCAAATTGATCCCTATCCAACCTTTTCCCTTTGTATTCGGCAACCTAAAATGTTGTGATTCTTGTGTGCCACTTCCTCTGGGTTTTTCAATGCGTGAGAGGGCTGAGAAAGAGAGGAGTTGAACCTCTCTTAGGGGCATGAGAATCTGGGGTGGGCACTATTTATTTTGGCACACACATTGGAGGAGATCCAACTCTTCTTCGGGTGAGAGACCTAGAATTGTTCTAGGATTTTCGGGTGAGAAAAAATACTAGTGAGAAGAGAGTTCTCCTCTGATTTTTTCTCCACTATCCAGCACCTCCTTTGATCCATCTTCAATATCGGAAGCGTTCGAGGTGATCGAAGAAGATGATCAAATTAGATCTGCCATCAAAAACTGTCTATACAAGCTAGTACTTCCGCGGAAGGCTGATCGAATCAAAGACTTTGTGTGAATGATCCGTAGAAGCCGAACATTTTGTGCAGCTACGAGCGATCAGAAGAGCCTCCGATCCATGAGTTTCAGTTGTGGTGTTCATCTACCCGCGCTCAGGTATAGGATTTGGAACCCTAGTTGTTGTAGATATGATCCATTCATTGTGCTGATTTTTTTTTTTTTTTACATGCTTGTTGATTTTAATTTTAGATTTTTATGCATTGTATATCATGTCATAGATCCTTCTATAGGTATTTTAAGATCTGATCTTATGCATGTATTTACAGATTAAAGGGTTTAATCTAGCTTTATTCTGCTGCAAAAGTTTTGAAATACATGCATGAAATCCTATGCTAATTTAATGGAATGTGTCCAGTTTCTCCATGGAATAGGATGCCTTACCGTTTCTTATTTTGGTAGCAGTGTCATACATTCTGATAGATACTCTTCATTTTTTTCTCTTTTTTTTCCTTTCTTTTCTTCTCTCTTCTTTTTTTTTTCATTTTTGTCTTCTTCTTTCCTTTCACTTTTTCATTTTCTTTATCTTTCATTCTTTTCCTTCATTCCTTTTTCTTCTTCTCTCCCTATGTGAATAGATTTTGGAGTTTTGAATCCGTCCTAATCCCATTTTCTCATAGGTATGGGATGGGATAATCAGGATGCCCTCTATCCCTTCGGGACATAAAACCTTATATGTAATATTATTGGTTATGCTGATGGTTACTTTTGTAACGGTTGAGAATGCATTTGCAGGCATGCTGACTCATGGGCTGATACAATACAATGTTATAGAGGGATGATATGGGATAGATACCGCTCAATACAAATGATTGGGAAAGAAAGATGTGTTGAGCTGGTGCGGACAATTTACCTTAATATGGAGTAATATGGGGCCAATTTTAATTCTGATTCGCTAATGTGTCGGTGTACCAGGTTCCCCTATTCCTTTCCCTGCCTAGTATGATATAGAACAGCTGATGTGTGGCCAGTGCATTGGAGTCTTAATCCTTGTAAAAGGATGCTAATGATGGCTCACAAAAGGGCATCTTGCACTCTGAATTCTTGTACCATAAAATTTTAAGTTCAGGCAATGGGGTAATTGCTGATGCAAACATTGCATATTTATCCAAACCTAAAAGTTGGATCCTAACATTGTTTACGAGGACTGAGATAAGAAAGTAATATGTGTGTACATGTGTGCATGCGTGAGCATTATATTTCTGCATAAAGTTGGTAAAGGGAAGGATTTCTCTTTGTATCTCCATTTTCAAAGGCATAGGTTGTGACAATATACTAAATATTGGTGCTCTTTGTTTGCGAGTGCGATGTTATGCAAGTTTTGCTTCAAACTGGAACTTATGTTGTAGAACTATATGGAAAAAGGGGATCCATTTGTGTGGGTTCCATCTTCTTATTTATTTGCAGCCTTTTTGTTATTATTTTATTTTAAAAGTTTTGTTATCATTCGATGCATCTAGCAGGTTTCTCAACCTGATCCCTTTGGTACTCTGAATGATTAATTTGAACAATCTTGATTAAAGAATTTGGTTATACGTGGTCCCATCTCTTTAGCTATTGGGAGTTGGGACATTGGAAATACTTTTGTTGTTATACCTGAAATAGTGTGGTTTACTTTGTCCTTTTTTTCAATCTTTCAAATCAATGTTCTCATACTTGATACTTTGCCTGCAGGATAGTTGATTTCCTGAAGATTCTATACATGAGTTGTCATGCAACCTTGTCAAAGCTCTCTTTAACAGATGCTACACACATGGTTTCTTGTTATAAATTATGTTTCAAGATATTATTTTAAATCTTTGATACTTTTTAGGTTCTTGCATGCGAAAGGGATCATTTAATGTGATCTTAAGCCATCAAATATCTTATTACATGAGTATGGATGTATGAAGATATTGTAATTTGATTTGCTATTGATATTTTCTACATTTCATATTTGTTTTCTAAATACATACCCACATGTCTGGCATGTATTTCAATCTCAGCTTCGTGATTTTGGATTAGCAAGGTGATTATAAGTGACTAGAGAAAAGCTTTCTTGCCATGGTTGGTTCTTTGACTGCCTCATTTAACCACATTTTCTTTAATATGCAGCTTTTGCAAAATAACATTTTCTGAATTGAAAATGACCTTTATTTTCTGCTTTATAAATGCTGCATCCATTAGTTGCCACAGTCAACGCAAGGAACACCATGCTAGATGGCTCCTGAGTTGTTTTCAGAATAGCAGTGTCCACTCTTATGCTTCTGATTTTTGGGTACCCAGTTGCATGTTATATGAATGTTACACTGGAAGGCCACCTTTTGTAGGAAATGAACTTGCCCAATTGGAAAATCCATAATTTCAGATCCTACACCACCCTTCCCTGGTAACCCTTCCCAATCTTTTGAAAATTTATTAAGGTTACAGTGACCTGAAACTTTGTGAGAGTTTTTTTAGCGAACCAAATTCACTTCCGTGCCACTTCCTCCTCGGCTTGCTTTTAGTAACCTTCTTCAACTTTCTTCTAAACCATGTCGTTCAGTAAAGAACTCCACCAAAGCACCTTGAAAGTAATGCAAATGGAGTTTTTAAGCGAGATGAAAATTTAATTAGGGGGAATAAAATTTGATCATGCATGGAGGTCGCAAGGATGCAGAGCAGATTTCCTTTGAACAGATAAACTTCTTGCTAGAGATATTCTTGTAATCTCGGCCTTCTCCTTCTTTAAATGCTTTAAAGATTTTGCCAACATAAAGATTACCTTTATAAGTCATTGAGATGGTAGACCCCTCTAATTCTAGGCATGTCAACTTAAGGGCATCGATGACTGTGTTCCTTGTTCTTGCCCTCTGGATCAGATTGAAGGTATATTGTTGTAAGAAGTCGTTCCATGTGGCATGTCTGGAGTACATCTTCCTCTGGGAGTTCTGGTACTGGAGAGCTTTATGATCCTTGTACAGCTCAAACTCCCTGTGGATGAGGTGGTGTCTCCAGTGCTTTAGGTTTCGGACCATGGCATAGAACTTAATGTTGTATATGGAATATTTTTGTCAGAATTTTTGAAGTTCTTGTTGTAGGCAATCAGATGTCCTTCATGACCAAGGACTCTTCCGATTCCAACATGAGAGGCCTTATATAAAACTTCTAACACCTTGAAGTCTGGTAGTCGTAGGACTAATGTTTCGGTCATTCATTGCTTTTTGTTTTTGAAGGCTTTGCTAGCAGCTCTTGTCCAATTGAAGTCACCCATTCTCATGCACTCTATGATTGGTGCCACCATGGTGCTTAAGTTTTTAATGAACTGACAATAAAAGCCAGTTGACCCATAGAAGCTTCTGACTCTCTGGGCGAATTGATGCAACTAAATGACCACATGTCCACTGTATTCTTGAGTCAGGAGTCGATGTATCCCAAAGAAGGCCTTATATATACAAGGGTAACTCATGTGATACAAAACCTTTGAAAAAAAAAGGCTCACATGGTTACACCGAATGGTGGGTTTAAACAATATAGAAGGCCAATTCCTTTAGATTTGTGCGACAATCTATGGGGGATAGTGCACACTCTAGGAGACCATCAAATTGCTGAGCACCTTTTCAAGGAAGAATACAAGATGGTACTTGACTCAAAGTTGTCCTGCAAGCTTAAATTTGGAATTTAAATCCAATTGCATTAAAAAATCAGTGCAGCATAGAAAGCTTCATCGGCATTAACATGCTCAACATTTTCTCACCGCTTCCATGGTGTCCGCTATTGAGTTAGCTTTTCAATGCATGTTGCATCATCCAAAATAGGAATTGGATGAGGAAGTTGTGGATAATTTATTGAAGATGTGTTAGTGTCGATGAACTTCCAGAAAATTTTGAAAGTACCATTTGGCATCAATAATTTAAGGATGCTTTTTTTCCTTTAAATTTTGCTTGAAAGTTTAATTTTTTTTTATCTCTTTATTTTTTTGGAAAATTGCATCCTACGGGATTTAGAAAAGATATATTGGCTTTAGGTATTATAAACATCTCCTTTGTATAATTAGCTAGAATCAATTGCAAAAACTAATAGAGTTTCCTTTTGAGATTCTTCTTAATTTATTTGAGTGGTGAGAAGCTGCTTGAGAGCATATGGTGCAAGGCCATGGTTCAGAAGAAGGCTTTTGTAAGAGGCGAGTGTTTTTGGCCAAAGCTTCCCAAAGATCTTGTAATGTGAAGTTGAAAGTCCAGCAAGAAGAAAGAGAAAGAAGGAGGTCTTGTAGCTATTTTTGTAGCTTTAATTTTAGCTTCTAATTTTATTTTTTAATTTTTTTTTAATTTTATAATAATTTAGAATCTCATTCAAAAAGATAAGCTGAAAGTTATTATTTAAATTTCTTGATCCTACATAAATATCCAGATCTTTCTAACAAATAATGAATATGGGACTAAATACACGTCCGCATAAATCTTTGCATACTTCTGTTGAAATCCTGTGTCCTCATCAAACTAAGGGTCCAAATACATGTAAATTCATTCATAAACATCATGATCGGCTCATAGTCAATTTTAATAAATCCGTATTGTAGTATTTCTTAGTCCACATGAGCTATGGGTTGGGTCAGCTCTGATGCCATTAGTAACAATTTAGGATTTTATCCAAAAAAACAAGTCAGATAGTATTATTTGGATTTTCTGGCCCTATACAAGTACTCAAAATCTTTCTAATAAATAAACAATATGCGACTAAATATCTGCATGCATGGATCCTTAAATTTTTTTCTTCTAGTCTGATCTTGTCAACTTCTAGTTGTAAACAATGGCAGACACGAGTGGGAAAATGTGGGGTCAATTAATCCCACAAAAAAAATTCACGTATATACACACACACAAAATTGACCCCACACACAAAATAAAAAATTGACCCCACATACAAAAAAAATGCCCGCTCATCCGCACGCATGCCCACACACACACACATACATATATATAGTAGAAAATGCCATTCTGACTAGTACAAAAAGTCAATATTGACCCTACAATATTAAGTATATATATATACTAGTACGAAAAGCCAAAATTGACCCTATTAATTTTATAAATTTACTCTATATCTCATATAAAATTTTGAAGAAGTAAATAATAAAAAAAAATATATCAAAAGAGTAATTATAATTTACGCTCTCTCTCTTTAATGACTTACATGTCTTATCTCTTTCTTTTTCTCTCTTTCACACTATTTTGACTTCTTTCTCTCTTATTTTTTATTAATTACTTCTTTATTTATCTTTTAATACGGCCACCCCAATTCTATTTGTCTATCTCTTATATTTAAACTTCATATTAATTTATTTTTTATACCCTAAAAAGATCATATCAAAAGATAAAAAAAATAATTATGACACACATTCTCTCTTTAATGACTTATATATCCCACTTCTCTCTTCCTCTCTCATGCCACTTTGCCCTCTCCCCCCTCCTTCACTATTTTTTTATTTATTATTTATTATTTATCTTTTAATGCCCCACCCCAACCCCATGATCCCTATCCATCTACCTCTTATATTTAAATTCTACATCAATTTAATTTTTATATCCTAATCAATCTAAATACAATTAAAAACTATATGTTCTTTTTGTCTCTCTACTCGACCTAAATTATGTGTCTCTTTTAGTTTCTTTTTTTTGTAACATTTTTTTGATTTTTTGTCCCCTCTTTTTTTTTCACTTATATCAAATATATATAATTAGATTAATTTTTGGTTAGTTATTATAATTTTAATATTTAATGATATCTAAAATTTTACTACGATGATTTTTTATAATATTTTATTATAAAAAATATTTAAAATATTATATATTATCATTTTTTATATATTTTATTATTTTTAAAAATAATATTTTATCATATTGGTCCTCACAAAGCAAAATTTTTGGATCCATCACTAGTTGTAAACTTGCTTTTAGTTTTTGCTTCTAGTTTTATTTTTTCTGTAGTTTTTTGGTTTTGTGTCAGACAAAGAATCCCATAGAACTGTGCCTTATCTGTATCCAATGGTGGAGCGTAAGAGGGACCAGAACTGTGCCTTATCTGCATCCAGTGGCGGAGCATAAGAGAGACCAGAGGGGGCCGCTGCCCCCTCAAAAAATTTTAAAATACTTGTTACTTATATATTTATATATATAATGACCCCTTCAATATTTTAATCTTACAAATATTACGAATCCACCGGTTTGAAAAAAATCCATATACTTAATTTATATATTAATTTTTTATTAAAAATAATAAAATTTTTAAAGAAAGAACAGTTGTTTATTTATTTTTTAACCGTTTATTTATTCTTCAATCTTTAATGTGGAAAAGATTATTGAGATTTTTATACAATCAAAATCATTTTGCAAATGTCATAAGATAATATTTTTTTACTTATCTTTGTTTATATATAAAATTAAATATTTATTGATATTTTGTTAATATTTTTGTTATATATATTTTTATTTTATTATTTATTATAAAATATTTTATCTAAAAAATTATTAATAAATTATTATTTTATTCTCTCAATATTTGGTGTCAAGCTCCGCTGCATCACTGATGACTAATAGTGGTCCTGGCACCTTGATTTGTAAGATGCCCCAAGGTTTTCGGGTCCTCTGGTTGCGGCAATAAACTCAATGCCCTAAACTTGGGGCCTCATGCATGATTAACATGCCAGGTACCCTTTACATATGAATTTGCTATTTAAGCTAACCATATATTAAGTACTTGCATTTTCTGTTTTTAGTACGATGGAAGTTTCATTTGATCAGAATTCCGAGACGATAGCTCTACCTGCAAGGTAGAGTCAAATCTCTCAGCTTGACCGTGTTTTCTGTATCTAGAAGCTTAGACAGATTCTCTTAGGGATGGTTAAGCCCTGCAGGACTCCTAAGTATGCAACCTGATCAGGCTCAGTATATTATGATTTTATTTTATTTCCAAGTTCGATCGAGAAGTTTCAGTGCAAATGTAATTATATAAATTGAGCTCCTTAAAAATGACACCCCTGATATGAATCATAGTTTATTTGTTTCCTCACTAGTTTTCCATGGTGATATGAACGTAGTACCCTGCACTCATGATGCGTGATTGTATTTTGATTCTACCAAATAGATAACCTCCCAGTAGCAAAAATCTTTCTAAGTTCTTTTGTGGATGGATATTGGGAAGGTACCCCCCGTCAAAATTTTGGTGTGGGATCATACGAGCAAGTTAAAGGTCTAGCACTGCTATATATTATTTTCCTAATGTTCCACCTGGCCTATCTGAGTCGAACATACAAGATTGCTCAGAGTCTAGGACTGAAACTGTGATCAAAAGCAGCATTCTATTTAAAAAAAAAATTGGGTGCTTGCTTCTGGTTTCTGTGGTTGAGTGTTTGATTTGTTGTGGAAGAAATATTGTTTTCGAGTGCTTTTGATTATGGTGAAAGCAATATACTTTCGACAATAATTGAAGAGGTCCTTGCATGTGAATTGCTGGTTATGTCCATTCTCTCGCATCTTATAATCTACAGAAGATCGGTATTATGCAAAACCATTCACCTTGACACAGAATTGCAAAAGGAAAACAATTTCTGGACATTGTTTCACTTCATCAGGGAAGAAATCTGTCATGTGATGAACTTATGTGCTTCCATCAAACATTTCTAATGCTGCCCTAACCTTGGATGATGAAGTTATAGGCTTCACATTAGGATGACTTGGTTGCGGGGAAAAATGCTTATTGTCAATTTAATGTTAACAAAAATTATTAGCATCTTTGTCGAAACTTAAGCATCTTAGTTCGAAAAAGTGATGAAGAAATGATTCCACTAGTTCATCCTTTCTCAATTCAGTTGCATGTTGGGATCATGTGCTCCTCTTTCTAACATAAGATGATGAGGCCAGGGAAATGAACAAAAAACTCATCATGTCCCTATAGGATTCATGACATGTGCACAGTCATGGTGCATGATATGAATCCTCTCAAGCCTACCAAACCTAATGCTAAGAGTAGAAACTTGCTGTCCACCACTCTTCCTTTGTCCTGTCAATTCGTGCATGTGACCACTGACTTTTTCCAATAACCTACTTTGGTTTCTTCTTGTAGACTTTGTCTCCTGTCTTGTACCATCATGTTACCGAGGCTTCATGGAATGAAAAATAAACGAGGGAATCTTCTCTACCATGCACCCATTTTTGAGGAGGCTGCCATCTTTTTCTACAGAGTGGGTGAAGTGTTGGATGTGAAGCGAGCACTACCCCTGCCCAAAGCGCAAAGGTAGCCATGATCCCAATCACCATCCTTTCAAACTCCAATGATGTCCTCTTCTTCTCATTTCAACTCCAACCATCCCGCTGTCTCCACACCAAGAATTTACCCCGCCCCAATGACTTTCTTGTCACCCTGTTATTGACCGTAACAATGCAATAATGTTCATTCTTTGTCCAGTCCAAGCTTTGACTGGTTTCTTCTTTTCTTTCTTCTTTTTGGCTAAAAATAATGGATAGCAGCTTAAAAATGATGGCACCATTTACCCTAGGAAAATTAATGCTCTTTCCTGTACCTAATTCTGCATGTATTCATAGAATATGAGTAGAGATTGATGCTTTATTATACAAACTGTGGAAAAGATGGCTGCTATGATTGTCACATAATATTTTGCTGCAATGGTGATAATTGTGGTATAGTGGGGTCATGGTCTTTGGCAGACATTTATTATAATGTATTACAGATGCCCTGAAACCGTTGTTTAAAATGATCAATGCAGCTCATCGCGTCAGAGTTTGCTTACTCGCATTTTCTTGGCTGTGACCTTCACATGCTTAACAGATAAATAGTGCATAGTTGCTAGCAGGACAATGTGAACTGCAAGCAAAAGTTTTGTAATATTTGCTTGTTGATTGAGCTGTCTAGAATAGTGGTACTTTTCCATTTGTCCAAGTTTGAGGATTTTTAGTCTCAAATTAAGCTGGCTTACAAGGAGCTTAAGATGGTGCATTATACTATATTTTATCAAGAGATCATTAAAGGGAAAGCAATCTCTATGAAATTAGCCACCCAAGGAACACCTTTGACTAGAATCCATCTATAGTGCAGAGTACAAGTAGCAAGAAATTGGTGATGGTAAGTACTTGTATATAATCTCATTTATATGTCACTTGGTGATTTCACAACTTCCAAAAATTATGTTCGGTAGCTGGGATCCATGGAGCATTCTCCTTCCGCTTGACGCACCATTTGTTTTCATTACTTTCTATACTGTTGAAGGTTATCAATCAAAAAGAGGGTGATATAAGGCTACAAAGTAACTAAAACCTTCTTAGAGAAGGAGAAAGAGTGGAGGCTTCCAATAATTGAACCAATGATAAAAGCTGCTTTTGAGAAAAGGGGAAAACATCATAATGTCATGATGAGACCTTACTCCACAACCTTTATTTCCATTAACTATATGACCTATGAGATAAAATACAACTTCCTCTAATATATTTAGACACCCAGCCCACAAGTATGAGAAGATAAGCACAAATAAATAAAAAATAATCACAAACATACCAACCAAGCCCACTTGCACTGCATCACTAGTCCACAAGCTCTAACCACCACATGAGCACCAATCCACAGACCAAAACCATACTCATCCCACCCAAATTCCTCAGAGAACTAGAACTTGCCGCCGATGATGCAGCCGCCGACCCAGACGGAGTGATCGCTGAATTGGGCTCCAATTCATCAGGGTTCGGCGGGCTCGGGCTTGAGGGAATTGTCGGCAATGTGCCGGCCGGTGCCGCCCCAGCACTGCCTCCTGGTGAGGGGAACAAAGGCATCATGTCAGGGGCCAATGTGGGTGGAATGGAGGAAATTGTAGGCTCAATAGGAAGCAAAGCCGGTGCCGCCGAGATGCCAGAGACCTTTAATTCAAGGGTGAAGGAGCAGGAGGGGGTGGGGCTGGTGAGGAGGAGAAGTGTAGCCAAGAATGAGAGGAGTTGGGTATGAGTACAGAAGGGAGTGAAGGAAGAGGTGGTGGTGGCCATTGTGAAGTGCTTTAGTTGGGGGATTTGGGAGGAGTGAGTGCGCTTTTTAAGTGTGTGGGGGAGTTTAAAAAAAGGAGGCAAGGGAAGGCAGGTTGGTTAGTGGAGTGCGTCCTGGTTGACATGTGGAATGTCGTGATTGGGGGATGGTTGGCAGGGCACAGGTTGGCATTGGTGCAAGGTGACAAAGATGAGGCATCCTATAACATGCGTGGGGCCTTTGTGGGATCTTTAAGTCCTACCCTTACGAAGGTCCCTGGATGGTCTAAAGTGAAGGGCTAGAGAAGGTGCGATGGAGAAAATAATTTAGAATTAATGACCACTACTCACCTCAATATCACCAAAATGACGGCGCTTCATCTAATGATTCTAATGCTTGGATTGGCTTGTTCCCATATTGGGTCAGAGAAATGCTATCATGATATTGTTTCTTCCATCAAGTGGATATATTTTATGATGTTTGTTATCATAGCATTGCTTGCTGACTCATGCCAAATTAATGACAATTATATTCTTGGTAGGGGATCGGTGTCTATATTATTGAGAAATTATTCAACACCTTTTTGCCACTGTTTTGCTTAAAAATTTCTAGTTAAACTACTTGTGAGTGGAGTGCCTGGTTGTAAGTGAGCTTGCGGAGTTGCTTTCCAAAGGTAAACCTTCTTTTCTGCTCAAGTCTAACATTCTTGAGTTGACATTTCTACCATCATTTGTCACACGGTTTCTCAAACTGATTCCTTGTTCATATTTTGCTAGATGATCAGAAGAAATCTATGGAAAAGAGCCCAAGATGGAGAGAACTCTTTATCACGAGAGGAGTCATGCTTGTCCTGCAAATGAGAACTGAAGTGGTAAGCTGTTTAAGAGCCACCTAATTGGGGGTATGCATTTGGTTTGTCGGTTCAAATTGAATCAAAATTTCAAAAAATCGAACTTTCGAATTTACATTTTATAGAATCAAAATCTAAACCGGAGTAGTCTAAAACCAAAACAAATCAAAACGAAATAATTTCAGTTCAGTAATTCAATTTTGGATTTCTCTATGCTAGATTTATGGTCTTGATTTGGGCTAATTAAGTTTTTTAATAATTTTATTATTTGAGCTATATAATTGCACTTGGACTTGATATTGTTATTCAAATTCAAATTAACAACAAATTATTCAAAAAAAATTAATTTAATAAAATTATCTCAAGCTTTTTGCTATTTAGTAATGTAATATTTATCATAAGTCAGCAACTAAACGAAACCAATCACTAGACGGGATCTTAATTCTTGAGCAAACAATCATAAAAAAACACAATAAAATCTATTAAAAATCAAACCAACCAACTAAACAAGTTGTACAACTATTACAGTATTGCCACTGCCCACTATCTCTCTCACAAACACATACACCATGATTCATAAAATCTGCCAACAATCCATAATGATTACAAAAGCAACCAACCACGAAACAAACTTTCAATCTTTCATATGCAAACCAGTAATATATGACATGTCCTACATATGGTCTATAATTATAAGAAGATATAATACTACCACTAAAATAAAATAAAAATATAAAGCTCCAAGCCTCCAATCTCAAACTAATAGAGTTAGTCAATCAGCATTAACTTGATTTATGTCACAAATTGACATAAAAAGTATCAATTAATATCTAAATTATCTAACTTTATTAAGAAATTGATACTTGTTATTATATTTTGCAGAAGAAGAGATCATCAATAGAAAGAACAAGGAAAGAGGATTCCAACGACGTAAATTTTATGCAAAACGGAGTTAAATTGACCCAGGAATTGAAGAATGAAGAAAGAAGACTCAATTGGGTCAAACCCGAGTCAAATCAGATCAAAATTGATCAAAAATCAACTGATTTGGTGATCTGATTAGCCGCCTGGTCCACAGCAACAGGCGCGTGGACCATGGACCCATCGGCGCATCATAAATCCCCCTAACAACTCTCTAAAATCTCTTAGTCCCACATCGAAAGTTTTAAAAATCTTATAACCCCCAAATGCCTATAAAAAGCCCCCAAAGGCCCTTGTTTTATGTATTCTTCCTTCCGATCAAGCTTGTAACCCTAGATAGTGGGGTTTTTAGCTCTCTTTTCAAGCCTCGAGCTTTGAGGTTTTTGTAATAAATTTTTTTTTATATATAAAATCTTATTTTTATATAATTTCATCTCTTTACATTATGCAATTTATTTTTCTTGCAATTAGGATAGTTTAATTTATGCAATTTAATTTTATGCAATTAGGTTAGTTTAATTTATGAAATTAGGGTAGTTTATTTTTCTGTATTTAAATTTTGCAAGTAGATTTAGATCATGTCTAGCTAAGCATCCCTTCTAGGGTTTGCGATGAAGCTAGATCATGAGTAGGGATTTTACATAGGGTTCTTTCTTTTTCTTAAGGTTTCTTTTTCTTCCTCTTTTGCCAAGAATTTTTTATGAACTATAGTTGGGTCAGAGTCCCTTCATAGTTCATGCTTGATTCAGTGCATAGGAGGAGAAAACCCTAAGGGATCCTAGTTATTACTCCCCTGTAAAGAATCTTGATGGGTTATCATTGGGCCTTAGTCCCTTCATAATCTATGCTTGGGAAAGACAAGAGGAGTAGTCGTTAGGATCAATAAGAAAAATTCTAGGTAGAATTCCCTAATCTAGATCTAGTGGATTCAAAAACCCTAGATCCTTAGTCTTATTGTCTTTAGCAAACAACTTTCGACTTTCGATTTTTGTTAAAGCTCGCTTGAGCATAGATTTGAAAATTATTTTTAAAACCAAGTCTCTGTGGGATCGACCCGTACTCGCTGGTCGTGCTACTCTGCACACCGTGCGCTTGTGGTTTTATTTACAAATTTTAAGATTTGCACATCAAGTTTTTGGCGCCGTTGTCGGGGATTTGGCGTTTTAAATTATTTTCAAATATTTGTTCTTCGTGCGTTATAACTCTCTTTCTTTTTTCTTTAGGTTTCTATATTTAGTTGGTGATTGCTGGAAAACTCAGGTACGCTTCTAATTTCTCTTTTATTATTTTTAGTTAATTACTTTTGCTTTTAGACCTAATCATTTGAATTTACTTAATCACAAAAAAAAAAATATATAAAACAAAACAAAAGATATTTCATAATCGTGAAGTAAAATATCAAAATAAAAAAAAAAATTAAATTAAAATCTTTTACATTCTTGGTCATCTTGTTTATTTGTATTTGCATTTTCATAATTAATCTAAGGGCATCAACCCATTAACAAGATAAGGTGGGGATTTCATTACCCTTCCTTAGCCCAAAAACCATCTCCATCATATTGCATTACCTAGACTTTTAATCTTAAAATCAATTAGACGTCAACCTTAAGGAATTCGAGCTCAATAGGACAAGGAACCCTAAGAGTTCTACCAAGTTTGAGTTGTTTGATTAGTTGGTGTCTAGGCAAGTCCCTGAGAGTGGTTTGTTAAATTGATTCAGTTGCTGGCCTGGCCAACTCGTTTGGTGTCTAGAAAGGCAACGATGAGTGAACCTCCCACCTTTTATACTTACCTGGCTAACTAGTTGATCAATCTCCACTTGGAAGGTTTGAAGGGTCATCTTGGAACAGTTAGGAGCTGTCTAGATTTAGGTTAACCCTAGGATAGATTGAGTTTAATTTATTGATTCACTTGTTTGAAAAAAAAAAAAATTTAAAATTTAAATTAATTTGGTTACTTTTCTTTAGATTTAGGACTCCTTAGGATCTTCTCTTTAGAACTTTTTCTCTTTTCTTTCTTTTCCTTATACATAAAAATTTTATTAAAAAAAAAAAATTGTATAAACATCGAGAACCGTACACTTCGTGTGTGGAGAAGAGTGTCGGGTCGTCTAGTTAGAATTGAGTCAATTCCTGTTGTTCCAATGGCTGAACCAATCCAACCCATGACCCTTAAGGATTTGTGTTATCCAGTTGGCTCCATCCAACCATCTTGTATCAGGTTGCCACAACCCACAGCTAACAATTTTGAAATCAAACCTCAAATCATAAATATGCTTCCAAAATTCACAGGATTAGAGGATGCTTATATATTTATTAGAGAATTTGAGGAGGTATGTGCAACCATGAAACTGCAATTAACAGAGGATGAGGTCAAACTTAGATTAATCAACTTTGCCCTTAAGGACAATGCTAAGAAGTGGCTTTATAGTCTGCCAAACTATTCTATCACTACCTGGGAGGGCTTTGTGAGAATATTTTTAAAAAAGTATTTCCCCCATCATAAAACAGCTAGGATTAGGAATGAAATAAATCAATTTTACCAACTAGCTGGTGAATCATTTTGGAAGTACTTTGATCGTTTCAAGAATCTTTTGACCCAATGCCCACACCATGGAATAGAAACTTGGAGACTATGCCAGATCATCTATGAGGGGTTAGATTCAAACTCAAGAACCATGCTAGAGTCCATGTGCCAAGGCCAATTTATGGACAAAGAAACTACTGAAGCTTGGCAATTCTTAGAAGACCTAGCCGAGAAAAATTTACAGTGGGAAACAACTAGGGAACCTGATAAAGCTACACCTTCAAGAGGAGGAATGCATCAAATTCAACCAACTCTAGCATCAGAGGCCAAGATTGCAACCTTAACACGTAGATTGGAAGCCTTAGAATTACAGAGACCAGCCAATGTAAATCAAATATCTGCACCCATGTGTAAAGGGTGCAATACACCAGACCATGTCTTAGAAGAATGTTCCTACTCGAATGAGTGTGCACAGGTGAATGCCACCTATCAAGGACCATTGAACAATCCTTATGCACCCACATATAACCCAGGTTGGAGGAATCACCCGAATTTCTCATGGTCCCAGAATCCTAATGTAGGCAATCCAAATTTCAATCAGCAAAATCTAAGGTCCAACCCAGTAATGAACAACCCGTCAGGCTTCCATGATAATGACAAGAAAATTACCTCTTTAGAGAAAAGCCTAGAAGCCATGATGAAGACACATACCAGCTTTATGCAAACCACGGGTCAACTCATAAATAATAACACCCAAGCTATAGCCCGTCTGGAAATGCAAGTAAGTCAGCTGGCTTCGACCATTAGTGAACGAGAACATGGTAGGTTACCTAGCCAACCTGAGCTAAATCCTAGGAACCAAAATGGTCCACGACCCCAACAAGGAAACCAAGTTAATGGTGTAAATGCCATTCATACCTTAAGATCAGGAAAACAAATAGACAATAAGGTAGTTGCACTTGATGATATAGATGACTCATCTGCCGAGTCACCTTCTAAAACTACTACCTTTCAACCTCAAGCACCAGAAACTGAAAATTCACCTAGTCCAGTACTTAAAAGTCCTAGAGCTCCTTTTCCAAACAGACTGAAATCCAATAAATCTGAACATTTAGACAAAATTTTAGAGGTATTTAAACAAGTCCAAGTTAATATTCCTCTTTTAGATATAATCCATCAGGTTCCAACTTATGCCAAATTTTTAAAAGATCTCTGCACTAGGAAAAGGACCACTAATGTACCAAAGAAAGCATTTTTGGCTGCAAGTGTCAGTTCATACCTATCTAGCCATGTGCCAATTAAATATAAGGACCCTGGAGCTCCAACAATTTCTTGTGTTATTGGAGAAACCAATATAAAAAAGGCCTTGCTAGATCTAGGAGCTAGTGTGAATATCCTTCCATATTCGGTGTATGAACAACTAGGATTAGAAAAACTTCAACCTACTGGGATCACATTACAGTTAGCCGATAGATCTCTCAGGATCCCTAAGGGAATGGTCGAGGATGTTCTGATAAAGGTTGAAAATTTTATTTTTCCTGTAGATTTTATTGTTTTAGAGACTGAGCCAGTTGCGAATCCTAAAGGACATATACCTGTCATTTTAGGAAGACCATTCTTAGCTACGGCCACTGCTGAAATCAATTGTCGAAATGGTCTAATGAAGTTATCCTTTGGGAATATGACCATTGAGCTTAATGTTTTTAACTTAGAACAGGAATCCTCTTCTCATGCTGATGTCAATGTAGTCCAAGATGGTATTTATGAATCCATTGACATTAGTGATGATGAAGTCGACCTAGAGTCTAACCCCTGGTTAATCCATGAGTCTGAGGATGTCAATGAAATACTTAAAGAAAATCAGATTAATCAAGAATCGATACTTCCTACTGAACCAATCATTGAGATGGTGAAACCATCACCTAAACCATCGATAGAGGAAGCACCCATTTTAGAACTGAAACCCCTCCCAGAACATCTCAAGTATGCATATCTAGGACCCAAAGAAACTTTGCCTGTAATTATTGCATCAGACCTAGATCCCAAGCAAGAGGAGGAGTTAGTGTCAGTTCTAAAAGCAAATCAGGAAGCAATAGGTTGGACCATAGCAGATATCAAAGGAATAAGCCCTTCTATAGTTCAACATAGAATATACTTAGAGAAAGAGGCTAAACCAACAAGAGAAGCCCAAAGAAGGCTTAATCCAGTTATGAAGGATGTAGTTAAAAAGGAGATTCTGAAACTCCTAGATAGTGGAATAATTTATCCTATTTCTGATAGCTCTTGGGTAAGCCCAGTTCAAGTAGTACCCAAGAAATCTGGGGTAACAGTGGTCCAAAATGATGCAAACGAACTTATCCCAACTAGGACCCAAACGGGATGGAGGGTCTGTATAGACTATAGAAAGTTGAATGCTGCGACAAGGAAAGATCACTTTCCTTTGCCATTTATTGATCAAATATTGGAAAGACTAGCCGGACAAGAGTTTTACTGTTTTCTTGATGGATACTCCGGTTACAACCAGATCCCCATAGCCGCTGAAGATCAAGAAAAGACTACATTCACCTGTCCATTTGGTACTTTTGCCTATAGACGAATGTCCTTTGGACTATGTAATGCACCGGCAACCTTTCAGAGATGCATGATCAGCATATTTTCAGATATGATAGAACGATTTCTAGAAATTTTTATGGATGACTTTTCTATTTTTGGTCTAACCTTCTCCGAGTGTTTGAATCACCTGCAATTAGTTCTAGAACGATGTAAGGAGAAGCACCTAGTTCTCAACTGGAAAAAATGTCAGTTTATGGTCAAACAGGGAATAGTTCTTGGCCATGTCATTTCTAAAAGGGGGATTGAAGTGGACAAGGCCAAAATAGATCTAATTGCAAGTCTTCCACCACCTAAATCTGTGAAAGAAATACGTTCATTTTTAGGTCATGCTGGATTCTATAGAAGGTTTATTGCCAACTTTAGCAAAGTAGCACGTCCACTGACTAATCTTTTGGCAAAGGATACCAAATTTGAATTTACTCATGAGTGCTTGGAATCCTTTGAATTTCTAAAAAATGCACTTGTATCAGCTCCAATCATTCATCCTCCTGTCTGGTCTGAACCATTTGAATTAATGTGTGATGCGTCCGATCATGTTGTGGGTGCAATCTTAGGTCAACGAATAAATAAGCTGCCTAGAGTGATATATTATGCAAGTAAAACCTTAAATGATGTGCAGCTTAACTACACCACAACTGAGAAGGAGTTCCTTGCCGTTGTCTTTGCTTTAGAGAAATTTAGATCTTATTTGGTTGGGACCCACACCATTGTTTACACCGATCACTCAGCCATTAGACATCTCTTAGCAAAGAAGGATGCCAAGGCACGTTTAATCAGATGGATTTTGCTCCTTCAAGAATTTGACCTAGAAATTAGGGACAAGAAAGGCACTGAGAATATTGTAGCAGATCATTTGTCCCGAATTCCAGTTGCACCATCTAGTGAACCACCCATCAATGAATCTTTCCCAGATGAGCAACTCATGTCTGTGTCTACTGAACCTTGGTTTGCTGATATTATAAATTATTTAGCCATAGGCAAGATACCTTCTCATTGGACTAAGCAGGATAAATATAAATTCTTTGCCCAAGTGAAGTATTTCATTTGGGATGATCCTTATCTTTTTAAACAATGTCCTGATCAAATTATTAGAAGGTGTATCCCAGATAACGAAGTCATGAATATTTTATCTTTTTGTCATGATCAAGCATGTGGGGGTCACTTCGCGTCTAAGAAAACTGCTGCTAAGGTTCTCCAATATGATTTTTATTGGCCCAATTTGTTTAAGGATGCTTATGAATATTGTAAAAGTTGTGCTCAATGTCAGAAAATGGGTCGAATCACCAAGCGACACATGATGCCACTCAACCCAATCTTGATAGTTGAAGTTTTTGATGTTTGGGGAATCGATTTCATGGGACCATTTCCAAATTCCTTTGGAAATAAATATATTCTAGTAGCAGTTGATTATGTTTCAAAGTGGGTAGAAGCAATTGCATGTAGAACACCCGATAGCAAAATGGTCATTAAGTTTCTTAAAGAAAATATTCTCTCCCGTTTCGGTATTCCTAGGGCAATCATTAGTGATCGGGGAACCCATTTTTGTAACCGACCTTTTGCAACATTGATGAAAAAGTATAATGTCACCCACAAATTGACCACACCATATCATCCTCAAACTAGTGGACAAGTTGAAGTGTCAAACCGACAAATCAAACAAATTCTGGAAAAAACTGTTAGTGCCAATAGAAAGGATTGGTCTTTGAAATTAATTGATGCACTTTGGGCATACCGAACCGCTTTCAAGACCAATCTAGGAATGTCTCCTTATAGGATTGTGTTTGGTAAACCATGTCACTTGCCTATTGAGATAGAACACAAAGCCATGTGGGCCATCAAACAACTAAATACAAATTTGAACGACGCTGGAAACCATAGAAACTTTCAGTTGAATGAATTAGAAGAACTTAGAAATGAAGCCTATAAAAATGCAAAGATATACAAGGAACGAACCAAAGCATTTCATGATCAATCAATTATGAGAAAAACTTTCAATATCGGACAAAAGGTACTCTTATATAACTCTAGATTACATCTGTTTCCAGGAAAGCTTAGGTCTAGATGGACAGGATCATTTTTAGTAAAGGAAGTCTTTTCACACGGAGCTGTTGAGATTGAAAACCCAAGTAATGGTGTTATCTTTAAAGTTAATGGTCAACGATTAAAACCATTCTTGGAATTACCTGTCAAGACTATTGAAGATGCCATGGTTCTTTATGAACCAACTTATTCTGATTAAGTTGCTTCGAGGTTTGGTCTGGCTGAAGACATAAAACTTAGCGCTTCTGGGAGGCAACCCAGCTTATTTAATTTTTAATGCTTTCTTTGTTTTCAGTTTGCTTAGGACAATTAAATTAGATAAACTCCATTGGAGACAATGTCGGTCAAGTTGGGGGGAGAGCTTGAACAAAATCAGGTGTTATCATTTCCTTTTCCTTCCACTATGAGTTATTTCTTGCATTTAATATATTATGTAAAAAAATAAATAAATAAATATATATATATATATATATATGAAATAAATTAATCTATAAAAGAAATAAGAGTAAGTTAGAAAGTATTTGCTAATGTAGTGAGTCACGGAGAAGATTAGCTGGTTAGACTCTTGGTGGCTTAGGTCATTTAAAGACTATTAGCACTTCCAATTGCACATGCACACTAACAAAGTAAAGTAGGTGTTAATTGTAAGGTCAATTAAGGATTTGAGTATTATTTAAATTAGATAATTTCTCTACACCCCAATTGAAGAAATTTGAATTTAAGGAAAGAGCTACCTGCCTGAAATAAAATGCAAAACACAGAGTAAATGTGGATTGCCCTAAGCCTAGTAACCGGGTCTCTTCACCTAAGTCAAGTGTTGAGATTCGCGTCAAACGGTGGTGGGAAGGCCAGGATGCTCAGCAAAAAAAAAAAAAAAAAAAAAAAAAAAAAAAAACAGTGTGAAAGCTACCTTAGTTCTTTGTTTAATCTGGGATGTATAGAAAATTAATCGAACTAAGTTATGAAAAATGATACAATTGGCCTGTACAAGTTAATACTGAAATACTAAGTTAGTTATCACTCACACAAGTGCTATAAAACTTTAAGTGTACTCTAAGAAAGCTTCTAAGTAGACCGACTACCGATTCTAATTCGAAGCTCATTACTTTGTAATACTAGAAAACTTCTTGAATTTCGATCTTAAATTAATTTGCAAAGGAAGGATCTTTTTGAATTATGATCTTATTTTGGTACATTGCTAAGGGACTAGCAATGATTAAGTTGGGGGGTGTGATTTATGTCACAAATTGACATAAAAAGTATCAATTAATATCTAAATTATCTAATTTTATTAAGAAATTGATACTTGTTATTATATTTTATAGAAGAAGAGATCATCAATAGAAAGAACAAGGAAAGAGGATTCCAACGGCGCAAATTTTATGCAAAACGGAGTTAAATTGACCCAGGAATTGAAGAATGAAGAAAGAAGACTCAATTGGGTCAAACCCGAGTCAAATCAGATCAAAATTGATCAAAAATCAACTGATTTGGTGATCTGATTAGCCGCCTGGTCCACAGCAACAGGCGCGTGGACCATGGACCCATCGGCGCACCATAAACCCCCCTAACAACTCTCTAAAACCTCTTAGTCCCACATCGAAAGTTTTGAAAACCTTATAACCCCCAAATGCCTATAAAAAGCCCCCAAAGGCCCTTGTTTTATGTATTCTTCCTTCCGATCAAGCTTGTAACCCTAGATAGTGGGGTTTTTAGCTCTCTTTTCAAGCCTCGAGCTTTGAGGTTTTTGTAATAAATTTTTTTTTATATATAAAATCTTATTTTTATGTAATTTCATCTCTTTACATTATGCAATTTATTTTTCTTGCAATTAGGATAGTTTAATTTATGCAATTTAATTTTATGCAATTAGGTTAGTTTAATTTATGAAATTAGGGTAGTTTATTTTTCTGTATTTAAATTTTGTAAGTAGATTTAGATCATGTCTAGCTAAGCATCCCTTCTAGGGTTTGCGATGAAGCTAGATCATGAGTAGGGATTTTACATAGGGTTCTTTCTTTTTCTTAGGGTTTCTTTTTCTTCCTCTTTTGCCAAGAATTTTTTATGAACTACAGTTGGGTCAGAGTCCCTTCATAGTTCATGCTTGATTCAGTGCATAGGAGGAGAAAACCCTAAGGGATCCTAGTTATTACTCCCCTGTAAAGAATCTTGATGGGTTATCGTTGGGCCTTAGTCCCTTCATAATCTATGCTTGGGAAAGACAAGAGAAGTAGTCGTTAGGATCAATAAGAAAAATTCTAGGTAGAATTCCCTAATCTAGATCTAGTGGATTCAAAAACCCTAGATCCTTAGTCTTATTGTCTTTAGCAAACAACTTTCGACTTTCGATTTTTGTTAAAGCTCGCTTGAGCATAGATTTGAAAATCATTTTTAAAACCAAGTCTCTGTGGGATCGACCCGTACTCGCTGGTCGTGCTACTCTGCACACCGTGCGCTTGCGGTTTTATTTACAAATTTTAAGATTTGCACATCATAACTCCAAGCCAACACTTGATGTGATTAAACCTCAATAATTGATACAGAAGGTTCCACTGATAGATTATCAAATTCTGTGAATAAAAGATTAAATAAAATAATTCATCAACTCCAAATAAAATAATTTTAATTTGAAACTATCAAAAAAAATATAAGAAATAGAAGGTAGAAACTAAAATAAAACATTATTAAAACTTGTTAAAATCTTTCAAATCCTCTTCCATAACAAGTTGAGATAAAGATCGAAGCTAATCTTATGCACATATGATACTTGTACGATCATAGGAGTCAAAAAGCTCCTAAATACATCTAGTACTCTACCAGCTGTGCTAAAAGCAGCCTCTGAGGCTACTATTGAGATGGAGACTGCTAACATTCGTCGAGCCACTAGTGAGAGGATAGAAAATTTGAAACTATTGACTTTCTACCAAGCAAAGCTATCAAAGTCCATCCTCTGTACTTTAGTTGCTTCATCTAGATACTTATCTAGCTCATTTTTACTATCCATATGTCTAGAGAGATGCTATTGATACAGTGTCTACATCATATTTCAAACTTGACCATCCTCAAAATTTATGGTACTCATTGAAGAGATAGATTAAGTTTTATTATACCCTTTTTTTCAAAATAAATCCAAATAATAGGGGAGCAATTTTCTTACTATATTCTTCAAATAACTCAAATGCTATCTCCTTTACTTTCTTTAACATATCCTATCCCTTTTCAGACCTATATGTATCAACAAGTGCAAAATTTTTATATGCCATCTTTAGCTAAGAATCAAGAATAGATATAATATAAATAAGCATATTCATCTTGTCAATATCCCCCAATATGTATCATACTTGGTTTTCATTCTTATAGCTATCAAACTAAGCTCCAAATCCTTACTTTCATTACATTGCTTTGGCAAGCAATTTGTTCCACTAATATCATTAAAAGAATATGTTAGCAATGACATATTTAGAACTAGAGATCTATAATATTAAATCATAAATATATTTAAGAAAGACTACTATCCTCTTTGAATTAGCACAATCACTATCTATAGGCACTCCTTCTAAACTATCATTATATTCTAGATCATGCTTGAAGGGTTAAGTTCCTCATACCTTATAAATGCTCTCTTAAACTTATAAGCAGTCTCTAGCATCGTGTAAGTAGAATTTCACTGAGTAGGAACATCTATGCACAACAAACATTATGATTGCATCTTTTCTATTTCCATACACTACTTAAATTTAGCCAATCTATCAGATGACTACCATATAAACTTCACCACAGCTCAAATCCATTTCATAGAGTTCATAATTTTCTTCAAACCATTAGTTACGACCAAATTAATTATATGCGCAATACACTTCATATAGATATACTTACATTCAAGCACATTAGTCCCCAATTTAATATTTTCTCCTTTAAATAATCAACTATAGTAGTATTTAAGCTTAAAAGTGGACAAAAATTTAAAATTTTTTTATGCAAATTTCAATTCCCATCAATGAAACGTACAGTGATGCACATGTAGTTCATCGTTTATATTGAAATCTAAGAGTCTGTTTCGATATAAATTCTCTGCTTAGAGTTCTTTAAAAAAATTTTCAACTTCAACCTCTCGTCCAGTTAAAGCTAATAACAATCCCCAACAACTATCCACCATGATGGAATACAAAATCTAGGATATAACACCACAATCAACTCCCTCAACCCTTCTCTCTCCACAAATTTGAATGGTAGCTCATCAATTATAATCATTTTACCCAAAATTTTCCTCACAAGCTCCTCGTCAAGCCTCCAAGTACCAAGAACACCCTCCCCTTCCTTTTCCTCACTAATTGAAAATTCAACTCAGTTTCTCCATCATTTGCATTAGATGGATTCTATGCACATGTCTTGAGGTTATTTTTCAACGAAGTGGTCCTATTTTTTTTATATCAGCATGAAAAATTTTTGAACAGTATCTACATATGCCCTTCACCTCACCATTTTCTTCTTTGATCTCAAAGTAAAGCCATACTTCCGACTTTGGTTGAGTGGGCTTTCTCTTTTTGGTCGAAGTTGTATTTGAAGTTACATTTGATTCTATTCCTATAGATGGGTATGCTTGTGGTGGTGACATTGAGTTCGAGCCAACAACTATTTGATATGTAGGTGTTTGATCCGTCATCTACAAGGTCAAGTAATTTAATAATTAACCCCCAAAAATATGAATTTGTTAACACTGAAAGAAAAAAAAAAAATCAAAATTAAAGCCTCATACCCTAGTCAATGATGGAATAGTGTGGCATCGAAGCTGCATAACAGATCCCTCCAGCTAGATCCCACGCTTCAATGAGAAAATAAAGGGAGAGAGGGAGGATCCCGCCCTTCAATGAGAAAATAAAAGGAGAGGAGGACGTTGGGGATCAGAGGAGGGTGAAGGCAAAGCAGCGGTAGAATGGAGGGAGGCGATGGACAAGACAGTGGACATCGAGGAGGAGGACGAGGTCGCCAAGCGGCGATAGAGAAGAGGAGGATCCCACCCTTCAACGAGAAAATAAAGAGAGAAAAGGAGCACCGAGGATCAGAAGAGGAGGGTGAAAGCAAGGCGGCGGCGGAAGGAAGGGAGGTGATGGGCAAGATAGTGAGCATCGAGGAGGAGGATGAGATCGGCGGTGATGATGGAAAGGCACTTGAAGAGGAGAGTAAAGAGGGCAGCACAGTTCTGACCGGCAACAAGATCAACAATGGTGGAGTAGAGAAAGGAGGAGCTTGAAGTAAGTGAAATCGTAAAAAACAAGAGATAGTTGAGGGTCGATCTAAGGGCTAGAGGCATTCGACAGTTCAAATACTAACGGGCAAAGAGAAAAAAATAATTTTTATTTTTGAAAAATATCAAATTAAATACTGAAGATCGAATCAATTAAACAACTTCAATTTGATTTTAAATCTAAACTAAAATTTTCAAAAGAAAAATTGAACCAAACATCAAAATAATTAACAGTTCGGTTCGATTTTTGGTTAACCTAATCATTTGCACACCCCCACACCTAATAGCTTTTGGATGATTGTGATAGCAGTACCACGTCACTCTGTGGGAGCCGACAGTGTTACTTCATTTTTCATGAGCCATCTACATTGGTGCCAATTCTCACGGGTGAATAAAACGCAGGCTACAGGTCAAAAGCTCTTAGCTCATCACCGGTGCTGATGTACTTTTTACTGTGCAGAAATGAACTATTAAATTTGCTTTCCGGAGTTCTTTTGCATGCGGCTTCTTCTTTCCCTCGGCATACGAACCGCAACTGAAGTCTGTAAGAACAAGAGCATGGTGTCCAGATATTAAGTTCTCCCAAGAAAAAGTTGATTAGCTTGACGACTAATACAGCTTCGGCCATCATATAACAGAACAAATTAAGGTGGGGTTACCAAGCTGGCTAACATGGCGGTTCTGCTAATAGACAACAAAGCATTCAATGTGAAGGAGATAGATAAACAGCGAATACACATGGCGGTTCTGCTAACGGACAAGGAAGTGTTCAATTCAAAGGAGACCGACGGGCAGTGAATACACACGTGTGTGTGCACACGAACATACGCATGCACACGTGTGTTGACACTCCATCTCTAAAGAGAATTATCAGTGCATTGAACAACCAGAATGTAAAAAGCCAAATCTGAAAGAAGCAACTGATATCATTTCTACAAGGAGACATGTCCTGGGTTTACAATGATCTAATTCAGAGAGGATGTCACAAGGTAAGATTACATATATGGGTGGGTCAGACACTACAAAAGTATACTATCTTCTCAAATATACATAGAAAATTTTGCTAAAATATTGAATTTCCATTACATCACACTACCCTGACTCAAGCCAAGCAAGTAAAGTTCACACTCTTAACCCTATAAATTAGTTATAAAGATACAATGTTGGTTCTACGAGATGTTATACCACAATGCAGATATCATTAGAGGGCCACAATTGTAGTCTGGGGCTTTGAGAGGCCAGCAAAAAGACTCCCTGAAAATATTTCCTTTGTCAGTTTCTTGAGTTCAAAATGGCTGCCTGATTTCTTCGGATCCTTGATGTGCTTCCTCAACAGAGCATTTTCCTCCTTTAGGATGTCCAAGGGCAAAGCAAGCTGTCTGATTACCTCCCTCTTCTCCTCATCTTTCTCTGCTAGCTTAGCCTTCAGAGTTGCATTCTCCTGTTTAAGTCTTTCCAGTTCTTTGCTCATCTGCTTCACCACATTATAGTCAGTCTTCTTATCTGGTACCTCTCTCGGCTTGCTCTCTGCTTCAGCTTCTTCTTGTTCAGGATCATCGACTTCAGAATCCTCAGAATCAAAAAAATCTGAGGAAAGCACTGATGACCCATCTGTTGTGCTGTTTGTTACCTTCTGTGACCAACTTTTGTCTAAGAAAGAGGGACCATATGATGTGTTGCGACGTATTCCACCTCCTGACTTGAGCAGGTCATATTGCTCAGCCAACGAACGTTGAGCTCGATAGAAATCTTCAATCATGTTCACAAGTTGGGGTCTCTTCTTGTAGTACATCTCTGCACGCTGAGCAAATGAGTCAGCATCTTCCTCTATCAGTTTCAGCATTTGCTTGGTCTTCTCTTCTAGTTCTGCACATAAAAGAAAAGCTATGAATCCCAAATCATGACATGATTAAACAAGACTAGCGATATAACAAAATTTAACCTGACCAAATTGTTGCAGATTTTCATCCTGTCTCTAACTTCTTGACTCATGCCAATGGTTCACGCTATTGGACACATATGTTTACAAAAAAATAAAATGGTGGTATCAGGTAGTCCACAGAAAGTAACATTTACTCTGATGATCCAAAGATATATGCGGACTATTTTATGAATGAGTTCTCATGCCTGACTACTAAGATGAAAAGGGTTGACATCTGGTGACAAGGCATGTGATGTTTCACCTTCATAATAATGAAAAGTACTTGAACCATTTTGCAATTGTTCTTTTGCTTATCATACGTAAACAAGAATGCAAATTGAATCTATAAGACAATGGGACTGACAGTCAACTCGAATTCCACACCATATTTCGATATATGAGAAAGAATAAGGATAACTGGCTAGCATTCTCAGCTATAAAAATTTAAAAAATAATAAACAATGCTTATTTTATGATTAGGGAGATAACTCTGTCCTAAACAACAATATAAGTCACTAATCTTTCTATCAAACTGAAGTAGCAATTGTTGAAGTTACTCATTACGTCAATTAGTTCATTAGTCCACAAATATAATCTTTACATAGGCTCACATTAAAATTAGCAATGTCAAATAATTTGCAATGCATGTGTACAGATTCATAAGCATCATGAGTGCATATTCACAAATGGAATGAACTGATAAATATAACATTTGATTCTAGTATGCTATGCTACACATAGCATGATGCATGTACACAAACTTGACTTGACATGAGTAACTTGACTTTACAAGGATCACCAAAAGATTGTCAAGAAAATGATAGAATGATCTAAAAACAGACAGCAAATTCACCATTAAAAAAGAATGGTAGGATAGTGTGAAGGTAGTATAACACATTCAGTGATTTTCTGTTGCAATTAACACATCTGAACAATCAAATGAATATAGAATGAAACTTGTCTCTTTGCTACTCCCTTATAAGCTTACTCTTAGTTTTTCTTCAAAAGGGAAACCCAATGACAGCATAACCATCTTCATCCAATACATTGTGAGTAACAAGATAAATAATTTTTGTCCTGTTTTTTATTATGAGAGGACCAATTACAACATTATACAAAAATTTATCACATTGTCATTTATGGATGCTTGCTCACAACTGTCCTAGATGGAAATGTGGCAAACAATTATCTTTCATTTGAAGTTTCAATATGTCTTGTTTTTCTTGCATTGGAACTGTAATAGGCTCACGAAAGAAGAGAGAGTGATATATTGAACTCTAATAGACAAGATCTATGGTCTTTATTTTACAAGAAGTTCAAAAGATAATGTTAAAAATGTCACATCAATAGAGAAAGAACAGAGAGATCTATTGCTTTATCTGCACTACACAAAACCAGGTCTACACGAAGGTAATGTTTCCGAATCATATAAAACTTTTCGAGCATTAATGCAATGATTATAGACAAATTTTAAAAACCTAAGCAAAAAGAAAAAAAATCTAGGTATTCATTTCTGATAGGAAAAAAGCCAAAATGTTATAATTGAAGAGACAATGAAGAAAATTTTTTGTCCCCATATCTTTTGTTAACTTCATGGCAAAAAAAATTACTTTCATAATTGATAGAAACAATGAATCAAAAATACCCCCCAAAATATCACTTGGTCTTTATGGCTGAAAATTTACTTCAGGATGATGTTAAATTTCACAGAACCTTGTCCCACTATGACTCATGCATTGTCGATGGCCTTTCTACAACAACTAATGACCGATACTCAGCCTGCAGCATGGTATAAGAAAACCTATCAAAAAATTTTCAATTTTTCATTGTGTATTCAGGGAGAAGAGAACAACAAAGAAATAGCTTCTTATCCTTAGCTTTAATTACCACGTAATCAGTTACCAAATAAATCGAGCAAATCCAGAATGAAAAGGTTAAAAATTAAAGTCAGGACATATTCTAGTTAGAAGATGCACGTGCGCCTAAGAACTATAACTTATTGCACCCATGGTTGTTCTGATGCCGAAAACAACAGAGGAAAAATGTCAAATAAATTACTTAGATGAATAGCAACTTTATCCCTTAGCAATAAGGGGCTATATTCGCTTGCAAGTGCACGTTTTCCTTGACCCACAAAACATGTAAAGATATTGGCAACAATAATAAAAGGGCTTCCACTCATCATCACTCCCTATAGACATTTAGTTTCCTTCAAATTGACAGTCATACATGTATTGAAAAAATCAACAATGGTCCATGGCAGAATTGAACCATGTAGGTCATGCAGTTTTACAAGCAGTTGAGTCATAAGGCCATATTCCAAGCATTCTTGAAAAGATCTTGTAAGTCACAAACAATTCTACTGCAACACCTACAAATCTTCTAACTTCAACTATGCACAGAGATCGAGAGAAACAAACCCGAAAGAGTCGATAATAACCACGGGGACTGCCTCAAGCAATCGTGTCTATCGAACCACCATGACTGGGGGAGCTCCTTCTTCATCGTCATCATCGCTTCTTACCTACATCCACCACCACCACATCCATCTTCATGACTCTATTCAAATCAAAGTGTACCACCAAACGGACAGAAACTTGCTCAGCCCGCCCATGGATTAATTTATTGTACTAAATCCAACTAACAATCGACATGGCCGAGGGCTTACAGGCTACCAACTCACAATTTTGAAGTCGCAAAATGGGGATTTTTGCCCCTTTTCCCCCCGAAATAAAATCTCACGAAGGTAAAAGATAAAAAATTCTGGAAAAATGGCCACAGATTGCATGAAACAAAAATTTTATCACGGCAATATAGAAATCGATCATTCCAGAATGCCTCAAATAGTCTGAAAATCGAAAAGTAGCACCCAAAAAATAAAAAAATAAAAAAGAACACTTTTTTGGCTCTGCTGTGTTCTTCCTCTACTTCTTTTAGTCGTTAAAGATCAAAAATTTGAATAAGTATCCAGCATACGCCATTCTTCCCTAATCTCTACTCCAAGTCATATTTTTTCAGAAAACAAACAAAAAGATCCGATCTTTTACAGAACGAAAAGAACAAAAAATGGATTCCAAAAACCCCCCAAAAAACCCTAAAAATCTCAGAAAAGCGAGAGAGAGCCAGAGTGAAAGAGATAGAGAGAACCTGGAGAGAATCTTCTCGAGCCTTCTTCTTCCTCTGGGTCGTCGCCTTCTTCTCGGGTGACGAGAGAAGCTTGGGTGTTTTTATTTGAAATAAAAGGAGGCGTCGTTCCCCCTCCCCAGCCCTCTGTATCCAGCCTTCTCCCCCGCCTCTTAAAATGTGGGTTCTACTGTAATTCCTGTTCCCGAACCTATAGGAAGTCGACGCGTGTACTCCAGTGCGGATAATGACGTTAATCTCTGTGGTACTCAGCATTTTTCCGTGTAAAAGGAGGAAACCATTTAATTCCTCCTTTTTGGCTAAATAAACCATTTATTTCCTTCAAGTGCACCCGGATGCCCTTTTACCAGCTTCCTACCTTTATCTTTCTTCTATAGTGAATTTTCCAATTTAACAGTAAAATAAAATATATTGCTTGGGGAATACATGCTTACTGGATTGGGAATATTTTGATTCTATATTTATTTCTTTGAGGTAGTTGGAAGGCAGCTTAAATCTCAAGCATAATTTTAACTGGAATCTAAATCCAACTTCCTTAAATAGTACAAAGCTAGCATAGACTATATATTCAAAAATTAAGTCTGCAAACTTACAATACTAACTAGATTGCATGATTTATCAATAAACAAATTTCACCTAGTTTAAGATGGCTGAGTCTAATGTCAATCATATATAATATATTAGAAAATAATTAAAAGTGATTATGCATATGCATATAAATAATTATAATTTAGCTTATTAGAATGGTGATTTTTGTTTTTTGAGAATTATGATGATAATGTCAGTTTATGTTTAAACTTAAAGAATTTTTCTCATGATATGCATTAGGAGTAGGTTGCCAATTGCTAAAGCTGAGCCATATTTTCATGAGACTAATATATTATATAAACTTTGGGTTACAGTTCTACTTAAATTTTAAAATTAACATAGTCTGATATCTTAAAACAAAAACAATCTAGGCTAAAATCAGGTACATTTTTTCTATTTCAAAATTTAGTTTGGGTGTTTCCCTTCTTCACTTTATTATGAATTTATCTTGGTTGAATTGGATTGAGTAAAACAAGGATTGCTGGAGCATAAGATGGTCAGATCTGCATTAGATGCTTTGGATGGTCAAGTGGTTTGGGACAAATCCAAGGGCATTTCCGGGGCTCTCAGGCCTTTCAAACTTGAGAATAATTAAGGTTGGATGTTTGGAGCTGCAACGGTCGGGAGAGTACAGGTGGGCCTTGCGTGGTCCGGGGATGCTCCTCGTGGAGTCCACCTCCATTGAATCCTATGGTTCCAACACTCTCTCTTTTTGGTACGCATTGTGACACCCACAACGGCTACTTACAGCGTTTTATAGCTAAATAAATCAATCAAGTGTATGATTTTAGCTTCTAAGCTTTTTATCAAATATCAGTTTGGTAAAAAACACCTTGAAGTAGTTGAGATATAATAATGCTTTAGAAGTTCTCATTTTTGACATTTTAGGCAACTGCATATTGTACAGGAAGATTGGATTCTAGCATGTTGGAAGTATTTCTTCCTCAACGGCTTCTTCGTGCAAGGACTGTGGATGGAGAAAATTGCGTAGCATCGAAGCTTGTATAATAGAAAATATAATGAATCGTATATCACTAGTATACTATTATTTACCATTTGACTCACCTGGTAATGTCACTTGTTGTTAACATCGGCTACCTAGATTTAAATCCGGCCTGTCCTCATCAATGTGACGAACTACCCTAGGATTTTACATTATGGGACCCACAATAGATCTTTATGCTCAATTTTTTAATATTTTGTTCTCTTGATTCCACGGATGTAACTATATTTGGATGGTTTAATTTATCTGATCTACCAAAGAAATGCTGTCCTACCCTATTTTGACTAGATTCCTTCCCATCTTATTTTTCAATATTAAAAAAATATATATCATAATGAAATAATTAGGGGTGAAAATGATCGGATAATATCTAGTCGGATCTGTTTTTGTATCCGAATCTATTTGAATATAATAAAAATTTAAATATTTAATTAATATTTATATCTGTATCTATATCTGTCAAGCAAAAATGGATGTGAATATAGATAGACAACTATTCGATGAATATCTGAATATTTAATTTTATTTATAATTCTATTTAATTTTATGGAGCATCAATTATTTTTAAAAGACATATATGATTATATTAATATATTGTTAACTTGATTTATCATCCAATGTATAATATTTTTTATTTTATGATCAAAAATTTAATTATTTGACCTATATCCATATTTATATCTATATTTTTAATATTTGATTTATATTCGTATCTATTTAAAATAAATACAGATATAAATATACTGATATTCGATCCTGTTTTAGTCCTAAAAATAATTTATATAGTTAAAGATAGCAACTAGCAAATTGTAAAATAATAATATTGATTCTTAAAATGACTCCTAACCATCTTTTATCGTATCAAAGTCCACATAGTGTTTGACTTTGTTTTTGAAATTTAACTTCTAAAATAAACCACTATATTAAAGTTTAAGAGTAATAAGAATTGATACAGGGAATATTTCGTTTGATCTCAATCTTTATGGAGTAAACTTCAGATTGGCACAACCAATCTTATAATCTCGAAAATGGACAATCAAAAATTGAGATCATACTAGTCCATAATATCGGTAACACTTATACTCTAGCATCATTATCGCAATCGTTATCATGCACCAAACTGTTAGGCAATGTGGCTAGCCGTTATGGTCTCTTCAAATCATATGTTAGCCATGGTGCATAATTACCACGTATGCAATCATCACAGAAATGATCGCTCATTATGAAAATAACTACTGACCCTCCTCTATAAATAGACGGAAGTAGGAAACTATCAAGAAAGCCTCTCACATGATCGAAAGCAACTACTGACCCTCCTCTTCCATTGTTCTATGATCTCTCACTAACTTGAGCATGAAAGGATCTTTTATTGGAAAATATCCGATAAAAGGACTTCTTCACAGATCTAGTATTCGTACTCAAAAACTTTGATAGCAACACCAACCTTAGTGCGCTTCAGTTCCCACCAACCTCAAGTTCCATAACAACAAGAATCATTTTAACCCTTCTAAGATTAATGTGGTGTATGTTATGTATAAAATAGATGATAGACAAATGCTTGATATTATTCAATAGATGTAATAAACGTGAGAAGACGTATAGATGGCTATTTCTCATGCATTAAAGGGAGTTTGGCTCACTACAAAAAAAAAAGAGTTTAGCTAACCATTATAACCGGAAAGATATGATGTTGGCATCTTGGATAGATCATAAGCATAGTTTAGCAAAAAAAAAAAAATCATAAAGGTAACTCCATCATGCTTGCCTCGAATCGATTCATTTTGGCCAGATTCCAAAAATCTTGTAGACATTTTTGTTCATCTAAAATAAAAAATATATATTTTTATTAAGGATGGCAACAAATCAGATATGATTGAATCAGACCATATCTATACCTATCTCATAAGTAAAAATCTCTATCATATCCACATCATATTCATCTTGGGTCGAATCAAGTAGAGATACGAGTCGGATCAGTTAGATAGATAAGAAGAGTTGGATCAGATGAAGGTAAATAATATAAAATTATTATAATTTTAAAAGAAGATATATATTAAGGTTGTTATTGGGGTGTAAGTCATTTTTTACTAATCAAAGCACTTCGGCCTAAGATGAGGTGATCTGAACCACAAAACAACAAGTCTACAACCCTGACAATAACTGATTTTCCCACCAAATGGAAGCCAATTTGATGAATATCGAATTTAGCTCATCACAAATCGATCTAGACATCAAATAAATATCATCCTGAGGCTTACGACCTCACTTATACTCAATCGACCTCAGATTCACATCGAAGTGGCATCCCAGGATCAACCTCCAGTCATCAGCTTACTCAACGATGAAGTCGACCCAATAGAATCTCCCAGAATATCACACAACCATCTATGACTTTTAGAATATAAAAGGAATCCACGAGTAATACCCACAACTAATGCCCACAACTAACAATCATGATTCGTAGGTTAGTGGGCGACTCTCTATCCTAATAGCCTATCAGATTAAGGTCTAACAATATACCAGATTATGGCATAATAGCCCACTAGATTTAAGCATAACAGCTTATGACTCCACCTCTATATAAAGAAGTAATGAAAGGATCCTCAAGTAAACAAGCAAAAAAGAAAACAATGCCTGCCCTCTCTTACTCTCCCATTTCTTTTCTTCTTTCTTACTCTGAAGCTCTAGCTAACTTAAGCATCAAAGAGTCCTCCACTAGAATCTCTTTAGTGAGTGTGGACTTTCATTATAGGTTCTTAAAAGAGGAAGCACCCTCAAATCAGATCCGAGCTCCATGATAGTAAGCGATCAATATCAGTTTAGAGACTTACAGCAATAGATTGGCACTATTGAAAAGATCTATCGCTCATTTAAGAAAAAGAAGGAAGAAATGGTGAGAATGCGGATACAAAACACCTCCACCACTTCTCGCCATTAGTCGTGTAGTAGAATGCAAAGCATCTAATGATAGGTCTGACCCAACCTACTATAGTGGTAGATCCGCAACAGCCTAATGTCCTGATCCAACAAGTCCAAGCATTGACCATTGCCGTGCAGTAGCTCCAACAAGTTATGGAGAAGGAAAGCCAGTATGAGCCGGCTCGCCAAGTAGCTCCATCACCGCATAGCTGCTAGTCCCACCCCAGGAACTTGGGAAAGATCCTATAGTGTTCTCATCACTCTAAACTAGCCCTTCGCCAATCTCAGTCACCTCAACAAAGCCCTAAGAGAATGGATCGATGATGGTGAACCTCGAAGTTTTCGAAAGGAGGATCAACTTTGAGGTACTCCCCATGCCTCGGTGGGTCTCAGTGTAAGGATGATCTAAAGCAAAAGATTTAAGAGATCAAGTGAAAACTTGAGACATTCTGGGAGGAAGATTGAAGGCTTAACGACTCCCTCGTCTTTAGCTTGCACCCATCTTTTTTCTAAAGGATACTAGAGGAACTGATCACGTCTCAGTTCAAAATACCATAAATAGAACCATACAATGGTTCCTCAAATCAGCTGGACCACCTCGAGGGCTATAGGGTCCTCATAATGCTCTAGGGGTTATAGATGCCTTTCTCTATCTTGCCTTCCCAACCACACTCAAGAAGTCAGCACAAGCATGGTACTCCTGTCTCCAACCAGAGATCATTTATTCTTTTAAGCACCTCGAAGGTAATTCATCTAACACTTCGGCAACAACCGATCCCAGCTGATGAACTTCGACAATTTCTTCTCGATATACTAGAAAAAAGGGGAGTTACTATACAATTACATGACATGATTCAATATGATCACACTGAAAGTTTGCAACCTTAATGAAGTGATTGTGGTGTTGACTCTCAAAAGGAGATAAAAACTTTCTAAAGGACTACGCCGACCTCCTTGCTTATGCTTGAAAGTATGCATAGGCCAAGGAAGCAGTAGTTGTCTACTAGCAATCTGAGGGAAGTAAAGAGGGAACCAAAAAGCATCCCTAGAAGAGCTCGGGGAACCCCATGGTGAGGTTAGATTCTTCCACCACTAGAAGAACCAAAGGCTGAGGAGCTCATCTCATTAGTTCAACACCTACGCCCTCCTGACTGCACCTTAGTCCCAAATCCTTATGAAGATCAAGGGAAAGAGATACCTTTGTCAGCTAGAGTCAATGAAGGCCCCGATGATAAGATGGAACCAAAGGAAGTATTGTCGATTCTATCATGGTGTCGATGATGACATCAAGGACTGCTATCAGCTGAAAGATAAGATTGAGGCTCTAATTCAAAGAGGATATCTCAAGAAGTACATCTGAGATCAGAAAAATTGGATAACTGAGCAGCCACCTCAACGTCAAGCTGAGGAAGAGAATAACAGCAACCGACCAATAGCTACCATCATCAAAATTATCTTGAGATTCACTAGGGGTGGTAGCGAGCCGAGTTGAGAATCTATCTCCAAAGAAGCAATAAATGGGTGATGTAATTACTTTTTCTGATGAGGATATTTAAAGAGTTCAAACTCCTCATGATGATACTGTTATCGTCGTTATGATGACAGCAAAGTATGATGTAAAAAAATTCTTATTGATAATGGAAGCTTGATTGATGTCTTATTTTATTATGCTTTCTGGAGAATGAAACTACCAATTGATCAATTGAGATGGATCAATACACCCCTCATCGGGTTTTTCAAAGACTCTATCTTGGTCAAAGGAGAAATAATCTTACCTAATATAGCGAGACAAGAATCTCGATAAGCTACTGTACAATTAACTTTCTTGGCTATCCAAGTCCCATATGTCTATAATGCTATTATCGATCAGCCCAGGCTTAATATACTTTGGGCAACAGTGTTCACTTACCATCTCTTGGTGAGATTTCTGACAAGAAACTAGATCAGTGAAATCTGAGGAGACCAGATGCTGGCTAATAATGCTTCATGGCCTTAATAAAAGAAAAGAAGCCCATAGAGTCTCTACTAATCAAGAGCCTCGATCATTGAGATGAACTCAATGAGGCCCGAGGTGAACCTATTGAATGACTGGAGTCCGTACCACTTAGAGAAGAGGATCTATGTAAGATGATCTAGATCAGGATGATGCTAATGACCAACTTGCAAGCCTATTTACTGTAGTTTTTATAGGCCAATACTGACATCTTTGCCTGGTTAGCTTCCAACATGCTAGGTATTCCTCCTAACATTATTGTTCATAGACTAAATATCGACCTTGAACATCGCCCATTCCAGTAAAAGAAGAGGAGTTTCATACTGAATTGATAGTAGACGATAGATGAGGAGGTAGATAAACTTTTGATGGTAGGCTTCATTCAAGATGCTCATTACCTCGACTGGCTGGCAAATGTGGTGATGGTGAAAAAAACCGATGGCAAATAGTAGATATGCATCAACTATATCGATCTCAATAAAACTTATTCGAAGGATAGCTTTTTATTATCATAGATTGACCAGCTCATAGATACCACTTCAGGACATAAGCTTCTGAGCTTCATGAATGCCTCTCTGGATATAACTAGATTCGGATGGAGCTCAAGAATAAGAAAAAGATGGCATTTATCACTGATAAAGGTTTATACTATTACAAAGTAATGCCATTTGATTTGAAAAATATAGGTGCAATGTATTAGTGCCTCACCATAAGGTGTTCAAAAATTAGATTAATTGAACCGAAGTAGATTGGCACATAACCAACCCAAAGGAAGCTTTTGAAGAGCTAAAATAATATTGATGAAGTTGAACCCAACAAAGTCCACCTTCGGAATCACCTTGAAAAAATTTCTATGATTTATGTTGATGCAGTGCGAGATCAACATGAATCTAGAAAAGATTTGAACTATCTTGAAAATGAAGCATCCAACCTCGAACAAGGATATGCAGCACCTCGTAGGAAGGATAGTCACCCTTAGTTGGTTTGTCTGGAAATCGGCTAAAAGATATCTCCCTTTCTTCAAATTCTATGCCTAATGAAGAACTTCAGTTAGACAGAAGAATGTGAAGCTGCATTCCAGAGTCTCAAGAACTACTTTGGATCTCCCCTATTGCTATCCAAACCAGACATAGGTGAAGTTCTATACCCCTATTAGCTATCTCACCTCTTGCAGTGAGTTCGTTGCTATTTTAAGAAGAAGAAAAGATCTAGAAAATAATTTACTATGTCAGCAAGATGCTACGAGATGTGGAGACCACATACTCTAGATCAGAGAAAATCATGCTCACCCTTGTTATCTTGGTCCAATGACTTCGTTCTTACTTCCAGACTCATTCGGTGGTCTTCTTAACTGACCAACCACTGAAAGATATCTTGCAAAGGCCCCACACTTTGGGGTAAATGATAAAATGGGTGATTGAGCTCAGCAAGTTCGACATCAATTATCGACCCCGATCCACCATGAAAGCCCAAGTCCTGGCTTACTTCACTGCTGAAAATACTATTCCTAAGGAGTCAACCCTGAAACATCCAAGGAATAGGGAGATGTTTTATAGTGGGTCTTGCATGTCGATGGAGCCTCCAATTCTTAAGATAGTAGAGCGAGCTCATTCTCACTAGGCCTGATGGAGTTGCGATCATATACACACTTTGGTTTGATTTCAATGCCTCTAATAATGCAGCTAAATATGGGGCACTAATCGTCAGCCTTAGCATCAGCAAGGAGCTTGGCATGGAATAACTCAAGGTCTTCGCTGACTCCTAATCAGTCGTCGGCCATATACAAGGAGAATATGAAGCTCAGGAACAAACAATTGTCAAATACTTGCAAAGGCTCAAGGAGCTATCCTTACCTTTGACAAATTCAAAATTCAATAGATATCGGGGATCGAAAATGTCCAGGCAAATATACAATCTTGATTAGCCAACTCGAGTTATAACGAGCTCAATCGAAGAGTTCTTCTTGAGTACTTAGAAAAATCTAGCATTGAGGAATAATCCATGATCCTATAGGTTAACCATGAGCCAAGCTAGATAGACCCACTCATAAGTTACCTCATCAGCGGTGTCCTCCCTACAAATCCTATTAAAGCTTGAAGGATCGAAAGGCTGACCCCATAGAATATTCTTCTCAAAGGAAAGCTGTATAAAAGATCATACTCACTACCCCTACTCAAGTACCTTTGATCATCTAAAGCCAATTATGCTATTTGGGAGGTGCATGAAGGAATCTATGGAAATGAGTTGGGGAGTACATCACTAGCTTATAAAGTACTCTAATAAGAATACTACGACCAACTCTGCAGTAGGACACTGAGGAGCCCATCAAAAAATGTGATCAATACCCAAGCTATGCTAATATCTAGTGCCAACCTTCAGCTGAGCTCACACCAATCTTTGCACCTTGGCCATTTTGCCTACTAGAAAATCGATATTGTTGGTCCTTTCTCACAAGAGATTGGATAAAGAAAATTTCTCATCTCGCCATCAACTATTTCATGAAGTGGGTCAAAGCTGAGTCTCTGGCACAAGTCATCAAGAAAAAAGTCCAAGATTTTATTTGGAAGTCAATTATTTATCGATTCAAACTTTCTTTGGCCATCATCATCGATAATTAGCAACTATTCGATAACCCATAAGTTCAAAGAGTTCTGCTCAAAGTTTATATCAACAATAGACTCACCTCAGTAGGATACTCATAATCCAACAAAGAAGTCGAGGTAACTAACCAAACTAAAGCTAAGCTAAGTCAAAGGACTTTGGGTAGAGAAACTCCATAGCATCCTCTAGGTCTATCAAACTACTCCTAGAGTATCGATTAGAGAAATGTCCTTCAGCCTTGCATTTGCACCGAAGCAATCATCCTTGTTAAGATCGGCCTTCCATCAATCTAAGTAGAGAACTACTAAGCAAGCCAATTTTGGTCAACTATGAGCGAATCCTGATCTACTAAAAAAATAAGAGAACAAGCTCAGATCAGAATAGCTTTGTACCTATTAGCGGATAGCTCGGTACCATAACACTAGAGTCAAATTGAAAGCCTTCCGACCTAGAGACCTCATGCTCAGATGACCTGAAGTATCCAAACTTACAAACAAGATAAGCTATCTCCAAATTGGGAAGGTCCATATCAGATCTTAGAGGTCATTTGACCAGGATCCTATAGGATTGAAGAGGTCAACAGCAAGATCATTCCCCAAACATGGAATGCCAAAAATCTAAGGGTATACCATCAGTAAGCTTCCAAGCTTGTATTACTAAAAAATCAATGAAATATATATTGTTCTTGATTTTCTTTTCAAAAAATTTTACAAGTACCAAAAATCAGATTCTAGCTCATCTAGAAACACCTCGGTCCTAGCTAGAACTACTAAGCAAACGATAGGAGATGCATCTATTATATGGAGATACTCCAAGCTCCGGCTTGGACCTCCTTGACTAGATTAGTAGATCGATCTCTCAGAGATATCTTAGCTCCAACAAAGACTTTCAAACATGTGTTCGGCCAACACCAACATGGAGGAGATATTCTGACTTAAGTTGAGACCTTCAAACTAAAATAGGAAGCTATGATCTCAATGGCTCTGATCAAAAATCAACTTTGAATTCGACTTGATTAATGACCACCTTGGATCCAAGTACCACTTCAAAGTGACTCGTGACTCTGCAAAGGCCCCAGCCCCAATAAGAATACCCTCTCAGGAAAATCCAACAAGGGCTACTTTGATTATAAGCTCCAAAAAGCTAAATCTATTTTGGTCAAATCGACAACAAGCCCAAAGGGCTAAATCAGACTTTGGTTCTATTTTCAACTTAAATCTACTTTGGCTTGTTAGATGTATGTCCTAGAAGTCAATATGACATACACATTGTAACAATTCTAGGATATATTTTTATATTTAAATAATTAATTTATCAAAGTGGATAATTTTTATCTATTCTTGTATTATGTATCTGAGAATCATCCAAAAAATTAATAATTTAAAGATACATATTTTAAAAAATTTAGATTTGAGATATGTATAATTAATTTTTAAATTATTTTTGATCGATAGATCATCATTGGGATGGAGATTGATCTGGTTAGATCGGTGTATGGATCATTTTTTTTGGAATAGATGAGTCTCAAGTCTATAGTAAGAGATTTGAACGAGAGTATGATGGTTGTTGGAGAACATCGATACTAAGCATGACCATATGAGAGATCACATGAATATCTATTCATCGTCAGTGATCATCTCGATGCTATAGTGGTGTGAGTAGTTCCTTGACCTACGATGCTTTGGCTGCTCATAGTGAGATTATTGTAATTTGACTGCACATAAATATGATTTTTAACCATTTGGATCCTTATAGTATATGTTGGTTATAGTAGATTCATTACAGAATTAGAGTGCGTACTTATATATAGAAATCTATCGACTTTAGTAGATAAAGAAGTCCTATGGGATTTAAGAAGTCAAGTCTATAAGTCTATGGCTATAGCAAGGTAATTAATAAAAAAAAATTTTATGAGTATCATATGTGGACCTGAGCTAATCTAATTTTTCATATAATAGATGTTGGAGTTTGACAAATTTTCATAACCTCTGTCTTGTCAGGACTCACGATAAGAGGAACTGAATGACACGATAACTATACCTAGGGGTTCTATTTTTTATTCTACTGGATTGCCACCATATGCTACTAGATAGAAACTCACTAAGATTATTTTGAATCGATAATCCTTGTTGGGTGTGAGTTAGAATTATTCTAGCCCATCGAAAGGTATTTCGATGATACTGTGATGGAGATCATAGTATGTCTCACTATCAGTCAGAATAAGAACTTATGAGATCATACATAAAAGAGATTCTTGACTGATTGGATGGTTGAGTTATAATTATAATCATAATAGAATTTGATTATCAATATGATTGATAATGATATGATTGATAATAAAAGTTGCAATTAAGTAATTCGCTAAGTGTTAGTGAATTATAAGAGGATCAATCAGTAATTGATTGCTGTTTGACTCAATTTGATTGAGTTATGAGATTCAAATTAGATCTAATTAAAATAGATTCAATTTGATTTAGTTTGAATTTGATTTGATCAAATCTAATTGAATTATGAGATAACCTAATTATATAAGGAGATCAATTTTTAGTTTGACTAGAACTTGATTCAATCAATTTTTTAATTAGATTAAGATTCAATTAGATTTAATTAAGTTCCAAATTAGACTAAAATTAACTTATTTTGAATGCAACCTAATCTTAATTTGGTTAGAATTAAATTAACTTTAAATCAGATTTAAATCTGTACTTAAAGGAATCCTAGTTAGACTAGGATTCTATCTCCATGTGCCCTACATGCCCATGCCTATAGGAATACCGCATCTCCATGATTTTTGTGCATCCAAAACTCACACCAAGCCTTCCACATGTCCTCCCTTGCTCCTTTTCAGATCTAGTTTGATTTGGAATTAAATCAATTTGGTTATGAATCAAAATAAGAGTCCTAATTTGATAAGGTATTTGACCTTGTCAAAACCTAAACCCTATCTAACTCATGGATGCCATCTATAAATAAGGGGGCTTTGGGATGAAAATAAGATCAAAAAACCTTTCTTGGGGCATGGGTTCCTCTTGGGCATTGGGTTTTAGAGAGAAGAGAGAAGGTAAAAGAAAAAGGATTCTCATAGCTTCTTCTTCCTCATCTTCTTCTCTCCTAGTCTTCTTCTTCTTTGAGATAGCCTTAGAAATTGAAGAAGGTCCTTTTTAACCATCAAGAAAGTAATTTTTATAAGAAAACTAATACTTCAGAGAGATCAAAAACCTCCAATCAGATTAGGTCTTGTGTGGATATCCGTAGAGATCGGACACGTGTGCAGCTATATCAGAACCTGAGACATCCTAAATCTAGATCTGAAGGAGTTTAGTGATTCAGATATATGATTTGATATATATTTATTTTTATTTTTCTAAAATAGATGCTTTATGTCTTGTTTGTCATCGTATAACTAGATCTATAGGTATAAAATTTAGATCTATGCATAATTTAATCTTGTCTTCCGCTACTTATTTTTCAAACTTATTTTGAAAACTGCATATGAAATATCTTAAATTCAATAGTGATATAGAGCCACAAGTTCATATGCACGAACATAAGATGAGTTCTGATTTTTAATCAAAGCTAAATTAATAAGATTAATGATCCGACATCGGTATGCAATGTTATAAAGGTTGCTTCATATCGATGTTAGATCCTTTTGAAAAGTATTTTCAAAATTTAGATCTAATTTTTATTGATCTGCAAAGCTATTTTTAGATTTGAAGATAATCATGTATGAGATATATGAGGAGTGATTTAGATCTAAAAAGTAATTTTAGATCTAATTTTATCATATATGAGTGATTGCTGAAATTTGAAAAACTAGTTTCAATATCATATCATATTTAGATCTTAAATTTAGAATTTAGATCTAAAATTTGAAAATTATTTTGAGATCATAATATGTTAAATCATTCATATAATTCAAATCTGAAATTTAGATTTTAGATCTGAATTTAATGTTAATAAGATTAACATTGATCATGGCTAAATTAAAATTAGGTTAAATATTTTGATTACACCTAGGGTAATTGATTTGAACCTAATGGAATCCAATCGATTTGAGCGGTTCATCAAATCCATTCAAGAGTTGATTTGAATTAGGTCAAGAGTACTTACGATCAAATCAATAGTTGTAGTTGGTCAGATCGATTAATTCATATGCCAA
>NC_025997.2:32338772-32418984 GCF_000442705.2 Elaeis guineensis | reverse complement strand
TTTCCCACAAGCATCGGGCCAGAGAAAATTTTTACTTGTAGCTATCGACTATTTCATGAAGTGGATAGAAGTCAAACCTCTCGCCAGCATTACCAAAGCTAAAGTGAAAGACTTCATCTAAAAGTTCATCATTTGCTGCTTCGGTCTTCTACGGGTGTTGATCATGGACAACGACCATCACTTCTCCAGTTCCAAATTCATAAAACTCTGTCACAGCCTTAGCATCTCTTATCATTTCACATCAATGGGCACCCACAAGCCAAGGGGAAGCTAAAGTAACTAATCTTACACTTTTGCAGGAATTGAAGGCTAGGTTGGATTAGGCCAAAGGATCTTGGGTTGATGAATTACATAACATACTTTGGGCCTATCAAACCACCCAAAGAGTACCTACAGGGGAAACTCATTTCAATCTATCCTTTGTGATAGAAGTGGTCACCCGATAGAGGTCAAACTTCCTTCAGCACGAGTGAAAAATTACCATGATCAAAGTAATGCCAAACAACTTCGAGCGAATCTGGACCTGCTCGAAGAAGTTCAAGAGAGGGCATGGGTACGGATGGTGGCCTATCAACAAAAAATGATGCAATACTATAACTTTTACATCCGAGGTAAAGAATTTAAAGTCGGCGATCTGGTTCTATGTCGTGCCAAAGTGTCACAGCCCATGGAGCAGAGAAAGCTACCTCCGAACTGGGAAGGCCCCTATCAAGTAGAAGAAATCATCCAACCCAAAATCTATCACCTAAAGCAGTTAGATAGGACCCCTCTACCTCAGCCATGGAACTTGAAGAACCTCTAAATGTACTACCAATGATGTGATGCTATAATTATTCAATAATATAATTTCCTTTTCAGGACATTGTCATCTCCTGTAATGCATGGGTCGAAGACCTTGGTGATCAAGAAGTTGGGGCTAACCTAAAAGGACCTCCGAAGGGCCTTTGTACTAAAATGAACTAAGCCAGTGAGGACCTTGGTCATACGAGAAGCGGAGGCTAACTTGTGAGGACCCTTGGTACTCATTGATTTGATTTACATGGATGGAAGATCTCGATGACTAAGAAGCGAGGGCTAACTTGTACGACTTTCGAAGGTCCTTCATTTTTAATGGGCAGAGCCGATGAAGATCTTAGTCATGCGGGAAGCAAAGGCTAACCTAAAAGGACCTTTGGAGGGCTAACCTGTGAAGACCCTCAAAGCCCACCAATCCAAGCTATGTGAGAAGTGAAGGATAACTTATGAGGACCTTCCTTTGGAGTTTGTCGATCCCAGTAGAACAGATTGAAGACCTCGATGACAAAGAAGTGAGGGCTAACATATAGAACCTTTGAAGGCCCTTCACTTTTCAATGAATAGAGCCAATGAAGAGCTTAGTAATGCGAGAAGTGAAGGCTAACCTAAAAAGACCTTCGAAAGGCTAACCTATGAGGATCCTCAAAACCCACGAATCCAAGTTTCATGAATTAGAAGCCTCAACTATTCAAGGAACAAGAGCTAACCCCTAAGGACTCTCGAAATGAAATCGAAGGCAAGAGGTAACCTACAAGAATTCTTGACGTAGAAGCTAGAGCTAACTTGCTATACTTGGTTTCCACATTGTGGAGAGTTCTGTTGACATAATAGATCAGTTTCTGAACCTTATCTGATTCTCAAACCATTACAACACTTATGGCAATTGAACAGACTGCTAGGTACAAATAAAGTTCTTCATTTGGTTTTGGATTGCTAGGAGTGGTGCAGAGTTGAGATAGTTCTTCAGCTCCTCAAATGTGTGCTGGCATTCTTCAGTCCATTAAAAATCTTTTGGTTGCTTCAGAACTTGAAAGAAGGGAAGGCAATATTCGGCTAATTTAGAGATGAATCGATTCAATGCTATCACTCAACTAGTGAGGTGCTAAACCTCCTTTACAGTCCTTGGTGTGTTCATCTCCCATATGATCCATTTTTTTTGAGATTTTCTTCAATCCCCAACTTGACATCATAAATCCTAAAAACTTGCCCCGAAGTGACCTGAAAGCACATTTTGTCGAGTTCAACTTCATTTGGTACTTCCAAAAAGTGGTGAAGGTCTCTTTGAGATCTTCAACATGGGTTCATGAGGCTTTACTTTTAACAAGCATATCATCTATATAGACCCTCCATGTTTCACCTAATATTGATCCTTGAAGATTTTTATTCACGAAGTGTTGATAAATTTTACCTGCATTCTTTAGCCAAAGGGAATGATCCTAACAAAAGAGATCTCAGTCAATGATAAAGGTGATTTTCTCCTCATCTTTAGTTACCATCTAGATTTGATTGTATCCAAAGAAGACATCTATGAAGGTAAGGAGTTCGTGCCCCAAAGTTGCATCCACTAACTGGTCGATTAGGGATAGTTGATAGCTATCTTTTGGACATGCTTTATTTAGATCAATAAAATCAATGCAGATCCATCATTTGCCATTCATCTCTTTTACCAAGATTATGTTCAAGATCCAGTCTAAATAAGTCACCTCCTGGATAAAGCCAACCTTGAGCAGTTTATCTACCTCTTTGGCTATCACCTTCTGTCGCTCAGGCACAAAGCTCCTTGTCTTTTGTTTGACAGGTCAGTAGGTTGGTTTAGCACTCAACCGATGTGTCATTACTGTTAGATCAATGCTTGGCATATCAGTTGGGTCCAAGTAAACATGTCCACATTCTCCTACAAAAAAAAAGAGATATTTTTTGGTTACTTGATCTAGGTCCGATCCAATCTGTACGGTGTGCTCCCTGGTCCCCATATTTTTAGTAAGATCTTCTCAAGTCTTCCACCAGTTCTCCATATTCTTTGGTTAGCTCATCATGGGTGTCTAGTCCATTGACAGGATATACTCAGAAGGCCCTACACTATGGAGCACGATGGTGTAGCACCATCAGGCCAGGGCCTAATCTCTCCAAACGTCACCAACTCCAAACTCGATTGAAAATTTATCTTCAAGTGGAAATAGAAACCACAACTCAAAGCACATTAAGTCCCAGATGTCCGAGGATAGCATTGTAAGCCAAGAGTGCCTGAACAACAAGAAAGTCGATCTGAGTGTGGATCGACAGGGAGCACACCTAGCAATTACCGTTAGGGTAATAACCTTTTCAAACAGGTACCGCATCATCAGTGAACCCCATAAGGAGGGAATCTAGTTGCCTAAGCCACTCAAGAGATATATCTATTGAAAGAAAAGTAACATCAAAAAATACATCGATCGAATTTCATTATCAACCAATATGCAGCGTACATCATAGTTTGCTATATTGAGAGATACAATCACCACATCATTATGCAGGAACTGAACTCCTTCCACATCTTCTTTAGTGAAAAGGATGGATTCTCAATTCCTCTACCTCTTGGAAGGTTCGGCCAATTCCCCCTTCTTTGTGGCCATGATGCCCCTTAATGATAACATTAAGGATGCCCACCACCAATTGATTCTCTGTAGGCTGATCTTGTTGGGGTTGCTCCTCGCATCGAGGCACTCTCGATGGGTGCACAAGACCTTCCTTTATTCTCTGGATGAAGTGGTCTAACTTTTCCCTTCGAATGAGCTCCTCAATTTTATAGTGGAGCTGAATATAGTCTTCAGTGTCATGACCATGATCGTGGTGGTAGAGATAATACTTTTTCGATCATGATTTTTGGGCCTCATTGTCGATGGCCTAGGGAGTTGCTCCCAGATTTTCATGAGCTCTTAAGGCATTTGTAGGGGGGTATACTTAGTGAACCTCCTCTATGTGGACCAATGCCTCAAAGATGGGTGATGCTGTCGAGGTGGGCTTTTAGGTCTTTGGATCCACAGTGGTGTCCGAGACTGACAGTGAGGAGGAGTTCTCAACCTTAGGTGGTTCCTGACTGGATCTTCTGAGGTAGCCAATTGTTTGGGGTCTTTGCTTTCCTCACCTGGAGCTTTGACCAAGGTTCCATACTTCTTGAAGGCCTCGTCCATCCGAGTATATTTTTCCGCCCACTCTAATATTTCTACAAAATCATATGGATACTTCTTCTCCAAGAAGTAAAAGAGGGAGTTCTTTTGAAGCCCTCCTTGAAAGGTAGTCATGGAGACCAACTGATCTAGCTCGAGGACTTCTAGAATAGTTGCATTGAAATGGGCTGTATACTCCCAGATGGACTCTTTTTCCTTTTGCTTGATGTGCACTAGTGACACTGATAGCTGATTCTGCCTTTTGCTAGTTGCAAAGTGGGTGATGAACATCTGGCTCATCTAGTTGAAATAATGGATGAAGCTGGACTTTAGGCTAGAATACCATTCTTGGGTTGCTCTCCTCAATGTGGAAGGGAAGGCCCGGCACAGGATCGCATCGCTAGTGTCGTGTAGGAGAATGAGAGCTTTGAAGCTCTTCAAGTAGTTGAATGGGTTTATAGACCCATCGTAAGCTTTTAGTTGAAGCATCTTGAAACCTACGAGTAATGGTTCCCACATGATTTCCTCAGTAAAGGGTGGATCAATGCGAAAACCGACTTGGTGATTCTGCCCAGTGGCTTGGTGCTGTAGAGCTTTGATCATGCGATTGATCTCTTGAAACTTTCAGTCCATATCAGCATCATAGATTGTGTGGGTCTCTGCATGGTGGGCAGGTGATCTCCCTAGGATGGAGCCTGTTAGAAATTGATAGTTTCGTGCATATAATTCAAAACCTTTTTGAATAAATGCTTAATAGAATAGATCTAGATTAAACTTTTTAATCTAATATACATCAGATCAGATCTAAAAACTACCTTAGCATAGATCATATGATATAACAAGCATGCATAATCTAGAATTTAAAATCATAGATCACATCTATGCTGTAGATCATATCTACTGTTGGGTATAAAATACCCCCCAGCCGAAGTTCGTGATGGGAGTGACCCTCCGGAGATCCAACTGACTTTTGACCTCCAACAACATCTCTTCAAACCTCTCGGGCGGCCAAGCCTCCGCCACACTCTCAAGTTTTGTCGACGGATAGGACCCCGCCAGCGTCGACCGGATTCTTCGCGACGTCTAGATTTCTACGAGAGCCGGACCTCGCCCACGACTTCACCTGCAGACTTCGTCCGGACTCCTACGGGAGTCGGACCTCGCCCACGACTTCACCTGCAGACTCCGTCCAGACTCCTATGGGAGCCGGACCTCGCTCATGACTCCATCTGCAGGCTCCGCCTGGGCTCCTACAGGAGCCGGGCCTCACCCACGACTTCACCTGCAGGCTCTGCCCGGACTCCTACGGGAGCCGGACTCCACCGACAACTCCTGCTGCAGGTAAACTTCGTCCGAGCTCCTACGGGAGTCGGACTTCGTCTCTGATTCTGATTGCAGGTAAACTTCGTTCGGACTCCTACGGAAGCCGGACCTCGCCCACGACTTCATCTGCAGGCTCCACCCGGGCTCCTATGGGAGCCAGACTCCGCCCACGACTTCACCTGCAGACTCTGCACAGGCTCCTACGGGAGCCGGGCCTCGCCCATGACTTCACCTGCAGGCTCCGCCCAGACTCCTACGGGAGCCGGACTCCACCGACGACTCCTGCTGCAGGTAAACTTCGTCCGGACTCCTACGGGAGCCGGACTTCATCCCTGATTCTAATTGTAGGTAAACTTCGTCCGGACTCCTACGGGAGCCAGACTTCGTCCCTGATTCTAATTGTAGGTAAACTTCATCCGGACTCCTACGGGAGCCAGACCTCGCCCACGACTTCACCTGCAGACTCCGTTCGAACTCCTACGGGAGCCGGACCTCGCCCACGACTTCATCTGCAGACTCCATCCGGACTCCTACAAGAGCCGGACCTCGCCCATGACTTCATCTGCAGGCTCCGCCTGGGCTCCTACGGGAGCCGGGCCTCGCCCACGACTTCACCTGCAGGCTCCGTCCGGACTCCTATGGGAGCCGGACTCTGTCGATGACTCCTACTGCAGGTAAACTTCGTCCGAACTCCTACATGAGCCAGACTTCATCCCTGATTCTGATTGCAGGTAAACTTCGTCCGGACTCCTACAAGAGCCGGACCTCACCCACGACTTCATCTACAGGCTCCATCCGGGCTCCTACGGGAGCCGGACTCCGCCCATGACTTCACCTGCAGACTCCGCACAGGCTCCTATGGGAGTCGGGCCTCACCCATGACTTCACCTGCAAGCTCCGCCCAGACTCCTACGGGAGCCGGACTCCGCCGACGACTCCTGCTGCAGATAAACTTTGTCCGGACTCCTACGGGAGCCAGACTTCGTCCCTGATTCTAATTGCAGGTAAACTTCATCCAGGCTCCTACGGGAGCTGGGCCTCACCCATGACTTCACCTGCAGGCTCCGCCCGGACTCCTACGGGAGCCAGACTCCACCGACGACTCCTGTTGCAGGTAAACTCCATCCGAAATCCTATGGGAGCCGAACTTCATCTCTGATTCTAATTGCAGGTAAACTTCATTCGGACTCCTACAGGAGCCAGACCTCGCCCATGACTTCATCTACAGGCTCCGCCCGGGCTCCTATGGGAGCCGGACTCCGCCCACGACTCCAGCAGCAGGTAAACTTCGTCTGGACTCCTATGGGAGCCGGACTTCGTCCCCAACTCCAATTGCAGGTAGACTTCATCCGAACTCCTGTGGGAGCCAGACTTCGCTCGTCTCCAGCCCCAGCTATGGGAAAACTCCATCCGAGCTCCTGTGGGAGCCAGACTTCGTCCCTGACTTCAACTGAAAGAAGACTCCGTCCGGACTCCTGCGAGAGCCGGACTCCAAGCTCCTCTCAGATGGGTAGCTAGCCACCTCTCTCCATCAGACACCCCAGCCAAACTCTAACCGATAGGCCTGGACCCCCTAGCAAGCCACAGCAACAGCCACGACTCTGCTCCACCTCCTGCGACGGATTCCGCACGGCTCCATCACCCCCTAGCAGGCCGCAGCAACAGCCACGACTCTGCTCCACCTCCTGCGATGGATTCCACACGGCCCCATCACTCCCTGACAGACCGTAATAATGGCCACGATCTTGCTCCACTACCTGCGACGGATACCACGCGATTCTTCCATTCTCTGGTAAGTCGTGACAACGGACACCACTCCGCTCCCCGTGGCGGACTCCACATGGCACGCCCCAATGATAGCCACGGGTCCACTCCACTACTCTCCACAACAAACTTCCCCTGACTCTGGGTGGCCCACTGCCAGATGGTTACAGGCATCGCTATCAGTTTGTTGCCCCCTCCACCTATAAAAGGGGGACCCCAGATACGTTATTCTCTAAGCTCTCATTTTTATCTAGAAACTCTGCTAAAATTTTCGTTCGAGCACTCCATTCTTGTTAAGGCAGAGAGCTGACTTGAGCATCGGAGGGTCTTGCCGGAGCAACCCCACCTCCGATTTAGACTTCTTTTGCAGGTCCCGGCGGCGACCGCAACCCCCACAACTCTAGCTTCTCCGACGCAGGCGGGTTTTTGCACCAACATCTACAATAAAATTTGAGATTAGATCTCAACACTTGAGTGTCGGTTGATCTACACTATAGTTGATGATCATAGATTTATCAGGTTTCTTAAGCCACACACACGTCCGATCTCCATAGTTATCCACATGAAGCTCCGATCTGATCAGAGGTTTGACGATCTCCTCAGGGTGCAAGCTCCCTTGCAGAGATCCACTCTTGATGGCTAATTGATCTTATTCTTCTGATCTCTCAGACTCCTCCAGAGAAGAAGAAGGCCTTTTAGAAGAAAGAATAAGAGGTGGAGGAAGAAGATGAATAGGAAAAACACTTTTTCTCTCTTTTCTCTTTTCTCAAAATCCCAACACCCAAGCCCTAGAAACCATAGCTAGGCTTTTTGTCATGCTAAGAAGGATGTTGCCCCACCCCTAGGACCCATGCCCCACTTTTTCTCATGGTAGGAAACTTGTGGGAAGTTTCTCATGGTGATTTTTTGATGGGTTTCAATGCCAAAAATCATCCCTTTTTATGGTAGGCATCTCAAAGTGTTTGGATGAAACCAAATTCTATAAAGGATAGGGATTAGGGCTCACCTGGTTTCAAGTTGAATTCAAAATAATTTTGAATTCAAATCAAACTAGATTTTTATCCATATTAGGCATGGAATAAATGGGGTGACAATCCTTTAGATTAGCATGAAAACACTCATGCAAAAAATAAGTTGGCATTAAGAAAGGTCGGCATCTTCTAGGGTGTGGTGTAAAGGGAGGAAGAGTTCCAACTAATTTGGACTCTTTCTTATTCAATTTGATTCCAAACCAAAACTAATTTGGTTAGACCCAAAAAGATAAGAGAACCTAATCTAATTAGGAGCCTAATCTCTTCAATTAAATTTTATTCTAATCAGAAATTAATTGATTCTAAGTCTTGATCAAATCAGAAATTAATCTCCCTTGCAATCGGGCCAAATCCAATTCAAGTCAAACTGAATCCTATTCAATTAGACTTGATCGAAACTTCATTGTTCAATCAAGTCAATTAGCAATCTCATTACTAATTAGTCCTCCTATGATTTACTAACTCTAGATAAATTACTTAATTACAACTTTTGCATAAGGTTAATCATCAATCACATTGACAATTATATCTATCAATGATTCATAATCATTAATCAGTCATCTGATCAGACAAGAACCTCTTTTGTATGTGATCCTATAAATTTTATTCTATCTAGTGGTGAGATATACTATGATCTCTATTATAGTATCATCGAAACTTCTTTTGATATATTAGAACAATTCTAACTCTACCCTTCGAGGGTCATCGATCATCAAGATGACGCTTGACAAGTCTCACAATCCATCAGTGACACCTAGCAATATGTAGTAGCAACCCAACAAAATGAAAGTATTATATTTTTAGGTGTAGTTATTATGTGATTCAATCCTTTTATCATGGGTCTCGACTAGATGGAGGGCATGGAGAATTTGTCAAATCCCAATGTCAGTTATATATCAGATTGGTTTGACTCAAGTTTACTTGTGAATCCTATGAAATTTTTTTTTTACCATTCACACTTGCTTTGATTGAAGACTTCCAAAACTCAGTCTTGCAAATCATATAGTGTTAGAAAATATGTTTTAAAGTCAATCGTTTGACGATTGTGCTAATTATAAATGTATATAAATTGATTAATAATAAAAGTTATTTGATCTTTTTTATCATAAAGTTACATCTTCTAACGAACTTCTATATTATGATAAAGTTCTTAATATTATTTTGATTGATAAAGAAAGATTTATCACATAATCTTTAAACTAGTTCACGACCAAACGATATGCTATTACTAGGATGATAGCGATATCAAGTGTAGGTCGTTATGTGTCATATGCATTGGTTGTCCTCGTAACCAAATAGTATGAAGATACTGATATGACATGCAAGTGAGATGTAGGAGTACATCATCATGGAATATGACCAACTGTAAAGGACTCTGCTGTCAAGGGTAGCTCATGACGGGTAGGGATATAAGTGTCCCTCTGATCTGAGATCACCATGGTGACTTGCAAGCAACTCACTATACTTTGGTGTCAGACTATCTAAGTTTATAATTCAGTGATGGAAGATTTTTTGATGCAGTCAAGTACTTGTCATGTCGGTGCATGAGTCAAGATAGGATTGACCCCTTCGAATTAATAGGAGTTAATGTATCAATGTATTTTAATTTAGCAAAACATGAGCTCGAATAATCCATGTGATGGATTTGAAAGATTGAAATACAATATGAATGATTTATCTCAGATTGATAGTTAAATCCTAGATCATCCTTGAGCATTAAGATTAAAGGGATGAATTATATGGTAACTATATGCCAGTAGGTTCTTGAATGTTGCTTTGCCATCATTCGACCTATCCAGATGTCAGGTCACCATTGCTAGATAGTTACATCGATTGATTCAAAAATATATTTTTATGCTACCGACTTAGATTCAAACCTATGGGGTCACACTCAAAAAAAATTTCTGACTGATTATATGGCTGATCAATGATTGAGAATTATTCAAGAGCTTAATCATCAATTTGATTGATGATTAACCTTATGCAAAAATTGTAATAAATTTATTCATCAAGTATTAGTGAATTAATAGAAGATTAATTAGTAATTAGATTACTTATTAGCTCAATTTGATTAAGAAAAGAAGATTTGATAAAATGTAATTGAATTAGATCCAATTAGGTTTGACCCGATTAGGTTATGAGATGACCTAATCGTTAAGAGAGAATTATCCCTAATTTGATCAAGACTTTGATTCAATCAATTCTTAATTTGATTGAGATTTGATTAAGAAGTTATGAATCTAATTAGATTGGATTTTATCTATTTTATTTAGGCTAAACCAGATATGATTTGGTTTGGATTCAAATAAGGAAACAAAAGAGTCCATAGAAGATTGGACTGTTCTCCCTTGCGCACCAAACTTGTGATGCCATCTTTCTTCATGCTGAAATATTTTTTGCATGAGATTTTTTCACACCAAAGAGAACTCTCACTCTCCTTTCTCACATCCAAAATTAGATGAGATCTAATTTTATTTGGTATATTCAAATGAGATTTGAATTGGATACCATATAGATAATGTTTGACATTATCTACAAAACCTTGCCGCCAACTTAATTTTTTCTTCTTATGTGTGTGACATTTTGAGGAGGTTATCACCATAGAAAATTAGATGAAGAACTAATTTACCATGAAAAAATATAGGAAGGACTTCCCATATTTTTTGGGCATGTTTTGGCATGGGATTGTGAAGGTGCGACAACTATGGAAGAGTCCAACATCTCTAGGACTCTTCATCCTAACCTCCTTACATGTTGAAATAAAAGGAGTTTTATTTCATTCTTGTGCGTGTAAGACACCAGAAGAAGAGGCTTTCATATGAGGAAGCTTTGGGGCATGGGTTCATGATGTAAAAAGAGAAGGAGAGTCCTTTCTCTTTGGGTGTGCGCAAAAAATTTAATTTCTAGGGTTTTGGTCCTAAGGGTTTGAGAAGAGAGAAAAAATAAGAGAAAAATTATTTTCTTCTTCATCTTTCTTTCACCTTTTCATCTCTTCCAAAAGTCTATTTTTAATTTTTAGAAAGATTTTAGAGATTTAAAGAAAGGGTTCAGATCAGCTAAGAAGAAGGTCTTCACACAAGCTAGCACTCCCAAAAGATCGATCAGATTGGGTCTTCGAGTGGACTATCCATAGAGTCTGGATGTGTGTGCGGCTGTAAGAAACTAGCAAAGATTATCTTCATCATGTCTCTCAGTAGTGGTGATCATCGATCCATGATCAGGTATCGAGTTCTGAACTCAGATAGGTATAGATTTGATCTACTGCTTACATCCATGCATGTAGATTTTATCTTATGATTATTTTAGATTTTATACGTAACATATTATGTCATAGATCCTAGAGTAGGTTGATTTGATGATTAGATCATATGTATGTTAGATTAATTTGATTAATCTAATTATCTTTCACTATAATTTATTCAAAAATTTTTGAAATACATGCATGAAATCGTCTACATTTTCTAACAGTAGTATTAGAGCCTAGGTTCGTTATGACATGTTATATATGCATATTAAATTTGAATTTTAATTTTATTTAGATCTGATATATGATATCTTAGATCTAAATTTAATTAATGATTGATCACACAAACTGATATAAAATTTTTCTGAGGTAGGGTTTACCCCTTATAGTGAACAGGTTGTCCTAGTTTATGCTGATCTTTTATAAAATCTAATTTTTTATGTTGTATGTGATGTTTATTATCTGATTTAGATATGATCTATGATTATGATTAGATCTGATATAATTTAAATTAGATCTAAATTCATACATATATGATATGTAATTAAATTAGATGATCCGATTAGCAAGTACTTAGATTGGGTTGATCTCCAGGCCATTCGGTCATAGGAGTAAGAAGGGTTTAAAGGTCCTCTCTTTCCATTCGATGGGGTGCTCTTATGATATGTAGGGGTGCCATGTGATTACATCCTATGAAAAAAAATATAAAAAGAAGAACTTATTTTTTTATAAAATTCTAGATCTTGAAACTTTAGGTTTGTTGTATGTGATACAAGGTTGTATGAAAAATAAAATATCTAATCTATATGATTAAAATTATTTTAATTATAAAAAAATAAAATCTCAAATCATAAAATATTTAGATATGATTTAAAAGATATTATGATTGATTTTATTTTAGTATTATGTAAGATTTTTCTGATCTGAAACTCTTTGGAACGTACTCGCATAATTACTGAGCTGATTCAATTTTGAACTGAGTTGACCCAGTCTCCTTGTGTAGCCGACTCAATGTGGATTGAGTTGATCTAGTTTCAGAATAAAAAAATTTTACATAAAATTTATTATAAATTATTTATAAGATAAAAAAATTAAAATTATTTCAAACCTAAATCTAAACCCATATTGATGCTGAAACTTAGTTAAGAATTAAGTATAGAATCGATTAGATCTAAAATTATGATTTAAGATCTAATGATATTATATAAAACATAGGGCATAGGTTAGCTCAAATCAGATCTTTTTAATTGGATTAGACCTAAGGTTAGAATCAAAAAATTAATTGACCATGTAAAGAAATTGATTAAGTCTAACCAAATATTGAATTAGATTAATCAAAATTTTTTTAATACAATAATTATAGATAGTCAAGTCCATATCTTTGATTAGACCAAATGAACCTTAATTGTGGCTCAGTGGTTGAACCTGAATCATTAGGCTGGTCAAATCAAAACTAATTAACCAATTGATGTCTAAGATAAATTCGGTATTTTGATCAGTGGTTTTTAATTGGGAGTGGCTTATCTGACTATTTTGATGGTGTCTAAGGTAAGCTTAGTAGACTCTCCCACCAATCTCACTTACCTGACCAATTTGATGAATTATGTCTTGATTAGACCATTTAGTGATTCGAGTTGATCCATGTCATTAAAGTTGATCAGTATGACTGATCTAGGTACTAGTTCAACCAGCATTATCCTAATCCAATTCAATGACTTGGTGAAGTCAGTAAGAAGATTGTGGTTTACTAGTTGATCTCTTCTCTTTTCTCAATTCATAAATTAAATCTTCTAAATTATTAGATCCTTAAAATGAGATAGTTATGGTGATAACTAAATCATAGCCTCCCATTAAGTTGGGTGATAATGGGTCCATTAGTATGATAATTATTGGAGGTCCAAAGGTCTGGTGCTCATCTGCTATTGGAATTATCATTCATAATATGATGACTTAGTCGAGTCTCTCAGTCAAGTGATCAGATTAGTGAGCCAAAATTGGGTCTGATTATTTGGAAGTTGGATTCATAAGTATGATCATGTTAGTAGTTGGATCTAACCAGGGCTTGCAGAGAAGACCAAAGTCAACTAAAAAATTATCTGAGGTTAAATTAATTACTAAAAATTATTTACTAAAATAATCAGTTAAGAACCTACCCACAGATGTACATAGGTGAGCCGGCCAAGTTCGAACTTGTGTGCAATCTGTGTGAATTCTAGTATCCACTAAGAAATTAAAGTAATTTCTCAGATTGGAGGTAGAGGCTACCAATTTGACTAAAATAATAGGAGAACCTTTAGACTGAAGTTTAAGTCTTTAGGCTTAATCAATTCATAAACATAGAGGTCTTATATTTTTTTTTCAGTTATGGCTAGATGTTCGTTGCTCCATTCACTATGTGATAGTGACTTATTTATAGGATCCAACTTTGATAGATGGTATCGAAAGTTACAAACAGTTTTAGAACACGAATGGATCCTATATATGATTATGGATCCAGCATCAGAAGTTTTCACGTTCAATACATATGATGTGATCAAAGGTACTTATCAGAAGTGGCCAAATGATCATATCATCATGTCATATTTTTGAGAGCAGTAAAGAACATAAATTTAGTTGTAAATTCGATGATGCTCAGTGGGAGAAAATCTTTCAAATATTGAAGTAATTCTTTTGCTCCTCTAAAGATGTGTCTTCAGTAGGGCAACAATCTTTTGAGAAAGAAAAGAAAAAGAAGGTGTCAAAGAGTTATGCTTGGACTGAGGAGTATGAACTGATAAAAGAGTCTAAGATTAATCTAGTCTAGCAGAGTCCTTTGATCCGAATAAGCTAAAAAAAAAATTAATAAAGAATTACTGGATAAGGTACTTATATGATAGCACCTTGTGATTTCTCTATCTGTGATACTACTACCTGGGTATTGGATATCAGAAGTCCATGCAAATTGTTGCAACGACTTCAAAATAGTAGAAAGATTGGAAATAATGAGAGGTTCCTGAATATTGGAGATAGAAGTTATGTTCCAATCTTGATTTTAGGAATCATCGAGCCTATTTTCAATTCTAACAATGTCGTTTTAGTGATTATCACTATTATCTAATGATTTTATGGTATCATTATGAATGATGTCAAAATCACATGGACAACTGAGAAAAGGTATTTACAAATAGTCACAGTCTGTTAATATAATGTACACAACCAAACAAACTCCTTAAAGTAGATAATGTCATGAAAGCTTACCTTTGACAATTTGGGCTCAGTCATGTGAACAAGAATAAGATCAACAGGAGATAATTCTCTAAGTCAATAATTGTGAATCATTGTCAACCTGTCAATCCTATCTCCTTAGTAAGATGACCAAGTCATCTTTTATTGGAAAAGGTGAATAAGCCAATGATATTCTGAATCTAATACATACTGATGTATTGAATCTACGAACATGTTTGCCATAAATTTAGATTATTTAAAATATTCAAATAATTCCATAATAAGGTAGAGAAATGAATTGAAAGAACATTGAAGTCCTTTGATCAGACCAAAGAAGAGAATGTCCTTCCAATAAATTTTTAACATATCTAGAAGAGAATAGGATTCTCTCTTATTAGAATCGACTTTGTTAGACATAGTTCAATCCATAATAGGGTTTACAAGTCTGGCAGTCTTCTTTTATGATTATACTCTTAAGACTGCTTGTTATATTTTGAACTGGATTTTGAATTAATCAATCACAAAGACTCCATATAAGATATGGACTAGATGTATGCCGATACTTTCTTACCTTAGGGTTTGAAAGTGTTTATTTTATGTCAAGCATTTGCAGACTGATTAGCTTGGATCCCAGTCCTATGTGTATTATTTTGCAGGATAATCCCAAAGAATCTAGCAGATATAACTTCTACCTTGCTAAAAAATAAGAGTTGTTCAGCATTCCTTTCGAAAAAGGAGTACTTTGGTGAAGGAACTAATGCCTTTAATGTAGAACTTATGAAGATCGATAGGTAGAAGAACCGACACAATCTGATGAACCCATAGAATCATATTTGATTAGATAGAATCTAGAACCCTTTATTAAGACACCATTAAAGAGATCCGATAGAGTACCGCATCCATCAGATAGATACTTTGGTATTTAGATTTAGGATGTGATCCTGTTGAACTCAATGAGAATAATAAGGATCTGATCATCTACATGGATGCCATACAGAGGTTCGACTCTAATTAGTGGCTTGGAGCCATAAGGTCCGAAATGAAGTCCATGGAGATCAATGGTGTATGGATACTTGTTGATCCACTCGAAGGGATAAAACCCATAAAGTGTAAATGGATCTTCAATAGGATCAGAGAGCACAGACGAGAAAGTGGAGACCTACAAAGCTCATCTAGTTGCCTAAGGATATTGTCAACATTATGGTATTAACCATAATGAGATATTTTCTCCTGTGATAATGCTAAATATTTTAGAGTTGGAACATGCATTTTGATAAGTGATCAAAATGCATAGCTTTGTTGAGAATGAAGAAGAACCCTACAAATATAAATGGGTTAATAGTTCTGTGAGTATATTTCTTATTTTGTATGTGAGTGAAATTCTCTTAATTGAAAATGACATTCCTTACATTACATGGAATAAAGGTTTTGCTATTATCAAAGTTCTCCATAAAGAATTTTGGAAAAGCATTTCTCATACTAGGGATGAAGATCTATAGAGATAGATCTTTGAGGCTGCTTGAGTTTTTTCAGTCCAACATACATAGGGTGTTTATAAATAGAATTTGTTCTATCATGTACACCATATATGCAACCAAATATGGTATACTCACTAGGATAGTGAGTGGATACCTGTAAAATTTGGGTAAGAATCACTGGAAGGTCACCCTTATGTATTTGAAAAATACTAAGAACCAGTGACTCGGTTATAAAGAATCTGACTTAAAACTTATGGAATTTGACTCTAGTTTTTAGTTGGATATAATAATAGCAAGAACATGTCAGAGTACATCCTTATCCTAAATAATGGAGTAATTTGCTGAAAAAGTTTCAAACAAAAAATTATAGCCAAATTCAATTTGTGAAGCTAAATGCATTGCAGCATCCAATGCTTGCAAGGAAGCTATGCGATTGTATAGATTCACTTGTAAGCTAGGAGTGGCACCCTCCAATGATGGTTCTACTGTATTGTACAACACCAGAGTCATTGCTCATGCTAAGGAGCTGAAGTCTCATTAGCTTACCAAGTATTTTGCATTGCTACCACCTTATTTTGGAAAACTGTTAAGGTGACATCGAACTTTAGAAGATCGACGAAAAAGAGAATCTGACCAACCCATTTACTAAAACCTTGGCTTTTAAGAGTTCTGTGATAATAAATAGAAGATGGATATATGATACTATACTGATTGACTTTAGCCTAAGTGAGAGTTGTTGGAAAATGTGTCCTAAAGCCAATCGTTTGATGATTGTGCTAATTATAAATGTATATGAATTGATCAATAATAAAAGTTATTTGGCCTTTTTCATCACAAAGTTGTATCTTCTAACGAACTCCTATGTTGTGATGAAGTCTTTAGGATTACTTTGATTGATAAAAGAGGATTTATCATGTAATCCTTAAACTAATTCACAATCAAACGATACGTTATTACTAGGACGATAGCGATATCAAGTATAGGTCATTATATGCCATATGCATTGATTATCCTCGTAACCAAATAGTGTGAAGACACTGATATGGCATGTAAGTGAGATGTAGGAGTACATCATCATGAAACGTGATCAACTGCAGAGCACTCTACCGTCAAAGATAGCTCATGAAGGGTATAGGTATAAGTGTCCCTCTGGCCTAAAATCATCACGGTGACTTGCAAGCAACTCACTGTACTTCAATGTCAGACTATCCGAGTTTATAATTCAATGACAGAAAGTTTCTAGATACAGTCAAGTACTTATGAAGTCGATGCATGAGAAAAGATGGGAATGATCCCTCCAAATTAGTAGGAGTTAATGTATCAATGTATTTCAATTTAGCAAAATCTGAGCTCAGATAATCTATATGATGGATTTGAAAGATTAGAATATAATGTGGATAACTTATCTAGAATTGATAGTTAAATCTTAGGTCATCCTTAAGTATTAGAGTCAAAGGGATGAATTATACGATAATCATATGCCAGTAGGTTCTTGAATGTTGCTTCGTCATCATTTGACCTATTCGGACGTCGGGTCACCATTGCTAGATGGTTATATTGATTTGTTCAGAAATATATTTTTATGCTATCAATTTAGGTTCAAACCTATGGAGTCATACTCAAAAAAAATTTCTGACTGATCATATGGCTGATCAACGATTAAGAATCACTCAAGGGCTTGATCATCAATTTGATTGATGATTAATCTTGTACAAAAATTATAATAAATTTATTCATCAAGTATTAATGAATTAATAAAAGATTAATTAGTAATTATATTATTAATTAGCTCAATTTGATTAAGTAAAAAAGATTTGATAAAATCTAATTGAATTAGGTTCAATTAGATTTGATCCGATTAGGTTATGAGATGACCTAATCGCTAAGGAAGAATTATCCCTGATTTGATCAGGACTTTGATTCAATCAATTTTTAATTTAATTTAAATTTGATTAAAAAATTATGAATCTAATTAAATTGGATTTTATCTATTTTATTTGGGCTAAATCAGATGTGATTTAGTTTGGATTCAAATAAGGAAACAAAAGAGTCAATAGAAGATTGGACTCTTCTCTCTTGTGCACCAAACTTGTGATGCCATCTTTCTCCATGCTGAAATATTTTTTGCATGAGATATTTTCACACCAAAGAGTTATCTTATCCTTCTTTCTCATAACCAAAATTGGATAAGATCTGATTTTATTTGGTATGTTCAAATGAGTTTGAATTGGATACTATATAGATAATGTTTGACACTATTTACAAAATATTGTCGCCAACTTATTTTTTTCTCCTTATGTGTGTGATATTTTGAGTACGTTTTCATTATGAAAAGTTAGTTGGAGAACTACTTTATCATGGAAAAATATAAGAAGAGGAGTCCCATATTTTTTTGGGTGCATTTTGGTGTGGGATTGTGAAGGTGCGACAACTATGGAAGAGTCCAACATCTCTAGGACTCTTCATCCCAACCTCCTTATACATTGAAATAAAAAGAGTTTTATTTTATTCTTATATGTGTAAGACACCAGAAGAAGAGGCCTTCATGTGAGGAACCTTTGGGGAATGGATTCATGGTGTAAAAAGAGAAGGAGAGTCCTTTCTCTTTGGATGTGTGCAAAAAATCTAGTTTCTGGGGTTTTGGTCCTAAGGGTTTGGGAAGAGAGAAAAAATAAGAAAAAAATTATTTTTTTCTTCATCTTTCTTTCACATTTTTAACTCCTCTAAAAGTCTATCTTCAATCTCTGAAAAGATTTTAGAGATTTGAAAAAAGGATTCAGATCAGTCAAGAAGAAGATCTTTGCGCGAGCTAGCACTCCTGAGAAGATCGATCAGATTGGAGCTTCGAGTGGACTACCTGTAGAGACCGAATATATATACATCTACAAGCAACCAGTAAGGATCATCTTCTGTTGTGATCCAGGTGGTGTGCCCAAGGCCCACGGGACCAAGGCTAAGGCCAAGGTCCATCATTCATGAGGGCTTCATGGAGGCTCTAAGGCTAGTTAGGCCCTAGGTTGAAAGGCTGTGGGCCTTTCGGGTTCTTGAGGTCTAGGTTATGTGGGCCTCAAGGGATCAACTCTTTATGAGCCAGGTCTGGGCCTAAGATAGGTGAGATTAGTTTGAGTCATGGGTATACATGGGCTTGGGTTAACCTAATCTCCCATAGAGTTGGTCAAGGGAGTTTTGGATTTGGGTCACTTGACCCTGTGTTTATATATACATGCACTGTATAGGTTTGATTAAGCCAACAAATATGAAAATCCTTTCTCCCAAATCTCTCTCTCTCTTCTCCCTCTCTCTTCAGCTATTCTCCATACCCCAGGAGCAAGAAAACCTAGGGTTTCTTGCCGCTAGGTCCATAGAAGGCAAGAAAAGCAGGGGAGGCACTAGGGTTTTGAGCCCCTCCCCCTTTGTGCCGCCAACTATAGTGCCTCTCCCTCTCTTGCAGCCACCCAAACATTAGGTCCAGGACTTGAAATCTCTTGCTATTAGGTTGGTACAAGTTTCTCTTAGATCTGGAGTTGATCTGAGGTCATTTGAGGCACGGGTGAGATCTCCATCAACAGATCTATAGGAAAGGCTGCAGCAGGATAGATCTGCAAGGTCTCGTTCTATCTACCTTATTCTCTATCTAGAACATCCCAATTTGAGATCTATAAATTTGAAGACCTCGGTCCAAGCCTGATCTGGTTGGGTACCAGATCTTGGATTTTTTAGAGGTGATCTTAGAGGCGTTCTTCATCTGGAACAAAAGGTTGACAAAGAAGACAGCAACCAGGTTGATTTCGTCAAGGACCTTCGATCGAGTCCAGAAGTCTCCAAATTTGTACGTTGCTAGTTCTACTGCACCCAAGGTCTATGGGAGGAGCCGGGATCATGCTCCAATAGTTGGTATCAGAGCCACGATGGTGAGGAAGTGGTTCCAAGTGCGAGAAGTTGAAGATCCCAAGTGCTAAAAATTTTCAGCAAGGTACCATCAAGGTATATTCTACACTTCTTGATTTTATATTGCTTGTTTGGCTTGGATCCAGTCATAGGCAGCAATATGAAGGTTGATTTTGAGAAGTTTGATAGCAAAAAAAATTTTTCATGTGAAAAATCCTGATGGAGGATCTTCTGGTGCAAGCAGATCTGGATCAGGCTTTGGATGAGAAGCCTGAGGGAATGACAGATAGACAGTGGGCATTGTTGGAGAAGAAAGCATGCTCGGTGATCAGAGGATGTTTGGCGGATGCGACATTGTATTCGGTGCTGGAAGAAAAGACCCCGAAGGGCCTTTGGTCGAAGTTGCACACCATGTATATGGGGAAGAATATGTGCAACAAGCTAATGCTGAAGAAGAGGTTGTACAGTCTTCGGATGCAGGAGGGATCTGATGTGATTGGCCACATTCAGAGGTTCAACTAGTTGTGCACGGAGTTGATGAATATCGGGGTGAAGCCGGATGAGGAGGACAAGTCCCTGTTGCTTTTGTGTTCACTGCCAGGATCATATGACTCTTTGGTGACTACACTGCTCTACGGTAAGGAGACTCTGGAATATGAGGACATGGTCTGGTGCTGAGGTCTAATGAGCAAAGGAAAAAGTTGATCAGAGATCGGGCTCCCAGGAGGGTTTGGCATAGGGGAGAGGACAGGTAGAGGCAGAGGCAGAAGCAAGTCCAGGGGGCGGTCCAAGTCAGGAAGGGAAAGAAAGAGATGAAATGCTTCAAGTGCAACGAGTTCGGGCACTTCAAGCGAGAATGTCCACTATGGAAGAGCAAGAAGGGAGAAAGAAGTGGCTCAGAATCAGTGAGTGCGTTGCTGGGCAGCAGGTGGAGGATGATCTACTTGTGGTATCAGATGGTCACAGGCATTACACAGAGGAGTGGACACTAGACTCTGCTGCTCACATCACTACACACCACACAGGTCTTGGTTTGCGACATACACCAAGACAGATGAGGGATCAGTGACTCTAGGCGACAATCATCCTTGCAAGGTGGCTGGGATAGGGACAGTCAGGGTGAGGATGTTTGATGGGATTGTGAGGATATTGACAAATGTAAAGCACGTCCAGAGCTGGAAAAGAATCTGGTGTCACTAGGCTACTTGGAGCGCAGTGGATACAGCTTCAGCAGTAGGGCTAGAAGCGGAGTATTAAACATCTCCAATGGAGCTATGGTGGTGATGAGAGGCAGGAGGTTAGACAATAATCTCTATCGCATGGAGGGATCTGTGGTGACCGGAGAGTCTGATGCAGCAGTGCAGCACAGGACCAGCAGGGGGCTTACAGGATGTGGCACTACCGCCTAGGCCACATGGGTGACAAGGGGCTGAGGGAGTTGAGCAGGAGAGGACTCATCTCTGATCTGGAGGATGGTGCTACAGGGAGATCTGTGAGCCTTGCCAGATGGAAAAGCAGAGGAGAGTTCAGTTCAACATCAGTACAACCCGCAGTGCAGCCCCTCTGGAGTTAGTACACACGGATGTGTGGGGACCAGCCCCAGTTTCAGCTAGGAATGGGGCAGATACTTCATGATCCTGATTGATAATTTCTCAAGGAAACTCTGGATTTACTTCATGAGAGAGAAGTCTGAGGTCTTCACCAAGTTCAAAATCTGGAGAGCTGAGGTGGAGAAGGAGCAGAGAGGAGCGTGAAGTGTCTGAGGTCAGACAATGGCGGGGAGTACACCAGCAGAGAGTTCCAGGACTACTGTGAGGAGTGTGGGATCAGGAGATACTTCTCAGTTAAGGAGACTCCACAGCAAAATGGGTGGCCGAGAGGATGAACAGAATACTTCTGGAAAAGGCACGATGCATGAGGCTGCAGGCAGGGCTTTCAAAGGCGTTCTGGGTTGACACAGTTGACGCAGCGGTTATTGGTCAATCGGTCACCTCACACCAGGTTGGATGGCAAGCTTCCAGAGGAGGTGTGGTCTGGGAGGATAGTTGGGCTGGGCCATCTATGAGTATTTGGTGCACGGTCTATGTGCACATTGGAGCTGGTGAGCGGAGCAAGCTAGACTCCAGATCACGTAAGATGGTGTTTCTAGGCTATCCGCGAGGAGTTAAGGGATACAGGCTATGGGATCCCTTGGAAAAGAAGGTCATCATTAGTCAGAATGTGACTTTTGATGAGGAGTCAGTCCTACAGAGGTGAGCAGGCATGGAGGAGCAGCAGGAGCAAGGAGGTCTAGCAGGGCGCTGCTGGACAGCTTACCTCTTTGATTTTGCCTCTTGCAGGTACTACTAGAGGACATGATATTCAGGTGGGGCACCTACCTAAGGTCTCTCTACAGGTGGAGAGGACTCGAACAGATGATCAAGGTGAAGAGGTCCAGCAGGAGCGAGCTGGACCGAGGACTGATATCGGTGTTGCCCTACACAAGCCCAAGAGGACCATCAGGCAACCGGACCGATATGACTTCGAGGAGATGCTGTCATATGCCCTGGTGACAGTGAATGGAGACCCATATACGTATCAGGAGGCTATTGAGAGTCGAGACAGAGAGCGGTGGGTCCAGACGATGTCCGAGGAGATGCAATCTCTCCACCAGAACCAGACGTGGTGATTGGTGCAGTTGCCACAGGAGAAGAGGCCCATTGGCTGCAAATGGGTCTACAGTCGCAAGAAAGGGCCTTCAGAGCAGGGAGGTATCAGATTCAAGGCGAGGTTAGTGGCCAAGGGATACTCCCAGAAGGAAGGCATTGACTTCAGCGAGATCTTCTCTCCCATCGTCAGACATACTTCCATCAGAGTGTTGTTGAGCATTATAGTAGCTCAGGATTTAGAGCTGGAGCAGATGGATGTCAAGATGGTGTTCCTCCATGGGCATTTGGAGGAGAGGATTTACATGGAGTAGCCATCCAGTTTCAAGGATCCAGGATCAGAGGGAAAGGTTTGTTTGTTGTAGAAGTCGCTGTACGGACTGAAGCAGTCGCCGAGGCAATGGTACAAGCTGTTCGACTCCTATGTGCGCAGTATTGGATTTTTCAGGTGCAAGTTTGATCCCTGTGTTTATGTTCAGTCTCTTGAGGATGGTTCTAGGGTGTTCCTACTCTTGTATGTAGATGACATGCTTATAGCATGCAAGAGTAGGAAGGTTGTGCGGGATCTGAAGGCATCCTTATCTCGAGAGTTTGAAATGAAGGATTTGGGCCCGCAAGGAAGATCCTAGGCATGGAGATTTTCAGAGACCGAGCCTGGAGGGTGCTGCATCTATCTCAGGGGGCTACATACAGAAGGTCTTAGAGAGGTTCGGGATGAAGGGAGCAAAGCTGGCGAAGCTGCCACTTGCCGGTCACTTCAGACTCTCGAAGACCATGGCGCCACAAACTGAGGTGGAGGCTCAGGAGATAGAGACGGTCCCTTATGCTTCAGGAGTTGGGAGCTTGATGTATGCGATGGTCTGTTGTAGGCTAGACATCGTCATGCAGCGAGTCAGGTTAGCAGGTTCATGGCGCAACCTGGCAGGAAGCACTGGAGAGCTCTAAAGTGGATATTCAGATACCTGATGGGTTCAGTTGGAGTTGGCATCTACTACGAACAGCGAGGAGGTGCAGTGGGATACTCTGACATGTCCAGAGAGGCTCAGGGGCTGATTGGCGGTTATGTAGATATAGACTTCGGTGGAGATGTGGATACCCGGAGGTCTACGACAGGCTTCATCTTTAACCTGTATGGAGGTCCTATTTCTTGAAGATCAAGTCTGCAGCCTATCACGGCCCTATCCACTACAGAGGCGGAATACATCGGGCTGACAGAAGCAGTTAAGGAGGCAATTTGGCTGAAGGGTTTGTTGACGGAGATGGACCTTACTCAAGAGGCCATTAGAGTGCACTGTGACAGCCAGAGTGTACTTCTACTAACGCAAAACTCAGTCTATCATGCAAGGACAAAGCACATCGACATTCGGTATCATCGAATCAGGGAGCTTGTGGAGGATGGCGAGGTGGAGCTGGTAAAGGTACACACCAAGGAGAACCCAGCTGATGTACTTACGAAGGTACTTCCACGGGACAGCTTTCAGAGATGTGTTGAGCTGATTCGGCTGATGGACAGAGTGGAGCTGGTTGAGGCCTTGGGACACCAAGGTGGAGATTGTTGTGATCCAGGTGGTGTGCCCAAGGCCCAGGGGACCAAGGCTAAGGCCAAGGTCCATCATTCATGAGGGCTTCATGGAGGCTCTAGGGCTAGTTGGGCCCTAGGTTGAAAGGCTGTGGGCCTTTCGGGTTCTTGAGGTCTAGGTTATGTGGGCATCAAGGGACCAACTCTTTATGAGTCAGGTCTGGGCCTAAGATAGGTGAGATTAGGTCGAGTCATGGGTGTACATGGGCTTGGGTTAACCTAATCTCTCATAGAGTTGGTCAAGGGAGTTTTGGGTTTGGGTCACTTGACCCTGTGTTTATATATACATGCACTGTATAGGTTTGATTAAGCCAAGGAATACGAAAACCCTTTCTCCCAAGTCTCTCTCTCTCTTCTCCCTCTCTCTTCAGCTATTCTCCATGTCTCAGGAGCAAGAAACCCTAGGGTTTCTTGCCGCCAGGTCCATAGAAGGCAGGAAAAGCAGGGGAGGCGCTAGGGTTTTGAGCCCCTCCCCCTTTGTGCCACCAACCATATTGCCTCTCCCTCTCTTGCAGCCACCCAAACATCAGGTCCAGGACTTGAAATCTCTTGCTACGAGGTTGGTACAAGTTTCTCTCAGATCTGGAGTTGATCTGAGGTCGTTTGAGGCACGGGTGAGATCTCCATCAATAGATCTACAGGAAAGGCTGCAGCAGGACAGATCTACAAGGTCTGGTTCTATCTACCTTCTTCCCTATCTAGAATACCCAAATTTGATGTCTCCAAATTGGAAGACCTCGGTCCAGGCCTGATCTGGTTGGGTACCAGATCTTGAATTTTTTAGAGGTGATCTTAGAGGCGTTCTTCATCTGGAACAAAAGGCTGACGAAGAAGACAGCAACCAGGCTGATTTCGTCAAGGGCCTTCGATCGAGTCCAGAAGTCTCCAGATTTGTTCGTTGCTGGTTCCACTGCACCCAAGGTCTGTGGGAGGAGCCGGGATCGTGCTCCAACAAGCTAAAGGTCATCACTATTGTACCCTTAAGGTCGGCTCTATTGGCCTCCCCAAAGATGGGCAGGCTCAAAATCCGATGATCCACCATGGCCTTTCTCCCCTTTCAACAATGACCTTAATGCCAAGGGTCATGCCGTCTTCATCTACCCCAAGCTCTTCTGTGACATGGGCCAAGGCCGGGCCCTCCTCATCCAGGATCACGAAGGAGCTTATTGGTCTAAGAAAGGTGGTCCAGAGATTTGATTCCAGAATTCAAGATGGTCAACTCGTTTGGGAGTTAATGCAGATGATCCTCTTGTTGGCAGACTGATTGGAGAGCAAAGCCCACCACACTGAGGAGGTGGTGAACTCGGGCTTCTTAGGGCTCCTCTCGATAAGTTTATTCTCCTTCTTCCCTCTTTATTTTTTTAAAAAAATTATCTTTTTTTACCTCCATGACTTGATATCATGCCTTTTTCCTTCTGTAGTTGGTCCATGACTTCGTCGTACTTAGTGAAGGAATTTTGGGCTTCTGCACCCTGAAGCAGGAATTGGAAGATGCAGCCCAAGCCTAGGACATCAAGGAAAGGGCTTCTCAAGCTTTGTACGAGCTCTATTAGACCCATGACTAGATGGGGGTCCTTGAGGGAAAGGCTGCCTATGAGAGAGTAGCCATCAATATCCAGTCAGAAAAGGTCGCCGAGCTGGAAAGGGAGTTAGCGGTAGCTTGAAAGGCAGTTGAAGAGGAGCTCACAGCAAGCAAGGAGAAGGTTGCCAAGGAGAGATCATCGATTGTCACTGAGGTCAAGCTCCAGGCCATGGAGCAGTACAAGGCCTAGGAGGCCTTCAAGGCAGAGATTGCAGAAGGCTCGACCTTGGCCTTCACCATGGGCTTTGATCTCTGTAGGATGCAGGTGGCTCGACTCTTCTCCAAAGTTCATGTAGGTCACCTAAATCCTTAAAAGAGTAAAGATGAGGTAGAGGAAGTTAGTGTAGATATTGCCATCACTTCTCCAGCAATGCCCAGGGTGGATGGAGCAGTGGAAGATGGGGCAAACATTGCCCCCACCTTAGCATTGTTGGTGGAGATGAATCCAGAAGATAAGACGAGGATGGAACAAATGCTGGCTCCACCTTCGCGATCATGCTAGCCACCTCCACAACTGAAATTCCTACGGATCATCAGTTGTTAATCATGATATTAAGTTAGCCTACTAGTACCAATCATCCTTGTGCATGTAGAAATCATAATTTCTTGGATGTATAATGCATGCAACTTTGGAATAGGGTAACCCTCAGTAGTTGAGAAACCTCCCTAAGATGGTTCCCAAGGCCGAAGTCAAGATTGGATCTCCTGTCGAAGAAGCTTCTTAATTTTGTAGCTTTTTATTCTCTTTTGTACCAAAGTATTTGTAACAGAAGTTATTTACTTAATGAAATGATTTTATTTTCTTTACTTCATTATTGCTCGTGCATTCAAATCTTTGAGATCATAGTCGAATCCTCAGCTCATGGCCATGTTGGATTTTAGATATTTTGCATGCAGATTTCAAAATAATTTTAAAAGAACAAGCAGTGGAAGATAAGATTAAATCAGATTTAATCCTATGCATGCATAGATCTAAATCTTATACCTATAGATTTAGTTCATATGATGATAAACAAGACATAAAGCATCTAATTTTAGAAAATAAAAATAAATATATGATCGAATCACATACCTGAATCACTGAACTCTTTCTTCAGATTCGGATCTGAGGATGTCTCAAGTTCTGGTATAGCCGCACATGTATCCGGCCTCTATGGGTATCTACACAAATCCTGATCTGATCAGAGACTCTTTGATCTCTCGGGGGTGCTATCTTCCTTATAGAGATCGCTTTCTTGATGGTTAAAAAGGGCCTTCTTCAATCTCTAAGACTGTCTCAAAGAAGAAAAAGACCAGGAGGAAGAAGAAGCTATGAGAACCCTTTCTCTTTTTCCTTCTCTCTTCTCTCTAAAACCCAATGCCCAAGAGGAACCCATGCACAAGCTCACGCCCCAAGGAAGATTTTTTGATCTTTTTTCCACATCCAAATGCCCCTTTATTTATAGATGGCATCCATGAGTTGGATAGGATTTAGGTTTTGATAAGGTCAAACACCTTATCAAACTAGGACTCCTATTGTGATTCATAACCAAATTGATTTAATTCCAAATCAAACCAGATCTGAAAGGAGAGCAAGGGAGGACATGTGGAAGGCTTGGTGTGATGTTTTGGATGTGCAAAAATCATGGGGATGCAGTATTCCTATAGGTGTGGACATGTGGGGCGTATGGAGATAGAATCCTAGTCCAACTAGGATTCTTTTAAGTACTGATTTAAATCTAATTTAATCCTAACCAAATTAAAATTAGGTTGCATCCAAAATAAGTTAATTCTTAGTCTAATTTAAAACTCAATTAAATCTGAATTAAATCTTAATCTAATTAAAAAATTAATTGAATCAAGTTCTAGTCAAATTAGGAATTGATCTTTTTATGTAATTGGGTTATCTCATAATCTAATTAGGCTTGATCTAATCAAACCCAAATCAAACCATATTGAATCTAATTCAATTAGATCTGATTTGAACCCATAGCTCAATCAAATTAAACCAACAGTAATCTAATTGCTGATTGATCCTCCTACAATTCACTAATACTTAGCGAATTACTTAATTGTAACTTTTGCATTATCAATCATATTCATAATCAAATTTAATTATGATTTATAATCGTAACTCAACCATCTGATCAGTCAAGAGCTTCTTTTATTTGTGATCCCATAAGTTTTTGTTCTGTCTGATAGTGAGACATAGCATGATCTCCATCATAGTATCATCAAAACACGTTTCGATGGGCTAAAATAATTTTAACTCATATCCAATAAGGATTATCGATTCAGAATAATTCTAGTGAGTTTTTACAATCTACTAGTGATGCCTAGTAGTATTTGATGACAATCTAGCAGAATAAAAAATAGAACCCCTAGGTGTAGTTATCGTGTGATTCAGTTTCTCTATCGTGAGTCCTGACAAGATGAATGTTATGAAAACTTGTCAAACCCAAACATCTATCATATGAAATACTAGATTAGCTCAAGTCTAAATATAATACTTATGGAAACTCCTTTCAATTAATTACCTTGCTATGGCTATAGACTTATAGATCTGACTTCTCAAATCTCATAGGATTACTTCTATCTACTAAGATCGATAGATCCCTTATAGGTATGTACCCTACTCCTATAATGAACCTACTATAGCCAATATATACTATAAGGATCCAAATAGCTAGGTGATAAGTATAATAAATATCCTAATAAAAGTATCAAAATATCTACTAATTGATCTTTATTTCTTAAGAATTGATATTTTTACTTATATTTTATAGGAAAGATGACCGCCAATGTAAAGAACTTGATTTCTAGTTAAAAAAAAAAATATTGAGAGCAAATATGACTCGAGACGGACTCCAAATGAAAATTTGAAGCCAAAAGAAAAAAAAATAAAAAAAATAGTGGGCCGGCCTAATTTGACCGTACGGTCCATGCATGGTGCATGCATCAAAGCCTAATTATCAATCCACGGCGGTCTGCAGCAATAAGGAATGGTCCACGGGCGGTCCATAGATCACGGTATGCCAAGTCCATGTGCAGTCTATAGGAATAGTGAAGTTGGTCTTTTATGGCGGTGCATGGGGCTTTAGTGGGTTGGCGGGTTCGGTCTCAGGTACGAAAATGGGTTAGCAGGTGCTGCTAGCTAGTTTCAAGCTAGTTTAAAGTAATTCAAACATCACTTTTGACACGGATTCGAACACCAAACTTGACTGGGATTTGGGCTCTCCAAGGAGACGCCAATCTATCTATTTTTCCTGAGTCCCACATCTAAAAGCCTCAAAGAACTCCACCTTATTAACACCTATAAAAAGGACCCCAGGCATACAAAGGAGGAGCATCTAGAAGGCAGTGGAAGTAGGCAACAACAGTGCAAGCGGCAGGAGAAGCTTTTATTTTCTTTTCTAGTTAATTGTTTTAGGCTTTGGGAGAAAGGGTAGACTATGGAGGAAGAACTCGAGATCCCTATATGTGGCTAGACACCTCCAACTTCAGAATACGATAAAGTTTGAAAATAAATTTTTATTTTTTTTATATTTAATTTTTATACTATAAAATTATACTTTATTTCATATCTTTTTATTTCTCTGAGGTATTGACCTAGCTTACATGATCTATATCCTCAACAGACGTGACATGATCTCATGATAGATCGTAATATATTATATTAAATCCTATAACTTATAATTAGATTTAGATAGTTTATACTTCAATCGGACGAGCTGTGATCTAAGGATACAGTCCGTACCTATTTGAGATAAACTATATTAATACCTTAATCACAAGTATTATTATTGCAATATAAAAAAAAAAATAAAATTTATTTTACATGGTAGATTAAAAATTTTTGAATTATTTTTCTAACTTATTTTCATTTATAAATTACTTTACACTTGTAGTTTAATTCTTGCTATTTTATTTTTAAATTTTTCCACAATCAATTCTCTTTTCTTATTTCTTCATAAAAAAATAATTGTCCTAGATCTTCGAGGATATAATTCTGACTCATCTTATCTATATAGTTTGAGTTGATTTTTATTCTTGACTGCCTACGACATCAATCAAATTTTGGCACCATTGCCGAGGATCTAAGTACGATTATTTTTTAAAAAAAAAAAAATTAGTCTTATTTGCTTTCTACCTTTTGTTCTTAGATTATTTTTTTATTTGCTTTCTAATTTGCCGAGTTACTTAGTCAAACTTATATTCTTGCAAAATCAAAAAAAAAAATATCTATATTGATACCTCATAATCTATTTAGAGAATTAGATACCTAATCATAAAATCTAAAAAGTGAAACAAATCAATTTACTCTTGACTAATCCCCAAATTTGATGACCTTTTCCTTTTGCATTGTATAATTTCATAAAACATCTTAAGGGCACAAATTGTAAATAAGATAAAATAGAGATTTCATCACCCTTGCTTGGCCCACAAACCACAATCTTGCATTTTGTATTAACCTAAATCTTAACCTAAAATCAATTAAACGTTGGCCCTGAGGACTCTAGAGCTCAATAAAATAAGAAACCATAAGAGTTGGATCAGATTAGGGTTAGTCAGTTTAATTGATGTCTAGAAAAATGATTCAAGGACTACATCCCAAAAGGAGGTGGTTATTTAATTGGTTTTATTCGCTTATCTGGTCAATTTTAATTGGTGTCTAAAGAAAGCAATGGGAGACCCCCACCAATCTTACACTTATCTGACCAGTTGAGTGGCTCATCTTTTACTTAGAGTACTCAAAGGCAACTGATAAGTATGTAAATTTGTCTATATAAAAGTATTAATTTATGGATTAAATTATTTTTATTTTTTTAAAATTAATATTTTTTTTATATATTTTACAAAAAAGAGATGCTGTGTAGATGTCAATCTATGAATTATTAATCATAAAAGATTATTCATAAATCAATCAGCAATCTTCAAGGAAATAACTATCTGATATCTGTATTTTTATGATCACTAAGTCTAAAAGCCCAAAGTTTTTAAAGGCCCGTATAGCTTTTAATGGGTGAGAGGAGTTGGCTGACTGTGTGAATGTGCAACGTGAAGGCTTCTTGTCACGAGGCATTGGCTTGAAGAAGTGAAAAATAAAAATTAAATAATGGGACTCATGGTTCTTAAAAAGTTGCTGTGGCCTAGTTTTTGTTGGAAGAGCATTAAAAGTCTTGAGGGCCCGCAAGGATTTAAATGATAGCAACATGGAATGAAGCCTGTTAGGATTTAAAAAGAAGGTGTTGGGCTTGGTGCTGCATTGAAGCATGTAGGAAGCAGCGGTGGTACGAGTGATTTTATGTGGTCATGCAGGATCGTGGGCTTCATGCGAGTGGATGAATGGATGTGCGGCTTCACGCACCCCTTCACATAAAAATAAAATCCGAGATATCACAATCGAGATTAAAAAAAATAAAAATATATTTTTAAAAATTTGTTAAAGAGAAAGATTTAAAATTGAACGACTTAACTTATCTTCCTTTATCTCTCAAATCTCATTCGTTCATCTCCTAATTCTTATTCTTTTCTTTATTCCTATATCGAGAAATTATAAAAATCTTCTACCCCTAACATCTATAAAAAGGCCTCTACACCTCATTGAAACATCTCTCTCCATACCATAATTTTTGTTAGGAGTCTGTGAGACAGGCAGGCATACCCACCTTTTAAATCTTTTTAGCCACCTTGTTCCCACTTTCTTCCATCCTTCCAACAAACGAGAAGGAGAGTCAGCCAACACACAAGAAGAAGAGTCAGCTAGAGGGAGGTTAGTCCCAAGCCAAGAGAGAGAGAAGCCATATTCTGTAAGAGAGTTTATTTTATTTTTTGTTTCAACTTCAAGTCTCGTTAATGGCTTAAGATTTAAAAGTTTTTGTATCAAAATTTTTATTCAGTAATAAATTAGTTATTCTTTTTTTATTTAATTTTTTATAATTTTAAATTCTGCAATAGAGTAGTTTAAATTTTTGTATCTTTTAATTCTGTAATTTTTAATTTTTACAAGTTAAATTTTAGCAAGTAGAATAAGATTTTATTTTATTTTTTTAAGGCTTTAAATCAACTATGTCTGGTTAAGCAATCTCTCTGAAATTTGCGATGAAGCTAGACCATGAATAGGAGCCTTCTTCTTTGAATTTTTCTTTTCAAGCTTTTAATTTTTAGAGTCCTTCTCTCTTCATCTCTCTTGTCAAGAGACTTGATGGACTATCGTTGGATCAGAATCCCTTCATAGTCTATACTTGATTTGTGCAAGAGGAGATGATTGGTAGAAGGCTCACAAGTTTTTAAACCCTTTCTTCTCTTTCCGTGTAGAAATCTTGATGAGTTATAGTTGGGTCAGAATCCCTTCATAGCTCATACTTAGATAATACAAGAGAAGTAAAGAAAGAAAAAGTCTCTTAATTCAGGTTAAAGCGAAATACTTGATGGATTATAGTTGAGTTAAATCTCTTCATCATTCATGCTTGCTCATGTTTTATACCTTAATCAAGAGGTATTATAAGAGAAATCATAGAAAGGCTCTCTAATTCATTGGTCTAGTGGATTCAAAAGTCCTAGATCTTTTAGATTATTTATCTTTATAATTAATTAGTTTACTACTTTGATAGTTAGTAATCCAACAAACAAACTCTCCTCTCTTTTTTTTAAGCTCGTCTGTGCAAGTATTTGCATACAGTTTAAAACCTAATTCCTCGTGAAATTGATTTGTACTCATCGAACAAGCTATATTACACACCGTGCGCTTGAGATAAATTTAAGACACATCAAATTTTTGGCACCGTTGCTGGAGAATTTGGCATGTTTAAATTATGTTTCAAATTCTTATTTTTTATGCTTTTAGTTTTAGTTTTAGTAATTTTTTTCTATTTTTTAGTTATTTTAGTCAAATCAAAATCTGCCCTGACATAAGGTTGCCCTGACGTAATAGAAAATTTCATTGTATTATTGTCCTAGGATAGATTTTGATTTGCATCAAAAAAACAATCGTTACCTTTAATTCTTAGATTTCTCCTTTAATTGCTGCTTTACTTAGTTAATTTTTTGCCTTTAATATAGATTAGAATTCTCACATTATATTTAGATTGTATAAGTTTTATTTTCTTATTAGCTGATTTAATTTTTTTTTAGTTGGATCTCTTTATTTCTTTCATAACTCACTAATGTATTTAAAACTTAACATTTACTTTGATTTCTATAATTAGATTAACATAAAAAGAAAGAAAATACTAATCACATAAGATTTAACTAATATAAAGAAACACTTAAACTTTAAAAATCTTCTACTTTATTTGATCATCTTTCTTTCTTTGTATTATATTTTCATAATATATCTTAAGGACATCACCCATTAATCAGATAAGATAAAGATTTGATCATCTTTTCTTAGTCCACAAATTACTTTCTTGCATCTACATAACCTAACCCTTAAATAAAATTGATTAGATGCCAGCCTTAGGGACATCCAAACTTATTAGGATAAGAAAATCCAAGAGTTGGATCAGGTTCAAGTTGGTTAGCCTATCGGTATCTAGAAAAATGGTTCAGAAACTACATTCCAAAGAAAGGTGGTTATCTAATTAGGTCTGTTGTGAAAGCACAGGGAGCCTCCCACTGATCTTATACGTACCTGATCGATTCGTTTAATCGATTTCGAATTTGGAGGGTTTGAAGGCAACCTTGACAGTTAGGAGCTGTCTAGAATTAGAATAACCCTATGTAGAGTTTTAATTTGTTTGATAACTTGTTTACTTTTAAAAGCTAAATCTAACTAAAACTCTCTCATTTATCGGTCTAGGATCCCCTAGGACTCTCATCTCTAGAACTCTTCTTCTTCTCTTCTTTTTTCCTCATATATTAAAATAAAAAAATTAAAAAAAAATTTACTAGGACAAAATGACGATTGCAGACACAATCTAAAGCCTACAAGTCTATAAGGTCACTAAGAAAAAAATGAATTTCAATAGACAACCTAGAACCCTACTGGACCTATGTTATCCAATTAGCTCTATCTAACTATCTAGAATTAGATCCTCAGCTAACAATTTTATAATTGACCCTTAAACGATTAACATGCATCCTACATTCATTAAAATTGAAGATGCATATCTTTTTTTAAGAGAGTTTGAAAATATTAGAATTACAACTCTGACCAATAGAATTGAAATCTTAGAATTCAAAAGACATGACCAAATTAATCAAGTGCTAGCATCCATGTGCATTGGATGCGATGCACCAGATCATGTTATAAAAGAGTATCTTTATTTGATGAACCCAACCCAAATTGAGTTCATACAGGAGAGTGCATTCAATGAAAGCTACATAAATGAACCTTATGCACCAACCTATAACCTAGGGTCGGAAAGTCATCCCAATTTTACATGGTCACAAGATGCAACATTAGGAGCCCATAATTTTTATCAACCCTATCTCAAGCCCAACCAAATACTGAATGATCAATCAGGTTTAAATCCTGAGGAAGAAGTCAACACATTAGAAAAGAGTTTAGATGTCTTAGCATAATCAATCTCAAACATTAAAAATACTCTCAACAATTTCATGCAAATTACTGACCAGTTATTTAAACAATTGGGCCAATCAGCTATAGTGGTTAGTAAACTAGAAAAAGATAGATTACCAAGCCAACTAGAGGTTGACCCTAGAGCTCAGAATGGTTTAGAACTTAAAGATCAATTCGATCAGTTGAGAACATTCAGGTTTGAGGAATTGGAGGAGATATCCGAAGCTGATAATAATAATGAGGTATCCACACCTAGTGACCATTATACTCAGCTAAAACCAAAATTAGTTGTTAAACCCCTCATGATACTAGTTGAACCTCCACTTAAAAAGGAAGAGGCAACAATAGGGGATCCAAAAATACTCCCTCAACACATCGAGTACATAGATCTAGGTCTCTTAAAATCTTGACTAGTACTTAAATTGTACCTAGATCTAATTATAGAGAGAATTATTAGTTATCAGGAGAATGAGTCACATAATGGTCCCAAGAAGAAAATACCTTGAGAAAGAGCCCGAATCACAAAGAAAATTGCAGACCCATATTAGATTCGAAAAGGAATAGAATAAGCATCCTTTTAGAATCTGACTGAAGACGTTAAACTTAGCGCTTGTTGGGAGGCAATCCAATCTCTTAGATATAGCCTTAATAAAAATTATCGTCTTAATAAAAGTCTAGCTGAAGACGTTAAACTTAGCATTTCTGGGAGATAATCTAATTTTTTTAAACTAATATCTTTTCTATTAAAGAAACAGAGATACCCATCTTTGGGTTTTGAACTTTCAAGCTAACATTGCACTAGATCACCTTCAACAAAGAACACATATTCACCGGGTGACATCTTTCTTTTTCTTTCTTGCATTGTATTTTTTTCTTCCTTCATTAGATATAATGATATTTAAATTGGAGGATAGAAAAAATCTTCTAAATATATTTTTAAAAAAATTTTAAAATACATATCCCATAAAAATCTTTGAAATTAAAAAAAATCTTTTAAAAGAAAACTTTGAATAAATCATGTGTCAAGAAATGAATCTTGAACAAAATAGACTAGAAAAAAAATAATAAGAGTTAGAAAGTATTTGCTAATAACTGTAGCAAGTTAAGAAGTAGATTAGTTGGGCAAACTTTTAGCAACTTACTTAGATCACCTAAAGGTTATTACCACTTCTAACTATACATGCACATTGATAAGACAAAATAGGTACTGATTGTAAGGCCAACTAAGGATTCAATTATCATTTAAAATTGATGATTGATATACACTCCAATCAAAAATTTAAATTTGAGAAAAGAGTTAACTGTCTAAAATAAAAGTATAAAACATAGAGTACATGTAGATTGCCCTATGCTTAGTAATCGGATCTCTGTACCTAAGTCAAGTATGGAGGTTCGTGTCAAATGGTGAAGGAAAGATCAGGATGCTCAGCACTAAAAATAAAAATAAAAAAAAAAAAAAAGAGAGAGAAAGAAGGCAGTGTAAAAGTTACCTTAGTTCATGAACTTTATTTGGGAATGTATAGAAAATTAATCAAAGTAAGATGATAAGAAAAGATATATTTATCCTTTACAAGCCAGCACTCAAATACTAAGTTGGTTATCACAAACACAAACGCTGTAGATCTTTCAATGTATTCTAAGGAAGTTTCTAATTATACTAACTACAAAATTTACTTCTAAAACTCAATATTTGGTTAGTAATACTTCTAAACTCTTTGACTTTCAATCATAGATCTACTTTTGTAAAAGATGATTTTAATAAAATATTATTAAAAAAATTATAAATATGTATATGTGTGTGTATATATATATATATATATATATATATATATATATATATATATTGCATTGCTAAGAGACTATATATATATATATATATATATATATATATATATATATATATTGCATTGCTAAGAGACTATATATATATATATATATATATATATATATATATATATATATATATATATATATATATATATATAGTCTCTTAGCAATGCAATATATATATATATATATATATATATATATATATATATATATATATATATATATATATATATTGCATTGCTAAGAGACTAGCAATAAATAAGTTGGAGGGTGTGATAAGTGTTTAAATTTGTCTATATAAAAGCATTAGTTTATGGATCAAATTATCGTTATCTTTTAAAATTAATATTTTTTCATATATTTTATAGAAAAGAGGTGCTGCGTGGAAACGTCAATCTATGAATTATTAATTATAAAAAATTATTCATAAATCAATCAGCAATCCTCAAGAAAATAACGGTTGATATCTGTATTTTTATGATCACTAAGCCTAAAAGCCCAAAGCTTTTAAAGGCCCATATAGCTTTTAATGGTTGAGAGGAGTTGGCTGGTTGTGTGAATGTGCAACGTGGAGGCTTCTTGTCATGAGGCATGGGTTTGAAGAAGTGGAAAACAACAATTAAATAATGGGACTCATGGTTCTTAAGAAGTTGCTGTGACGTAGTTTTTGTTGGAAGAACATTAAAAGTCATGAGGGCTCGCAAGGATTTAAATGATAGCAGCATGGAATGAGGCCCATTAGGATTTAAAAAGAAGGTGCTAGGCTTGGCGCTGCATGAATTAAATGGAAGCGGCTGGGTGTGATTTGAAACTAGGCGGCATGGCGCATGCATTGAAGCATGCTGGAAGCAGTAGCGGTACGAGTGGCTTCATGTGGTCATGCAGGATCATGGGCTTCATGCGAGCGGGCGAACGGATGCACGGCTTCACACGCCCCTTCATGCGGAAATAAAATCTGAGATATCACGATCGAGATTAAAAATATATATATATATTTAAAAATTTTTTAGAGAGAAAGATTTAAAATTGTATGGCTTATCTTATCCTCCCTTATCCCTCAAATCTCATCCGTTCATCTCCTAATTCTTACTCTTTTCTTTAGTCCCATGTCGAAAAATTATTAAAATCTTATCCCCCTAACATCTATAAAAAGGCCTCTACACCTTCTTATTAAAACATCTCTCTCCACACCATAATTTTTGTTAGGAGTCTATATGACAGGCAGGCATACCCATCTTTTAAATCTTTTTAGCCATCTTATTCTCATTTTCTTCCACCCTTGCAACACACGAGAAGGAGAGAGTCAGCTAGGGGGAGGTTGACCCCCAGCCAAGAGAGAGAGAGAAGCCATGTTCTGTAAGAGAGTTTATTTTATTTTTTGTTCCAACTCCAAGCCTCGTTAATGGCTTAGGAGTTAAAAAATTTTGTATCAAAATTTTTATTCAATAATAAATTAGTTATTCTTTTTCTATTTAATTTCTGTAATTTTAAATTCTACAATAGAGTAGTTTAAATTTTTTCATCTTTTAATTTTATAATTTTTAATTTTTATAAATTAAATTTCAACAAGTAGAATAAGATTTTATTTTATTTTTTTAAAGACTTCAAATCAACTATGTCTGGCTAAGCAATCCCTCTAAAATTTACGATGAAGCTAGACAATGAATAGAAGCCTTCTCCTTTGAATTTTTCTTTTCGAGCTTTTAATTTTTAGATTCTTTCTCCCTTCATCTCTCTTGCCAAGAGACTTGATGGACTATCGTTGGGTCAAAATCTCTTTATAGTCCATGCTTGATTCGGTGCAAGAGAGAATAATTGGTAGAAGGCTCACAAGTTTTTAAACCCTTTCTTCTCTTTTCATGTAGAAACCTTAATGAATTATAGTTGGATCAGAATTTCTTCATAGCTTATACTTGAGTAACACAAGAGAAGTGAAAAAGAGAAGAGTCTCTTAATTAGGATAAAAACAAAATACTTGATGGATCATAGTTGAGTTAAATCTCTTCATGATTCATGCTTGCTTATGTTTTACACCTTAATCAAGGAACATTATAAGAGAAACTATAGAAAGGCTCTCTAATTCATTGGTCTAATAGATTTAAAAGTCTTAGATTTTTTAGATTATTTATCTTTATAATTAATTAATTTACTATTTTGATTGTTAGTAATCCAACAAATGATCTCTCTTCTTTTTTTTTAAGCTCGCCTAAGCAAGTATTTGCATACAGTTTAAAATCTAATTCTTCATGGGATCGATCCGTACTCGTCAAATGTGCTACATTGCACACCATGCACTTACGATAATTTTAAGACATAAAAGCAACCTTGGTAGTTAGGAGCTATCTAAATTTAGGATAACCCTTAGCTAAGATTCATTGTCTAACTTGATTGCAAACCCACAATTTAAACCTAATTAAAACACTCTTCTCTATCTTCTCTAGCTTTAGGACTCTTTAGGACTCATTTTTAGAATTCTCTTCTCATCTATCTCTTTTCCTCTTTTCTCTTCTTCCATTTAAAAAAAAATATGAAATATTGCAACTTGAAAAAGAGAACTAGATCGATTAGTGAGAGTAGATCCAAACCCTTCCAAGCCCACCATGGGTGAACTCAAACATGAACCTCAGGTCTTGAAAGACCTTTGCTACCTAGTTGGGTCAGCCCACCCCTCTTGTATCCGACTACGACAAATCGATGTCAATTTTGAAATTAAACCACAAATGATAAACATGCTTTCCAAATTCATCATAATTAAGGATGCATATATTTTTATAAAGAAATTTGAGAAAGTATGCACCACGATGTGACTCTAACAGCTTACTAAGGGTGTGGTTAAACTTAGGCTGATTAATTTTGTCCTCAAAGATAGTGCTAAAAAGTAGTTATACAGTTTTCCTAACCAATCCATAGTATCATGGGAGGGTTTTGTTAAAGTATTCTTGAAGAAATTTTTTTCACACTATAAGACTGCCAAATTTAAGAATGAAATTAATCAATTTTATCAATTACCTGGTGAGTCTTTTTGGAAGTGCTTTGATCACTTTAAGAATCTTTTGAGTCAATGCCTATACTATAGAATTGAGACTTGAAGGCTATACCAAATCATTTATGAAGGACTAGATCTAAACTTCAGAATGATGTTAGAATCAATGTCTTAGGGTCAGTTCATGAATAAAAAACTTATAGAAGCCTGACAATTTCTAGATGATCTAGGAGAAAAGAGCTTATAATAGGAGATAACTAGGGAACCTAAAAAAACTACATTAGCAAAAAGTGATATGTACCAAACCTCAACATTCCTAGCTGAAGAGATTAAATTTGCATCTTTGATCAGTAGGATAGAGGCCCTAGAACTCAAGGGACATGCCCCTATAAATCAAGTAAACTAAGTGTCCACACCCATATGCAATAAATGCAGTGACTCAAATCATATAATAGAAGAGTGTCCCTACCTCATGACCCATACTGAAAATGGTTATGCACAGGTGAACGCAGTCTATCAGAGACCTATCAATGACTCTTACGCACCAACCTACAACCCAAGGTGGAGGAACCATCCAAATTTTTTTTGATCATAAGATCCTAATACAGGCGGTCTCAGCTTCAACCAGCCAAACCCAAGGCCCAATCCTATAGCAAACAACCCACTAAGCTATAATAATAGTGAAAAGAAACTTAATTTTTTAGAGAAAAGCCTAGAAGCTTTGACAAAATCTAATGCTGACACCAACACTACACTGGATAACTTCATAAAAGCCACAAAAAAATTCATACAAACCACGGACCAGATGCTGACGGCCAATACCCAAGTAATTGTTTGATTAGAAATGCAATTAGGATAGTTGGCTAGCACCATCAGTGAAAGAGAAAAAAAAATTATCAAGCCAACTAGAGCCTAACCCAGTCAGCAATCCCAACCTAAAGGTCGACTCAACCATATAAATGTAATTCATACCTTAAGATCTAGGAGACAAGTAAACAATCATATGGGTACATCTGAAGATCAAGAAGACCCACTGTCTGAACCACCTCATGAACACTTAACCGATCAGGCCAAATCTGAGGAGCCCAAATCAACAGAGGATAATGAAACATTACCCACCAATCTTGTAGCTTTTTTTTAAGTAGATTTAGGTTCAACATATACTCAATCCATATGAATCAAATCTTAGAGATATTTAAACAACTGAAAGTAAATATCTCTCTGCTAAATATGATCCAACAAGTTTTCACATATGCCAAGTTCCTCAAAGACCTATGCACAAAAAAAAAGACCACCAATGTTCCAAAGAAAGCCTTCTTGGCGGTCGGTGTGAGCTCATACTTTTTGAGCCACATGCCAGTTAAGTATAAAGATCTAGGATCTCTTACAATTTCTTGTGTCATTAGAAAAACCATCATCGATAAGGCCTTATTAGACTTAAGGGCTAGTGTGAACTGTTGGGAATAGTGTCCCAAAGCCAATCGTCAGTCTGTTGACGGTTGTGCTTATTTTTGTATTTATACATGAATTATAAATTAATAAAAATTATTTTGATATTTTTTCATCATAAAATATTTCATCTTCTAATGAACTTCAATGTTGTGGTGAAGTCCTTAGGACTATTTAGACTCGACAAAGGAGGATTTGTCGTTTAGTCCTTAAACCAGTTCGCGACCAAATGATACGTTGTTACCAACGACAACAATGTTTATCAAGCATAGAGCGTTGTATGCCATATAGGTTGGTTGTCCTCTTAACCAAGGAGTGTGGAGACACTGGTATGGCATACAGGTGAGATGTAAGGGTACATCTGTACTGAACGTGACCGACTCCGGAGCTATTTCTACTATCAAGATTTGCTCCGATGGGATATGGGTATAAATGTCCCTCCGACCTGAGACCGTCACGGTGACTTGCAAGCAACTCACTGCACTTAGGCACTAGACTACCTGAATTTTTAATTCAGTGACGGAAGGCTGTTGGGTGTAGTCAAGTACTTGACTTGTTGGTGCGTGTGTCAAGATGGGATTGACCACTCCAGTTTAGGAGCTGTGTACAGTCATGTTTCAATTTAGTAAAACCTTGGCCAGGGTAGTCCTTATGAGGAGTCACAGGACTGTTTGAGTTGAGCACGATTCGGATGATCTGATCAGGGTTGACAGTTTAACCCTGAGTCGTCCTAAACACAGGGGTCAAAAAGATGAATTATACAGTAACCATATTCATGTAGATTCTGAGTATTGCGATTGTGACTATTCGACCTATCCGGACGTCGGGTACCATTGCTAGATGGTCTTTCGATTAGTACAGGAATTGGTTCCTGTGCTACCGGCTTAGGTTCGAACCTGTGAGGTCACACACATTAGAGGTTCCTATCTGATCTGATGGCTGGTGTAGAATCCTACATATTTGAGACTCAGTGATCGAGAATCAAAATTCTCTGATCATGAGTTCCACACATTATGGATACCGGGGTCAAGAGTCCCACTGGTTGGGACTTTTCGATCAGGGTTACATATCGATGAATTCTGATGCCCGATTGCCCATCAGATTTGGACTCAATATTTATGAGAGGTTTAATTAGTGATTTGATCACTAATTAACTCAATTTGATTGATTAATTATTTTTGGATCAAGTCCAATTGAATTGGATTCAGTTGGGTTTGACCCGATTAGGTTAAGAGTTGATCTAATCGTCGAGATGGTTTGGTCCCTGATTTGATCAAGGGTTGAGCTTAGTCAATTCTTGATTTGATTAGGATTTTATTGAGCCTAATTAAGCCTAATTAAGTTGGGTTTAAATTAGTCTAATTGAACCTAACTTATTTGGTTCAATTAGGTTGGTTTAAATAATGAAACCACCTTGACCCAATCTCCATGCGCCACCTCACTTCCATTGCACCCATTTGAATTCATGAGAAGAAACTTCTCATGAATTATTTCCTTACGCCAAGCCCTCTCCATGCCCTACTTTAATGTGCCAAATGAATGGATAAGGATGATTGGTTGGCCATTCAAATTCAAAATAAAGTTTGAATTTGAATGGGCAATCAATCTTTGCATCTTATCCCTTTTTTTACGTCCCATTTATTACATGAGAAAAGGTTTCTCATGAAATCACTCCATGCACAATTTAAGCCATGCCTCACGCCTTTAGTGGATAAGGGATGAGTTGGTGTCCATTTGAATTTAAAATTTAATTTGAATTCAAATGTGCAATTACTCATCTTTATCCTTTCTTTTGGATAAGATGTTTGACATTGTTATAAAAGGAGGTGAAGAGTGGGGCGTGCAAGAAAAAGATTTTTGAAGAAAAATTTTGGGGCGTGAGAACTCTTGTGCGTGAGAAGGAAGACCATATCCTTCCAAGAGAAAAAAAGAAAAGAAAGAAAAGTGGGTGCAAGATTTCTGGTGAGTTCTCTAGAGTTTTACCTTGGGGTTCGGAAAGTGAGAAAGTGAGCTACGAGTGTCGTGAGCCCATAAAATTTTAGGAAGATCTTCAACATCCTCTCAAGCACGTCTGTTGATGATCCAGAGCATCCAAAAAATCGACAGACATCGATCGAAGGAGTTCGATCAGCATCGACTGTCAAAAGGGCTCTACAACGAGCTAGCACTCGTGCAGAGTCGATCAGATCGGGAGCTTCATGTGGATGATCCGCAGAGGCCAGACATGCTGTGTGGCTGCATCGCGATGATCAGACTCTCCCGACGGTGATCAGATTGCGGTGATCTACTACCGGTACAAAGGTATTGTGTTCTAAACACATTACAGTAAAGTGTTTACTGTTCGAATTTGAATTTCAAATTTAAATACATGCATACTATATATCATATTTAGATCCTAGTGTAGGATAAATTTATATTAATTAATTAGATTAATTAATATTTTTCCACTATAAAATCATAATTTTGAAAAAGTTTTAAAATTACCATTTTACCCTTGCACTGAATTTCCCACAAATGGTATCAGAGCGGGTTCTTAGATATGATATATATATTTGCATGCATAGATTAAGTTATAATCTAAAAGTTTAAATTTAAAATTTAAAATTCAAAATTTAAAATTTGAATTTTGAAAGTTATTCGAAATTCAAAATTCAAAAATTTGAAATTCAAAATTTGAAATTTGAATTTTAAAATTTAAAATTCGAAATTCAAAATTCAAAAATTTGAAATTTAAAATTTAAAATTTAGTTAAAATTTTAAATTTAAAATTCAAAATTTAAAATTCAAAATTTGAAATTCAAAAATGTAAAATTTAAAATTTGAAATTTGTTTGAAATTTGAAATTCAAAATTTAAAGTTTGAAATTTAAAATTTAAATTTTAAAATTGGTATATTTAGATATACTTGATCCAAGTAGCAAGTAATCGAATTGGGTTGGTTGCCATGGCCGTTCGGTCATAGGAGAAAAGCAGGGTTTAAAGGCCCTCTCCTCCCATTCGATGGGGTCTCCTATGGCGGTAGGGGTACCGCTGTAATTATATCCTATACAGATGAAGCAGCGAAAGGAATTAATTGTAAAGGTTCAATTGTGAAATTTATCATGAATGTGTTATATTAGATCTAAAGGAATATTCATGATTTATTTTGATTGAGTTATTTTCTGTTATGTAATTAGTAATAGGATTGCTATTTATGAAATGTGCTGATCTATTTGTGAAATGAGTCAACATATTTGGTGAACAGAAAATAAAACCTTTCAAATTTGAAAATTATTTTCGAAATGCCAAACCCTGACCCATCAGCCCAAATACTTAATTAAAAGAATTAAGTATTGTCCAGTAGGTCTAGAATTATGAATTAAGACCTAAGACAATTGCATAAACTTGTGGGTCAATGGGTTAGATGGATTAGGTCCATAATTGGGTTAGCTTAAGGTTAGCTTAAAGAAATAGACTAAATTAGAGTAATTGGTCAAATCTAATCAAAAGTTGAATTAGATTAGGTCAAGGATACTCTAGACTCAACTCCAATAGATGTAGTTGAATGGGTCCATATCTTTAACTAGACCAAGATGGACTTAATTCATGGCCACGCGATGGAACCCAATTGATACTATGCTGAAGAGGTTCAGTATGGAGAATTCTAAGAAAGGCTATCTTCCGATAGGCCATAGATTTTCTCTCTCGAAGAGGGATTGTCCGACAACACCTCAAGAGAGAGAGCATATGGGTAGGATTCCATATGCTTCGACAGTGGGATCTATCATGTACGCCATAACATGTACACAACCAGATGTGGCATACTCACTAGGGGTAGTGAGTAGATACCAATCTGATCCAGGGGAGAATCACTGGAAGGTTGTTAAAACCATCCTGAAGTATTTAAGAAATACTAAGGACCAGTGGCTTATTTATGGTGAATCGGACTTGAGACTTATAGGGTTTACAGACTCTAGTTTTCAGTCTGATCACGATGACAGCAAAAGTGTGTCGGGATTTATTTTTACCCTTAATGGTGGGGCTATCTGCTAGAAAAGTTTCAAACAGCACACAGTGGCTGATTCAGTTTGCGAGGCGAAGTATGTCACTGCATCAGATGCTGCCAAAGAAGCGGTGTGGCTGAGAAAATTCATCACCGAGCTCAGAGTAGCACCCTCCTTTGTTGGTCCAGTTTTGCTCTACTGTGACAGCTCTGGAGCCATTGCTCAGGCGAAGGAACCAAAGGCACACCAGCGGACGAAGCATATTCTGCGCCGCTACCATCTCATCCGAAAAATTATGGATCGAGGTGACGTCGATCTTCAGAAGATTGACGGGAAGGAGAACCTGGCTGACCCATTCACTAAAGTCATTGCGGTGAAGGAGTTTGACAACTACAAGTCGAAGATGGGTATTAGATACTGCACCGATTGGCTTTAGGCCAAGTGGGAATAGTGTCCCAAAGCCAATCGTCAGTCTGTTGATGGTTGTGCTCATTTTTATATTTGTACATGAATTATGAATTAATAAAAATTATTTTGATATTTTTTCATCACAAAATATTTCATCTTCTAATGAACTCCAATGTTGTGGTGAAGTCCTTAGGACTATTTAGACTCGACAAAGGAAGATTTGTCATTTAGTCCTTAAACCAGTTCGCGACCAAATGATACGTTGTTACCAAGGATAACAACGTTTATCAAGCATAGGGCGTTGTATGCCATATAGGTTGGTTGTCCTCTTAACCAAAGAGTGTGGAGACACTGGTATGGCATACAGGTGAGATGTAAGGGTACATCTACACTGAACATGACCGACTCTGGAGCTATTTCTGCTGTCAAGATTTACTCCGATGGGATATGGGTATAAATATTTCTCCGACCTGAGATCGCCATGGTGACTTGCAAGCAACTCACTGCACTTAGGCACTGGACTACCTGAATTTTTAATTCAGTGACGGAAGGCTGCTGGGTGTAGTCAAGTACTTGACTTGTCGGTGCGTGTGTCAAGATGGGATTGACCATTCAGTTTAGGAGCTATGTACAGTCGTGTTTCAATTTAGCAAAACCTTGGCCAGGGTAGTCCTTGTGAGGAGTCACAAGACTGTTTGAGTTGAGCACGATTCGGATGATCTGATCAGGGTTAACAGTTTAATCCTGAGTCATCCTAAACATAGGGGTCAAAAGGATGAATTATACAGTAACCATATTCATGTAGGTTCTGAGTGTTGCGATTGTGACTATTCGACCTATCCGGATATTGGGTACCATTGCTAGATGGTCACTTCGATTAGTACAGAAATTGGTTCCTGTACTACCAGCTTAGGTTCGAACCTGTGGGGTCACACACATTAGAGGTTCCTATCCGATCTGATGGCTGGTGTAGAATCCTACATGTTTGGGACTCAGTGATCGAGAATCAGGATTCTCTGATCATGAGTTCCACACAATATGGGTACCGGGGTCAAGAGTCCCACTGGTTGGGACTTTTCAATCAGGGTTACATATCGATGAATTCTGATGTCCGATTGCCCATCGGATTTGGACTCAGTATTTATGAGAGGTTTAATTAGTGATTTGATTGCTAAATAACTCAATTTGATTGAGTAATTATTTTTGGATCAAGTCCAATTGAATTAGATTCAGTTGGGTTTGATCCGATTAGGTTAAGAGTTGACCCAATCGTCGAGATGGTTTGGTCTCTGATTTGATCAGGGGTTGGGCTTAGTCAATTTCTGATTTGATTTGAATTTTATTGAGCCTAATTAAGCCTAATTAAGTTGGATTTAAATTAATCTAATTGGACCTAACTTATTTGGTTCAATTAGGTAGGTTTAGATAATGAAACCACCTTGACCCAATCTCCATGCGCCACCTCACTTCCATTGCACCCATTTGAATTCATGAGAAGGAACTTCTCATGAATTATTTTCTCATGCCAAGCCCTCTCCACGTCCCACTTTAATGTGCCAAATGAATGGATAAGGATGATTGGTTGGCCATTCAAATTCAAAATAAAATTTGAATTTGAATGGGCAATCAATCTTTGCACCTTATCCCTTTTTTTACGCCCCATTTATTACATGAGAAAAGGTTTCTCATGAAATCACTCCATGCACAATTTAAGCCATGCCTCACACCTTAGTGGATAAGGGATGAGTTGGTATCCATTTGAATTCAAAATTTGATTTGAATTCAAATGTGCAATTACTCATCTTTATCCTTTCTTTTGGATAAGATGTTTGACGTTGTTATAAAAGGAAGAGAAGAGTGGGGCGTGCAAGAAGAAGATTTTTGGAGAAAAATTTTAGGATGTGAGAGCTCTTGTGCGTGAGAAGGAAGACCATATCCTTCCAAGAGAAAAAGAAAGAAAAGAAAGAAAAGTGGGTGCAAGATTTTCGGTGAGTTCCCTAGAGTTTTAGCCTGGGGTCGGGAAGTGAGAAAGTGAGCTACGAGTGTCGTAAGCCCATAAAATTTCAAAAAGATCTTCAACATCCTCTCAAGCATGTCTGTTGATGATCCAGAGCATCCAAAGAATCGACAGACATCGATCGAAGGAGTTCGATCAGCATCGGCCGTCAAAAGGGCTCTACAATGAGCTAGCACTCGTGAGGAGTCGATCAGACTGGGAGCTTCGTGTGGACGATCCACAGAGGCCAGACATGCTATGTGGCTGCATCGCGACGATCAGACTCTCCCGACGGTGATCAGATTACGGCGATCTACTACCCGCACAAAGGTATTGTGTTCTGAACACATTACAGTAAAGTGTTTACTGTTCGAATTTGAATTCAAATTTAAATGCATGCATGCTATATATCATATTTAGATCCTAATGTAGGATAAATTCATATTAGTTAATTAGATTAATTAATATTTTTTCGCTGTAAAATCATAATTTTGAAAAAGTTTTAAATTACCATTTTACCCCTGCACTGAATTTCCCACATGAACATCTTATCTTATTCGGTTTATGAAAAATTGAGGATAGAAGAATTAAAGCCTACAGAAATCATATTACAATTGGTAGACCGATCGATGAGGGTCTTCAAGAGAGTTGTGGAGGATGCGCTAATCAAGGTCGGTAATTTCATTTATCCTATAGATTTTGTGATCTTAGAAACTAAGCTAGTGTCTAACCCAAAAGATCACATCCCAGTCATATTAGGAAGATCATTCTTAGCAACCACCAACACTCTAATCAATTACCATAATGGTCTCATGAAGCTCTCATTTGGAAACATGTCCATTGATTTTAATATTTTCAATCTTGAAAATAAAAGAGACCAACTCGCTGATATAAACCTGATCCAGGATAAGATGTATAAGCCCATTGACCTAGAAGAAGAAGATTTTGATTGCAATCTTTGGTTAGACCAAGAATCTAAAATCGCTTATGAAATTTTTACGTTTAGTGACCAGAGAGTTCATCCACAATGGCAACCACCTGTCGAACCACTTGTAAGAATGGATGAACCATCAAAAATTCTGTCCGTAATTATCGCATCAGACCTAGATCAAATCCAAGAGAAGAAACTTTTAGCTGTCCTCAAAGAGAATTAGAAAGCCATAAGTTGGACCATGGCTGACATCAAAGGGATCATCCCTTCAATTATCCAACATCAAATTCGTTTAGGGGAGGAAGCTAAATCAATTAGAGACCCCCAAAAGAGGCTTAACCTAGCTATAGAGGTAGTGAAGAAAGAGATTCTCAAGTTACTAGATAATAAAATTATCTATCTGACTTCAGATAGTTCATCAGTTAGCCCAATTCAAGTAGTGCCTAAAAAGTCAGGGGTAAAAGTGGTCCAAAATGAAGCAAATAAGTTAGTGCTGACCAAAGTTCAAATTGAATGGAGAGTCTATATTGATTACAGAAAATTGAATGCGGCTATAAGAAAAGACCACTTTTTCCTACCATTCATTGACCAGATGTTGGAGAGGTTAGCCGGACATGAATTCTATTATTTTTTTGATGGATATTCTGACTATAACCAAATTTCTATAGCACCAGAGGACCAAGAGAAGACCACGTTTACTTATCTATTTGGAACTTTTGCCTATAGATGTATGCCCTTTGACTTATGTAATGCTCTATCTACTTTTCAAAGGTGCATGGTCAGCATCTTTTCTGATATAATCGAGCGATTTTTAAAAATATTTATGGATGATTTTTTTATCTTTAGTTCCACCTTCTTCAAGTACCTATATCACTTAAGACTAGTCTTAGAAAGGTATAAGGAGAAACACTTAGTGCTTAATTAGAAAAGTACTAATTCATGATCAAAGAAGGTATAGTACTTGGCCATGTTATCTCAAAAAAAGGTATTGAAGTAGACAAAGTCAAAGTAGACCTAATTGCAAATCTTCTACCATCCAAATCAGTTAAAAAAATCTGCTCATTTTTAGGACATACTGGCTTCTGTAGGGGGTTCATCAAGAATTTTAGCAAGATAGCTCGACCATTGATCAATTTTCTTGCCAAAGAAGTAAAATTTGACTTCACTTCCAAATGCCTTAAGTCATTTAAGCATCTTAAAAAGGTACTGATGTCCACACCTATCATTCACCCACCTAACTAGACTCAACCCTTCGAACTTATATGTGATGCATCCGATCACGCCATCGAAGCCGTTCTAGGATAGAGAATCGATAAGCTGCCGTAAGTCATTTACTATGCCAGTAGAACTCTCAATGATGCTCAAGTTAATTACTCCATAATTGAGAGCATTCTTAGCTATCATCTTTATCCTAAAAAAGTTTAAATCTTATTTGGTTAGATCACACATCATTGTATATACTAATCACTCAGTTATTAGACATCTCTTATCAAAGAAAGAAGCCAAGGCACATTTGATCTAATAGATTTTACTTCTTCAAAAATTTGACTTAGAAATTAGGGACAAGAAGGAAACCAAAAATATAGTAGCTAATCACCTATTCTGATTGATCGATATACCTTCTAATGAATCATCAATAGAAGAGTCTTTTCCTGATGAACAACTCATGTTCGTGATCATAGAACCATGCTATGCAGATATTATCAATTACTTAGCCACGGATAGGATTTTCTTTCACTAGACCACTTAGGACAAACATAAATTCTTTACCTAAGTAAAGTATTTTATTTAGGATGATCCATATCTATTTAAACAATGTTCTAATCAAATCATCAGAAGGTATGTCCCAGACCATAAGATCAAAAGTATCCTGTCCTTTTATCATGACCAAGTCAATGGTCGCCACTTTGGATCCAAGAAGACCGTCGCAAAAGTTCTCCAATGTAGATTTTATTAGTCCAATCTATTTAAGGATGCACATAAGTACTGCAAAAGCTATGCTAGGTGTCAACAAGTAGGATGGATCACCAAAAGAGACATGATGCCATTAAATTCGATCCTAATCATTGAGATTTTTGATGTGTGGAGAATCGATTTTATGGGATCATTTTCAAAATTTTTTGAAATAAATATATCTTAGTGACTGTTGATTACGTGTCCAAATGGATAGAGACTATGCCATATAGATCGAATGACAGCAAAATTATTGTAAAATTTCTAAAAAAAAATATCATCTCTCATTTTGAAATCTCTAGAGCCATTATAAGTGATCAGGGAACATATTTTTGGAATCGAATCTTTACATCCCTAAAGAAGAAATATAACATCACCCCTAAATTGGTCACATCCTATTATCCACAAACTAGTAGACAAGTAGAGGTTTCAAATTATCAAATCAAAAAATTTTAAAACAACAATTGATGTTCATCTAGAAAATTTTTGAGACATCGAGGGATCAAGTATTAAGAAAATCTAATAAATAGTTAAATCTAGAACAGAAATTATTCTAGCATTTCTGACTTTTCCTACTAGTATCAAAGAAGAGTCCACTTTTTATAAGCATAAGTAGAGTATATATATGTTCCTTCATAAAATTAAAAAAAAGAGAAAAAAAATGATAATTCTAAACATTGGTCTCCCATTGAGTAACTGGACCTCGTTGCCTCAGGAAGCATTGATGTTTGCATTAAAAAATGAACAATATGAAGATGCTTATTTTAGAAAAATAAAATATATATATAAAAAGATGGAGAGCAAGAGTTGCTTTGTACTTGCTTGTATTAAAATAGACAATTTGGAGATGAAAGTAGGAGTTGATCTAGAAAAGACTTGAAAATAATTTTTATTTTTATTTAATCACTATATTAGTAAGTATTAATACCCTCATGGCTTACCTCAATAATGTCTATCTGAATATCAATGGATTGTTTAAAAAATTATTTGATAAAATATTCATTTCAAAGTATGACGGTATCTAACACTAATTTCTTTCTTTACTCGAGGATGAGCAAAGCTTAAGTTGGGGGTGTGATAAGTATCATAAATATCCTAATAAAAATATTAAAATATTGACTAATTAATTTTTATTTTTTAAAAATTGATGTTTTATTAGTATTTTATAGAAAAGATGATCGTCAATGCAAAATACTTGATTTGTAGATTAAAAAAAAATTGAGAGCAAATCAGACTCAGACTCCAAATGAAGATCCGAAGCCAAAAGAAAAGAAAAAAAAAAAATAGTGGGCGGATCCAATTGGACTGTACGGTCCATGCATCAAAGCCTAGTTATCGGTCCACAGTGGTCTGCAGCAACAGAGAATGGTCCACAGGTGGTCCATAGACCGCAGTATGTCGGGTCCATGCACAGCCTATAGGAATAGTGAAGTTGGTCTTTTATCGCAGTGCATGGGCTTTAGCAGGCTGGCAGGTTCAGTCTCAGGTACGAAAATGGGTTTGCGGGTGCCATTAGCCGATTTCAAGCTAGTTTAAAGTAATTCAAACACCACTTTTAACATGGATTCCAACACCAAACTCGACTGGGATCTAGGCTCTCCAAGGAGACGTCAATCTATCTATTTTTCCTTAGTCCCACATCTAAAAACCTCAAAGAACTCCACTCTATTAACACTTATAAGAAGGACTCTAGGCATACAAAGGAGCATTCAAAAGGTAGCAGAAGCTTTTATTTTCTTTTCTAGTTAATTGCTTTAGGCCTTGGGAAAAAGGAGAGACTATGCAGGAAGAGCTTGAGATCTCTATGCATAGCTAGACACTTTCAATTTAAAAATATGATGAAGTCTGTAAATAAATTTTTATTTTTTATATTTAATTTTCATATAATAAAATTATATTTTTATTTTATATCTTTTTATTTTTTTGAGGTATTGATCTCTACAAACATACCGTGATCTCAAGATATGGTTCGTGCCTCGGAGAGATAGACCGTAATATGTTAGATTAAATCTTATAACTTGTAATTAGATTTAAATAGTTTATACTTCAGCTCGACGAGTTGTGATCTAAGGATACAGTCCGTATCCCTTAGAGATAAACTATACTAATACTCTAATCACAAGTATCATTATTGTAATATATAAAAAAAAAGAGAAAATCTATTTTATATTGTGGATTTGAAATTCTTGGGTTATCTCTTGGACTTCCTTTCATTTATAAATTACTTTACACTTACGGTTTAATTCTTGCTATTTTATTTTTAAATTCTTTCACAATCAATTCTTTTTTATTATTTCTTCATAAAAAAAATAATTATCCTAGATCTCTAAGGATACAATCCTGACTCATTCTATCTATATAGTTTGAGTTGGTTTTTATTTTTGACTACCTACGACAACATTCAAATTTTGATAGAATAAGTTCTAGGTGTCAAAATTTGATCACTGTCATAGGCGGTCAACAATAAAAATCTACTCAAACTATATAGATAGGGTGAGTCGAGATAGTATCCTCAAAGATCTAAAGCAATTATTTTTTTTATGAGGAAATAATAAAAAAAAATTGATTGTGGAAGAATTTAAAAATAAAACAGCAAGAATTAAACTACAAGTATAAAGCAATTTACAAACAAAAGCAAGTCAGAGAGATAACTCAAAAATTTCAAATCCATCATATAAGATAGATTTTATTTTTTTTTATATTGTAATAATGATACTTGTGACTAGGATATTAGTATAGTTTATCTCTAAGGGGTACAGACCTTATCCTTAGATCACAGTTCGTTCGGTTGAAGTATAAACTATCTAAATCTAATTACAAGTTATAAGGTTTAATCTAATATACTACGATCTATCTCTCCTAGGAATGAACCGTATCATGAGATCATGGCACGTTTGTAAAGAGTATAGGCCGTGTAACTTGGATTAATATCTCAAAAAAATAAAAAGATATGACATAGAAATATAATTTTATTATATAAAAATTAGATACAAAAAAAATCTATTTGTAAGTTTCATCGTAGTCCTCAGTTGGAGATGTCTAACCTCACATAAGGATCTCGAGCTCTTCCTTTATAGCCTCTCCTTTCTTTCAGAGCCTAAAATAATTATCTAGAAAAGGAAATAAAAGCTTCTGCAGCTGCTTGCACTGTTGTTAAGTGCTTCTGCTGCCTTCTAAATGCTCCTTCTTCGTATGCCTGGGGTCCTTTTTATACGTGTTAACAGGGTGGAGTTCTTTGATGTTTTTAGATGTGGGACTGAGGAAAAATAGATAGATTGACGTCTCCTTGGAGAGCCCAGATCCCAATCAAGTTTGGTGTTTGAATCTGTATCAAAAGCGGTGTTTTAATTATTTTAAACCAGCTTCAAACCAGCTAACGGCACCCGCAAACCCATTTCTGTACCTGAGACCGAACCCGCCAACCTGCTAAAGCCCATGCGCCGCGATAAAAGACCAACTTCACTATTCCTGTAGACTGCGCATGAACCCGACATACTGCGGTTTATGAAGCGCCTGTGGACCATTCCCTATTGCTGCAGACCACTGTGGACCGATAACCAGGCTTTGGTGCCGGCACCGCATGGTCAAATTTGGCCGGCCTACTATTTTTTTTTTTCTTTTGGCTTCGGATCTTTATTTGGAGTCCGTCTTGAGCCCGATTTACTCCCACTTTTTTTCTTTTAATTTACAAATCGAATTCTTTGTATTAGCAATCATCTTTCCTACAAAACATAAGTAAAAACATCAATTCTTAAGAAATAAAGATCAATTAGTGGATATTTTGATACTTTTATTAGGATATTTATTATACTTATAACTAGAAGATCATATTTATGTGCAGTCAAACTACAGCAACCTCACTATGAGCAGTCGAGACACCGCAAGTCAAAGAATTACTTACACCACTATAGTATCAAGACGATCACTAATGAGTGAGTAGACATCCATGTAATCTCTCGTATGGTTACGCTCAGTATCGATGTTCTTCAACAACCACCCACACTCTTGCTCAGTATCTTTACACTATAGACTTAAGACTCGTCTATCCCTAAAGAAGTGATCCGTGCACCAACTTAATCGGATCAATCACCATTCCCATGACAATCTATCGATCGGAAGTAATTTAGAAATTAATTATATATATCTCAAATCTAAACTCTTCAGAATATGTATCTTTAAATTATTAATTTTTTGGATGATTTTCGGACACATAACACAAGAATGGATAAAAATTATCTATTTTATTGATAAATTAATTATTTAAGTATAAAAATATGTCTTAAAATTATTACAATTTATCTGTCATATTGGCTTTTAGGACATACATCTAATAATTTTCCACTTGATCTAAAGTCAATTGGCCACTACCTTTAGTCCTATCTTCTCAAGGTGGACTTTAGTCTTCGGTTGGCTCAACTACTTCGTCAGTGGGTTTACCAATTTATCCTGGAGTCTATTCTTCACACATCGATATATTTTTTCTCAAGATAGTCACATATTATATGATATCGCCGTTCGATGTGTTTGGACTTTTAATAAGACCTGGGCTCCTTAGTAAGTACTATGGTACCGTTATTGTTGCAATACAACGAGATGGCATCTGATGTCATCACTTCAAGTTCTATGAGGAACTTCTTGTACCAGAAGACTTTTTTTGCAATATCAAAGGCAGCGACATACTCAGCTTCCATCATCGAGTTGCAATGATAAGTTGCTTGAAATTCTTCCAGCTAGTGGCACCACCATCGCATATGAACACACTCCCTGATGTAAACTTTCTATCATCAGGATCAGATATAAAGTCTGAATCAGTATATCTTTCAACTCGTAACTCTGATCCTCCTCCAAAAATCAAGAATAGATCCTTAATTCTTCTCAAGTACTTAAGGATATTTTTTACAGCTATCCAATATTTCTCTCCTGGATTCTACTGATACCTGCTTGTGACACTCACAATAAGGATAATATCGGATCGAGTACATAGTATAACATACATGAGGCTTTGTATAGCCGAAGCATAAGGGATCCTGCTCATATGCTCAATCTCATCAGGTGTGCTTGGACACATCTTCTTGAAGAGAGTAATGCCATACCTAAGGGGTAGAAGTCTCCTTTTAGAGCTCTTCATGCTGAACCTCTTCAGCACTTCCTCTATGTATATTTTTTATGACAGACCAAGCATCCTCTAGATCTATCTTTATAGACTTTTATTTTCAGAATATAGGATGCTTTTCTTAGATCTTTTATGAAGAATTTCTTAGACAACCATCTTTTGACCGAGGTCAGTATAGGAATGTCATTCTGAATAAGAAAGATATCATCGATGTACTGTACAAGGAACGTGACAGTGCTACCACTGACCTTCTTATATACACAAAATTTTTCTTCATTTCTGATGAAATCAAACGATTTGATCACGTCATTAAAATGAATGTTCTAGCTCCGAGAAGCTTGCTTCAACTTATAAATGAATCTTTGCAGCTTGCAGACTTTGTGATCTCCATCACTGAAAGTGAAATCCAAAGGCTACTTCATATAGATATCTTCTTCAAGATATCCATTCAAGAATATAGTTTTCACGTCCATCTACCATATCTCATAATTATAAAAGCTGCAATGGCAAGCAATGTGCGGATGGATTTAAGCATAGCCACAAATAAAATGATATCCTAACAATCAATACCTTCACATTGATTATAATCTTTCACCACGAGCCTAGCTTTATCGATTTTTACCTTATCATCTGTATCTATTTTTTTTTTATAGATCTATTAACACCCAATGAATATTATACTCTTGGGTGGATCCACTAAGGTCCATACTTGATTCGAATGCATTGAGTCAATTTCTAACTTCACAGTACTCAACCATTTTTCGGATTCGATGTTTGACATCACTTCATCATAAGTTTTGGAATCATCTCTATGATCCTTACTCTAACAAAGAATATTTTTTCTACATCCTCAGTAAGCATACCTAAGTATCTTTCAGAAGGATGAGAGATCCTACTTGATCTATGAGGTGGAGGCGGAACTACTGGCTCATTGTGAGCAGATTCGATGAGTTCTACAGCTCGTTGCTCTTCAGAGACTTTTTTTCGAGCTCAATTAACCTCCCATTTCCACCATCTTAGATAAACTATTTTTCTAAGAATGTGGCATGTCAACTCACAATTACATTGCGATCTTCTGAAAAGTAAAAGTAGTATCCTATTGATTCCTTGGGATACTCTATGAAGCAAGCTTTCATAGACCTAGCCTCTAATTTATCTGTCATTTATCTTTTGATATAGGCTGGACATTCTCAAATCTTGAGATAATCAAGATTCGATTTCTTACCATGCTATATCTCATACGGTATGATAGGAATGAATTTAGAGAGAATCTTATTCAATAGGTAAATTACAGTTAGTAGGATGTATCTCTAAAGATTTAAGGATAAGTCAGGGAAGCTCATCATGGATTAGACTATATTTAATAGGATCCTATTCCTCCTCTCGGATATCTCATTGAGTTGAGATGTACCAGGAAGAGTCCACTATGAGACTATATTATTTTTCTTGAGATAACTTAAAAATTCTCCATTAAGATATTTTTCTCTTCGATCTGATCGAAGAATCTTAAAAAAGTTTTCTATTTACTTTTCTATCTCATTTCTGAACTCTTTGAACTTTTCAAAGATCTCAGACTTGTGTCTTATAAGAAATACATACCCATACTGTGAGAGGTCATCAGTAAAGATAATGAAGTAGTTGTAACGATCTCTGGTCTGCATATCAAATGGGCCACACATGTTAGTGTGTACCAAGGCAAGTATCTCAGTGGCTCTTTTTTCATATCCTATAAAGGATAACTTGATCATCTTTCTTTGAATGCAGGATTCATAAATTAAATATGACTCAGAGTTAAATGAGCCTAAGAGACCATCTCTTTCTAGTTTGTTTATCCTATCTTCTCCAATATGCTCAAATCTAAGGTGCCACATATACTTGTGGTTAACATCATCTCTCAATCATTTATGACCTACGGCATTACCGACTATTTGTTCGTTTACATTCACACACACATCAACATGCAGGTGATAAAGACTGTCATTTAAAAGATAACATGCAATTAATTTATTTCTCAAATAAATCGAACAAAAATCTTTAATGAAATTAAAAATAAAATCTTTCTATGCTAGTATAGAAATGAAAATCAAATTCTGACTAACTATAGGTACATAATAACAATCTTTCAAAACCAATCTAAAATCAGACAATCAAAGAGGATAGGTATCAATGGCTTCTGCAGTAACTCTTTCTTCATTACTGATCCTAAGGATCATCTCACCATACTTCAATCCTCTATTTTTTACTAGACTCTATATAGAAGTACATATACGAGCACTTGAACTAGAGTCTAATATCCAATTAGAAGTAGAGAAAATCATAAGGTTAGATTCAATAATGAGCATTCTAGATATACCTTCCGAAGGTTTGTCTTCCTTCTTGATCTTTAGACTCTTCAGGTACAGTGGATAGTTCTTCTTCTAGTGGCTGTCTTTCTGACAATGAAAATATTTTTCTTTATCTGTAGCCTTCTTCAGAGTGTTCTTCTTTGGCTTTTTCTCTTTCTTCTACTTCTTCACAGGCTTGTTCTTCTTTTTTTTGAAGACTTTATTTTGAAAGAAGATGCCTGCTCCACAGCAAGAACGAAGCCCCTTGAACTCTTCATGATCCTCTCTATAGTAATCAATATGTTGACAAGTTCAGATATAGTGCAGTCTAACTTGGTCATATGGTAATTTACTATAGATTGCCCATATAAACTAGTCAAGAATTGTAAGATCAGATCCAAATGCAATTCCTTCTGCATTGTAAGGCCAAGCTTCTTAAGCTCCTCCAGGTCCTTGATCATTATCAGATAATGCTCTTGGACCGACTGTCCCTCATGCATCTTGGAGTCGAAGAGCCTCTTTAAAACTTCAAAATATGTTGATCGGCTCTGCTCACCATACAACTCCTATAGGTGAGTAATCATAACCCTGGCAGTTGGCATGTGCTCATGTTGGCTTTGCAACTCGTTTGACATAGAAGCTAGTATATAGCACTTGATCCGATTGTCATCATCTATCCATTTATCTAGTGTAGCTCTCTGTTCTACACTATGATAGTTTGACAAAGGAGGAGAGGGGTCCTGATCAAGAACATATCCTAATTTTTTGGATATCAAGACTATCTTGAGATTTCTGAGCCAATCTTTGAAATTGATTTTGGTCAAATGGTTGGACTCTAGGATACGGGCTAAGGATTTGAAGTTGACATGGTTAAACTACGAAGAGTGAAGATTCTAGTTAGATATTTGTACATAATTACATATTTATTCTAAAAATTTTAAGAAATAAATGGGCTTCCACTATTTTTTCAGATCTCTCATACTCTTTGAATGGAGAAATAAAAATCCTAATGTAACAAAGATTTCTAATGGGTACTGTGATCCCACCAAGATATGTGCACCTCGTCTGATAGATATTGGTTAACACATTATATCGATGAGTGAACAACTCTTATCCAATACTTCTCTAAGCATGATGCAGTGATTCGGTCTCTAAGTTATGTAGGCTCACTTGATAGATATTGGCAACACTCCTTAGTTAAGTCAAATCCACTGTTCACAAGCAGGTGCAAAGCCATCATTGGGTCCCTCATCTGACAGATATTGGGTCCAACCCCATGTCTACCCCGAAGCATCTAATACTGTAGAGTGGTTGCATATTTTTGATGTAACTGAACCACTGTAATCTATTAGATGTGTGCCCTAAAAGTCAATCTTGACAGATGCATATATTTCTTTAGGACATATTTTTGTACGTGATGGACAATTTTTATTATCAGTCATGTAGTATGTGTCCATAATTTATCTTAAAAATTAACAAATATATTATTGTATATTTTCAAAGTATTAAAAATTTGAAATATACATCATTAGGGATTAATTTCTAAATGCTTTCGATCATAGGATCGCCATAGAGGACAGTGGTCAATCTATTTAAGATTGATGCATTGATCACCTCCCTTCTGGACAGATGGATCTTGAGTCTGCAGTGTGAGGACACTGGGATGAGAGTGCAGGTGGTTGTTAGAGAATAATTTACAATAAGCATGACCAACAAGAGAAACCACTTGGATGTCTACTCACTCGTCAGTTCTCGATGCTGCAGTGGCATGATTGGTCCTTTGACCTGGTGTGTTGGCTATTCGCAGTGAGACAATTTAGTTTGACTACACATTTTCTTGATCCCTAACCATGCGGATTCTTGCTGTGTATGTTAGCTATTGTAGGTTTAGGTTTGCTGTTTGAAGTACGATACACCTAGATAGAATCTATCGAATTGGTAGAAAAAAAATAATCCTATACGATTCACAAGATTGAGTTCAGAAAGTCTTTGGTCAGAGCAAGTGTGAATACTGAAAAGAGCTTTCACGGGATTCACAGATGAACTTGAGTCTAGCCAATCTGATATATGACTGACAATGAGGTTTGACGAATTTTTCATGACCTTCGTCTAGTTGGAACTCACGATAGAGGGACTATATTATACGGTAACTGCACCTAGAGGTTCATCTTTTTTGTTCTACTAAATTACCACTACATGCTGCTAGGCATCATTGGTGGATCGTAAGATCTCACTAGAATCATTTTTGGATTAATAATTCTTGTTGGGATGAGTTGGAATCATTCCAGTCCATCAAAAGGAGTTTCCATGATACTATGATAAAGATCACAGTATGTCTCACTACCAGACAGAATAGAATATGAGGGGTCACACACAAAAAAAATATGACCTGATCAATGGTTTGGATTATATTTGAATTATCAATTAGATTGATAGTTTAAATTTTAGAAACTACTAATTTGTAAGTGTTACAGTTTTAGCAGCTGCTAATTATTAGTGCAGGGATTTAATTGTAAGTATTATGATTTAATTAAGAATGATTAAATTATAGATCAAATTTTAATTAATTTAAATTATATTTAATTTAGTTAGATTTAATTTAATTTAATACTAATTGGATTCAATTATTCAAATCAGATTTAGATTTCAAGCTTCATTGGATCAGGTTTGACAGCCTTTCGAATTTGATTCGATTCGGACTTGATTTGAACTCAATTTGGATCTAATTTGAATCAGATTGAACCTAACCTTTAGAGTTCAGATTTTCTAGGATTCTCTTTCTTGATCTCATATAGAAAGAAGGGAGAGCATGTGAAAGAAAGGGGTGCCAATAGTTGGCGCCCCACCTTATCTGGGAATCTCTCTCTTTTAGATTTATTTTCTATTTGAATTTGATTCAAAATAGGATCAAATCATATTAGATGAGATATGAGAAATAGAATTTTTATGCAACAAAAATTATAGAGAAAGATGGGTGTGTGCTAGGAATTGCGTGAGATCTCTCACACGAATTTTCTCTTGCCACCCCTCCTTTCCAACACCCTTTTTTGGTTTTTTTTTCTAATATGGATAACATCTGATTCAAATTGGAATTGAATCCGATTCTTATCTAATGTGAAAGGAAGTTTTTGTGTGATGAAAATAAAAGAGAAAGTGCGGCGTGTGATATTTTTAGCACTAAAGGATTCTTCCTTTGTGTTTAGCACTCTTGTATGCCCACTTTCTTCCTTCTTTCTTTCACGTCCACACCTATGATCTGATGAGATCAGATCTAAGGGATAGAAATTAGAGAGAGAGAAAGAGAAGAAAAAAGTTCTTCTTCTCTTCTTGATGGTCCGATTCAGATCCCGTCAGATCTGCGTGAAAGGGTTCGCGCAGCCTTCATCTTCTTCAAGTTCTAGAAGAGGATTTAGATCCAATACTGAGGAGCGAGATCTGCAAAGTACTAACACATTGATAATCTCAATGCTTCAATCAGACATCTCTGTGTGGATACCAATAGAGATCGAATGCTTGCACGACTACGACTTGAACCTTTGACATCCGTAGGATCCGAAAATATGGAGATTAGATCTCCAATTTTTCTTCTGATGTCTTTTATTTTTATTTTCAGATTTCAGATCATGGTAATATATTCATATCAAGATTCAACATGTGGTTTACAGATGGGATCTGATGTATTATTAGGTTAAAAAGATTTTAATTTAATTTACTTTCATTGTATATAAATTATTTCTAAAAATTTTTAAACTACACGTATGAAACCACTGCACTTTCTAACAGTGGTATCAGAGCCATAGATTCTGATACGAATATAAAATCCTCAAATCTAAAATATGATTTGTAGAAAAAAATCAGATATGAAGATAGTTAGATGCTAGACATCATTCTGAAATAATATTATCCTGGCATAACCCTGTTATGCTGAAAGGTTGTCCTAGAATGATATAGAACATTAATTAATGATAGATCTGAAATTTTTGTATATTGTAATGTGATTACAGAATTATTTTGGATCTAAAATTATTTTAGATCTAAAATAAATCATGAGTGATTTAGATATGAAATTAGTTTCAAATCTGAATACGTTAATTATAATTTAATTTGGATATAGTATGGTTGTTGAAATTATTTCATATATGCGATATATGCTTGCATACATGGATTTGAATTATTATTTATATGTCTGATATGTGAAAGATAATTAGATCTAAATTTTAATTGATTACATATATGATATGTTAGATTAATCTTTTGATAGCTTAGTAATCGAATTGAGATAATCACTATGGCCGTCTGGTTATAAGAGGAAGAATAGATTAAAGTCTCTCTCTTATCCATTCGAAGTATTCTCTTATAACATGTAGAGGTGTTGATTGTGATGTTTTCTATGAAAATGAACAATGAATGAAAAATTATATGTAATACATATTTTAGATTTAGATCTATTTATGCATGTATTAAGATATGTGTTTTAGATCAATAAATGATATATATGATATATAATTTTTGATATATGATCTGAAACTTAATTTTTATAAAATTTTAGATCCAAAACTCTTGATTCTATTTGCATGAAACCATGAAACTGTGACTAGCACGCCTGTGGAGTCGACTCGCTTCTTGTTCGAATTGACTCGAGTGCTTGGCAAGTCAACTTGTTTTTGTTGGAGTCAACTCGAGATTCTGGCAGGTCAACTTATTTGCTAATGAGCCAACTTAATAGTACAGGCTAGGTCTACAGGTTTCTATTTATCTCAGTGTTAAGTCATCTCACTGTGATGAGTCAACTCGAGGACCATGATGAGTCGATTCGATTCTGCAGACAACAAAATTATATGAGATACAATACAAATAGTTGAGATCAACAATTATTTTGAGATCTAAACTTAAATCTATGTATATAATGTACTTAATTAAGAATTAAGATTCAAAATTATAAGATCTAAAATTATAAATTTAAGATCTAAATTTCAATGCATAAAATATGGACTTCGGGTATGGGTTGAACAAATTAGGCCTAGAGACTAAACAACAAATAGGGTCATCGATTAGATCAGGCTAGAATCCTTTTTATTTTAAGCAATTGATCAAACCTAATCAAAAATTAGTTGGGATTAGGTCAAAGGGGCTCAAAATTGAGTTTAGTTGTAGTTGATCAAATTAATTCACATGGAATGTGAATTGACTAAATTAAGATCAAATTTGGCTCAATGGTTCGAGCCCGATCTATAGGTTAATCTGATCGATTCTAATCAACCAATTTGGTGTCTAAGATAAATTTTAGATGATGATTCTTTAATTGGTTCTATTGTTTGACCTGATCAATTTGTTGAGTCAAAGAAAAGCAATGAGGGGACCCCACTCATCTTCACTTATCTAACTGTTTTGAAAGATTATATTTTGTATTAGGTTATTTATTGACTTGAGTTCACCCATGCCGGCTAGGTTGATCAAGCATGAGATGATGTGCTGACCTAAACCAGATTAGTCATCTACATCAGATGTTTGTGATTATTAAAAGAGACTTAAACCTAAATCTTTTTACTAAACATTAAGTCTATCGATCTTCCACCATTATAGAGATGCGGGTGCCTTTGTCGATGTTGATCGTTCTTGGTTGATTACAGTGATTCGGTTGCATCGAGAAGGCACAACCACTCTATTGACATTAGATGCCCGAGATAAAGATGGGGTTGGACCCAATAACTGTTAGGTAAGGGATCCAATGATGGCTTTGCACTCAATGGTGAACGATGGGTCAGACTTGACTAAGAAATATGCAATAACTATTATGTGAGGCCACAAGACTTAGAGATCAAGTTATTACAATATGTTTAGAGAAGTATCTGGATAAAGAGTTATCCATACATTGGTGTATATATCATCAATAACTATTAGGAGAGGTATCGTACATCGATGGGACCGCAGCACCCACTAGGACCATTTGTCGCATTAGGATTTTTATTTCTCCACCCAAGGAGTGTGAGAGACTCAAAAAATTAGTGGAAGCCTTTGTTTATTTTTAAAGCTTTAGAACAAATTTTTATAAGTACAATTATCTAATTACATCTTTACTCTCTATGGTTAATTCTGTTAGTTTTCAATCTTCTAGCTCGAATCCTAGATATCAACCACTTAACTGAAACTAATTACATATTCTGACTCAGAAACTTAAGAATAGTTCTTAACTTTTAGATATTAAGTCATATTCTTGATCAGATTAACCCAATGTCATCAGCTAGCCCAATCTATAGTCAACGAGCTATACTTGAAAATGGTTGGACATTGATAATTAGGTTACATACTATAAATTGGAGTATATGGTTGATAAACTCCAATGTGTGCATAAGGACATGTAGGCTGTCAAGACATGCTAATTCATTTACAACAGTTGTGAGGTGATCAAAGTCGCACAGTGCATGAGAACGTGATGGACAGTTTGTCCATGATCATTGTTTGACAATGATCAAGGACATTAAAGAGTTTGAAAAGCTCGACATGATCATGCACAAGGACTTGCTAGTGGATTTGATTCTGCAATCTCTGATTCATATGGATAGTTTATGAAACTATTATATGGATAAATAATATAGCACCTTAACTGAATTGATCAATATGTTGGTAACTAAAGGGACCTTAAAAGTTCAGAGGTACATACCTAGAAAGCCTAAAGAGACATAGACACACTTTTGAAAGATATGTCGAGTTGCTCAAAATTGATCTTATGATTATCTTTTCTTCCAGTTGAGTATTAGACTCTAGTGCATGTTACGCACTTCAATATAGGGTCTAAGGAAGGAAGAGGGATGAGGGAAGGTGAAGTGACTCTTTTAAGTCGGTGATGGGGCAAAAGTTGTACTGTGCCCGTGGGCACCTAATCTTGACAATTATCATTTTAAATTTAGTTCTCTAACATTTACATGTTGATGCATATATAAACTTATTTAAGTAAATAGTGAATGACATTGGGTTTAAGAGATCCAAAAATTAAATAAACCTGAAGTATATAGGTGGTTCTTTTGGCTAGGTCATATATAAGAAGAAATGATTTACCAACTAAAGAAATATGAGCTTTTGGGCTCATTGACTGTTGAGTCATATCTAGTCAGTGAATTATCTCTTTGAGGATAAATGACCAAGTAGTACTTTGTGGGATAAAGAAATAGGACCATTAAAATACTTATCCTAATATACATTTGATGTGTATGGCCCATTTGATGAGCCACACGAGGGAGGTTATCTCTACTTCATTATCTTTATCAATGATCTGTCATGGTATAAGTATGTATATGAGATACAAATCTAAAGTCTTTGAAAAGTTCAAAGAATTCATATATAAAGTAGAAAAGTAAACCGAAAAAATCCAAAAGTATTTCAATTAGATCAAGGATGCAATACCAAATAGAAAATTTCATGATTATCTCAAAAAAATGATATAGTTTCATAATGAAATTCTCTTATACACCTCAGCTCAATGGGATATCTGTGAGGAGAAATGGCACTATATGAGATATGATCCAGTCCATTACGAACTTTATTGATTTAACCTTTATTTATTTAGGGACAAGCTTTAATTTTTGAAATTTAGGTTAGATTCTCTCTAAAATTGATTCCACTACATCATATGAAATATGGTATGACGGACAAGTTAGAGGATAGATCTATGAGAGCTCGTTTATAGGATATCCTAAAAAGTTTAAGATGCCACTTTCTCTTCCTAATTGTTCGCAACATGATTGTGAGCAATCATGCTATTTTCTTGAAAACAGTAAAAGGATGAACTCAAAGAGAGAGTCTCTAAAAAAACAACGAATCATAGGACCTGTACGACCTACTTATGATGAGCCAGTATATGTAGTATCTCCTTCACCTCATAGATCTAGTAGGATTTTTCATCCTTCTGAAAGTACTTGGTATTTTTATAGAGGAATAAGAGGAAGTATTTCTCAAGAAAGATTGGGAACATAAAGATGATCCCAAAAATCTACAATGAGATAATGTTGGACATCGACATCAAAAAATAGATGTGTAGATAACCCTACTGAATGGATATCTTAGGAAGGTATCTATATGCAATGGCCTATAAACTTCACTTTCTATGATAGAGATCACACTGCAAAGATCCATTCATAGATTTAAGTAACAATCTCAGAGTTGGAATAGTTGTTCTAATGATGTTATCAAACTATTTGATTTCATAAAAAATGAGGAGACATGTGTTTACATGAAGATCAGTGGGAGGGTCCCATACTGACATCATTTATGATGTAGTTGTATATAAAATTTTATCAAAGATCTGGTGTAAATATCTTGTATTTGAGAATAAAGATCTATGGAGATAGATCTTACAGGACATCTAGATTTTCATAGATAAGTACATAGAAGAGGTGTTGAAAGGGTTCAGCATAGAAACCTCAAAAAAAATCCATTATCCTCTTGAATATAGGTGTATGTCATGCTATGTACTCGACTTGATATATCTTACTGTGAGAGTCATGAGCAGATATTTATCGAATCCAGGCTAAGAGCATTAGATTGCTATGAAAATATCTTAAGTACTTGAGAAGCATTAAAGGATTATTTCTGATCTTTGAAGAAGGATTAGAGCTAAGAGTGGGAGGATACACTGATGCTGATGGTAGAATGTCTACATCAGAGCATGTATTATTGAGTTATATTGGTTTGGTATGTTGAAAGATTTTCAAGCAATTGATCAATGGAAGCTGAATATGCTGTAGATGTACAAGATACATTTTGATTCTTATGATAGTTGTAGAACTGATGTCATGTCATCGAATGTCATGACACTATACTGCAAAGATAAGGCCCATAGCCTTGCTAAGGAGCTAAGATCTCATCAGAAGTCTAAACACATAGAGCAAGGATATATGCGATTGGCTCAGTAGAATACATAAAGATACAAAGAGTAGACTCCACATAGAATGTAGTAGGTCCAAATCACTTAGCCAGCTAAAGATCAAAGTCTATCTTCAGAAGATAGGGTTCAGGTATATGACAGATTGGCTTTAGTGCAAGTAAAAGTTTATTAGATGTGTGTCCTAGAAATCAATCTTGACTGATGCATACATTTCTCTAAAACATATTTTTATACTTGACAAGCAGTTTTTATTATCAATTATATAGTATGTGTCCATGATTTATCCTAAAAATTAATAAAAATAATTTATATATTTTCAAAGTATTAAAAATTTGAGACATACATCATTAGTGGTTAATTTTAAATACTTTCGATCGTAGGATCATCATGAAGAATAGTGATCAATCCATTTAAGATCGATGCACAGATCACCTCCCTTTTGGATAGATGGATTTTGATCTATAATGTGGGGACACTGAGGTGAGAGTGCAGTATTGTTAGAGAATAACTTGTACTAGCGTGATCAATACAGAAACTACTTAGATGTCTACTCACTCGTCAGTGATTTTTTGATGCTACAGTGGTGTGACTGGTCTTTTGACCTGTGGTGTGTTAGCTATTCACAGCGAGGACTTAGTTTAACTGCATATTCTCTTGATTTCTAGTTATGTGGGTCTTTGCTATGTATGTTGGCTATTATAGGTTCAAATTCGTTGTTTGGAGTAGAATACATCTAGATAGAATCTGTCGATCTTGATAGAAAAGGAGTAGTCCTATGCGATTCACAAGACTGAGTTTGAAAGTCTCTAGTTAAAGCAAATGTGAATACTGAAAAAGAGTTTCTATGAAATTCATAGATAAACTCAGTCGAGCCAATCTAGCATATGATGGTGATAGAATTTGACGAGTTCTCCATGACCCCCATCTAGTTAGGACTCACAATAGAGGGACTACATCACACAATAACTGCACCTAGGGGTTCATCTTTTCTATTCTGCTGGGTTGCCACTATATGCTACTAGACATCACTGATGGATCATAAGAACTTACTAAAATTATTTTTAGATCAATGATGCTTATTGGGGTGAGTTGGAATCATTCTAGCCTATCGAAAGGAGTTTGATGATATTACGATGGAGATCACGGTATATCTCACTACCAGATAGATAGAATAGAATCTGAGAGGTCGCACAGAAAAAAAGCATAAATGATCAATAATTTGAATCATATTCGAATTATCAATCGGATTGATAATTTAAATTTTAAAAACTGCTAATTTATAAGTATTACAGTTTTAGCAGCTGCTAATTCTTAGCGCAGAAACTTAATTACAAGTTTTATGATTTAATTAAGGATGATTAAATTATAGATCAAATTTTAATTAATTTAAATCAGCTTTAATTTAATTAGGTTTAATTTAATTTAATACTAATTGGATTCAATTATCCAAATCAGATTTGGATTTTAAGCTTGATTAGATCATGTTTGATAGTCCTTTGAATTCGATTTGATTTAGACTGATTTAAACTCAATTTGGATCCAGTTTGAACCAAATTGAACTAACCTTTAGAATTTAGGTTCTCTAAGATTCTCTTTCTTGATCTCAGATAGAAAGGAGGGAGGGTGCATGTGGAGATGCACCCCCTTTGCTTCTTGCATGCGTGAAAGGCTATTGGCTCCCCACCTTATTTGAAAATCTCTCTCTTCCAGATTTTTTTTTTTTTTGAATTTGATTCAAAGTAGAATCGAATCTTATCAGATGAGGTATGGAAAATAGAATTTTTGTGCACAAAAATTGTAGAGAGAGATGGGCCGCGCTAGGAATTGCATGAGATCTCTCACATGAGTTTTTTTACCGCCCCTCCTTCTATCCAACGCCCTTTTTTGGTTTTTTTTCCTAATATAGATAACATTGATTCAAATTGAATTTGAATCAAATTTTTATCTGATGTGAAAAGAAGTTTTTATGCGGCAAAAATAAAAAAGAAAATGGGGCGTGCGATATTTTTAGTGCTAAAGGATTCTTCCTTTGTGGTTAGCTCTCTTGTACGCCCACTTTCTTCCTTCTTTCTTTCATGTCTACACCTATGATCTGATGAGATCAGATCTAAGGGAGAGAAATTAGAGAGAGGAAGAGAAGAAGCAAGGTTCTTCTTCTCTTCTTAATAGTCCGATTCAGATCTGTTAGATCTACGCGAAAGGGTTGTGCAGCCTTCATCTTCTTTAAGTTTTAGAAGAGAATTCAGATCTAAAGCTGAAGAGTGAGGCCTATAAGGTGCTAGCAACTGATGATCTCGATGCTCTAATCAGACATCTTTATGTGGATACCAACAGAGATCGGATGCTTGTGCAACTACGACTCAAACCCTAGACATTCGTAGGATCCGAATGTTTGGAGATCAGATCTTCAATTTTTCTTCTGATGTCTTTTATTTTTATTTTCAGATTTCAGATCATGGTGATATGTTCATATCAAGATCTAGCACATGGTTTACAGATGAGATCTAGTGCGTTGTTACATTAAAAAGTTTTAATTTAATTTACTTCCATTATACATAAATTATTTATAAAAATTTTTAAACTACATACATAAAACTATCGTGCTTTTTAATATAATCAATCGAGAACAATCAACACTAGTTGCATGCCTGCACATCTACAATGATGGAAGACTACTAGACTTAATATGTATGCAAGAGATTTTGATTTAAATCTCATCTAAGTAGTCATCTCCATGACTAGTCCTATTGGTATGAGCTAAATCAAACCACCAAGCAACCTGATTTAAGACTCAATCTATCAAATTGGTCAGATCAGTAAAGATAAATGGAAGGCTCCTCCTTGAATATTCAAGGGTTTTAATTAAGTAATCACCATCTAGCACTTGCCTTAGATACTAATTGATTAATTAGTTTCAAATAGGTTAGCTAAGTGATTAAGGCTCAAGTCACTGAGCTGAATTAGGTCATTGATCAATCGATTTGCATATGAATTTTAATCGATCTGACCAACTACAACTATTGGTTTGATCGTAAGCACTCTTGACCTAATTCTAATCAACTCTTGAATGGATTTGATGAACCACTCAAATCGATTGGATTCCATTAGGTTCAAATCAATTACCCTAGGTGTAATCAAAATATTTAACCTAATTTTAATTTAGCCATGATCAACTGTTAATCTTATTAACATTAAATTCAGATCTAAAATCTAAATTTCAGATTTGAATTATATGAATGATTTAACATATTATGATCTCAAAATAATTTTCAAATTTTAGATCTAAATTCTAAATTTAAGATCTAAATATGATATGATATTGAAACTAGTTTTTCAAATTTCAGCAATCACTCATATATGATAAAATTAGATCTAAAATTACTTTTAGATCTAAATCACTCCTCATATATCTCATACATGATTATCTTCAAATCTAAAAATAGCTTTGCAGATCAATAAAAATTAGATCTAAATTTTGAAAATACTTTTCAAAAGGATCTAACATCGATATGAAGCAACCTTTATAACATTGCATACCGATGTCGGATCATTAATCTTATTAATTTAGCTTTGATTAAAAATCAGAACTCATCTTATGTTCGTGCATATGAACTTGTGGCTCTATATCACTATTGAATTTAAGATATTTCATATGCAGTTTTCAAAATAAGTTTGAAAAATAAGTAGCGGAAGACAAGATTAAATTATGCATAGATCTAAATTTTATACCTATAGATCTAGTTATACGATGACAAACAAGACATAAAGCATCTAATTTTAGAAAATAAAAATAAATATATAATCAAATCAATATCTGAATCACTAAACTCCTTCAGATCTGGATTTGAGGATGTCTCAGATTCTGATATAGCTGCATACGTGTCCGATCTCTACGGATATCCACACAAGACCTAATCTATTGGAGGTTTTTGATCTCTCTGGAGTGTTAGTTTTCTTATAAAAATTACTTTCTTGATGGTTAAAAAGGACCTTCTTCAATTTCTAAGGCTATCTCAAAGAAGAAGAAGACTAGGAGGAAGAAGATGAGGAAGAAGAAGCTATGAGAATCCTTTTTCTTTTACCTTCTCTCTTCTCTCTAAAACCCAATGCCCAAGAGGAACCCATGCCCAAGAAAGGTTTTTTGATCTTATTTTCATGTCCCAAAGCCCCCTTATTTATAGATGGCATCCATGAGTTAGATAGGGTTTAGGTTTTGACAAGGTCAAATACCTTATCAAATTAGGACTCTTATTTTGATTCATAACCAAATTGATTTAATTCCAAATCAAACTAGATCTGAAAGGGAGCAAGGGAGGACATGTGGAAGGCTTGGTGTGAGTTTTGGATGCACAAAAATCATGGAGATGCGGTATTCCTATAGGCATGGGCATGTAGGGCACATGGAGATAGAATCCTAGTCTAACTAGGATTCCTTTAAGTACAGATTTAAATCTGATTTAAAGTTAATTTAATTCTAACCAAATTAGATTAGGTTGCATTCAAAATAAGTTAATTTCTAGTCTAATTTGAAACTCAATTAAATCTAAATTGAATCTTAATCTAATTAAAAAATTGATTGAATCAAGTTCTAGTCAAACTAAAAATTGATCTCCTTATATAATAGGTTATCTCATAATCCAATTAGATTTGATCAAATCAAATACAAACTAAATTAAATTGAATCTATTTTAATTAGATCTAATTTGAATCTCATAACTCAATCAAATTGAGTCAAACAGCAATCAATTACTGATTGATCCTCTTACAATTCACTAACACTTAGCAATTACTTAATTGCAACTTTTAATTATCAATCATATCATTATCAATTATATTGATAATCAAATCTATTATGATTATAATTATAACTCAACATCCAATCAGTCAAGAATCTCTTTTATGTATGATCTCATAAGTTCTTATTCTGACTGATAGTGAGACATACTATGATCTCCATCATAGTATCATCGAAATACCTTCGATGGCTAGAATAATTCTAACTCACACCCAACAAGATTATCGATTCAAAATAATCTTAGTGAGTTTCTATCTAGTAGCATATGGTGGCAATCCAGCAGAATAAAAAATAGAACCCTAGGTATAGTTATCGTGTCATTCAGTTCCTCTATCGTGAGTCCGACAAGACAGAGGTTATGAAAATTTGTCAAACCCCAACATCTATTATATGAAAAATTAGATTAGCTCAGGTCCACATATGATACTCATAAAATTTTTTTTTCATTAATCACCTTGCTATAGCCATAGACTTATAGACTTGACTTCTTAAATCCCATAGGACTTCTTTATCTACTAAAGTCGATAGATTTCTTATATATAAGTAGCACTCTAATCCTTAATGAATCTACTATAACCAACATATACTATAAGGATCCAAATGGTTAAAAATCATATTTATATGCAGTCAAATTACAATAATCTCACTATGAGCAGCCAAAGCATCGTAGGTCAAGGAACTACTCACACCACTATAGCATCGAGATGATCACTGACGAATGAATAGATATTCATGTGATCTCTCATATGGTCATGCTTAGTATCGATGTTCTCCAACAACCATCATACTCTCGTTCAAATCTCTATACTATAGACTTGAGACTCATCTATTCCAAAAAAAGTGATCCATACACCGATCTAACCAGATCAATCTCCATCCCAATGATGATCTATCGATCAAAATAATTTAAAAATTAATTATACATATCTCAAATCTAAATTTTTTAAAATATGTATCTTTAAATTATTAATTTTTTGGATGATTCTCAGATACATAATACAAGAATAGATAAAAATTATCCACTTTATTGATAAATTAATTATTTAAATATAAAAATATATCCTAGAATTGTTACAATGTGTATGTCATATTGACTTCTAGGACATACATCTAACAAGCCAAAGTAGATTTAAGTTGAAAATAGAACCAAAGTCTGATTTAGCCCTTTGGGCTTGTTGTCGATTTGACCAAAATAGATTTAGCTTTTTGGAGCTTATAATCAAAGTAGCCCTTGTTGGATTTTCCTGAGAGGGGTATTCTTACTGGGGCTGGGGCCTTTGCAGAGTCACGAGTCACTTTGAAGTGGTACTTGGATCCAAGGTGGTCATTGATCAAGTCGAATTCAAAGTTGAATTTTGATCAGAGCCATTGAGATCATAGGTTCCTATTTTTAGTTTGAAGGTCCCAACTTAAGTCAGAATATCTCCTCATGTTGGTGTTGGCCGAACACATGTTTGAAAGTCTTTGTTGGAGCTAAGATATCTCTGAGAGATCAATTTACTAATCTAGTCAAGGAGGTCCAAGCCAGAGCTTGAGTATCTCCATATAATAGATGCATCTCCGATCATTTGCTTAGTAGTTCTAGCTAGGACCGAGGTGTTTCTAGATGAGCTAGATCTGATTTTTGGTACTTGTAAAATTTTTTGAAAAGAAAATCAAGAACAATATATATTTCATTGATTTTTTAGTAACAATCTTGGAAGCTTACTGATGGTATACCCTTAGATTTTTGGCATTCCAAGTTTGGGGAATGATCTTACTGTTGACCTCTTCAATCCTATAGGATCCTGGTCAAATGACCTCTAAGATCTGATATGGACCTTCCCAATTTGGAGATAGCTTATCTTGTTCGATAAGTTTGGATACTTCAGCTCATCTGAGCATGAGATCTCTAGGTCGGAAGGCTTTCAATTTGACTCTAGTGTTATGGTACCGAGCTATCCGCTAATAGGTACAAAGCTATTCTGATCTGAGCTTGTTCTCTTATTTTTTTAGTAGATCAGGATTCGCTCATAGTTGACCAAAATTGGCTTGCTGAGTAGTTCTCTACTTAGATTGATAGAAGGCCGATCTTAACAAGGATGACTGCTTCGGTGCCAAATGCAAGGCTGAAGGATATTTCTCTGATCGATACTCTAGGAGTAGTTTGATTGACCTAGAGGATGCTATGGAGTTTCTCTACCCAAAGTCCTTTGACTTAGCTTAGCTTTAGTTTGGTTAGTTACCTCGACTTCTGTGTTGGATTATGAGTATCCTACTGAGGTGAGTCTATTGTTGATATAAAACTTTGAGCAGAACTCTTTGAACTTTGGGTTATCGAATAGTTGCTAATTATCGATGATGATAGCCAAAGAAAGTTTGAATCGATAAATAATTGACTTCCAAATAAAATCTTGGACTTTTTTCTTGATGACTTGTGTCAGAGACTCAGCTTTGACCCACTTCATGAAATAGTTGATGGCGAGATGAGAAATTTTCTTTATCCAGTCTCTTGTGAGAAAGGACCAACAATATCAATTTTCTAGTAGGCAAATGGCCAAGGTGCAAAGATTGGTGTGAGCTCAGCTGAAGGTCGGCACTAGATATTAGCATAGCTTGGGTATTGATCACATTTTTTGATGAGCTCCTCAGTGTCCTACTACAGAGTTGGTCAGTAGTATTCTTATTAGAGTACTTTATAAGCTAGTGATATACTCCCCAACTCATTTCCATAGATTCCTTCATGTACCTCCCAAATAGCATAATTGGCTTTAGATGATCAAAGGTACTTGAGTAGGGGTAATGAGTATGATCTTTTATACAGCTTTTCTTTGAGAAGAATATTCTATGGGGTCAGCCTTTCAATCCTTCAAGCTTTAATAGGATTTGTAGGGAGGACACTGTTGATGAGGTAACTTATGAGTGGGTCTATCTAGCTTGGCTCATGGTTAACCTATAGGACCATGGATTATTCCTCAATGCTAGATTTTTCTAAGTACTCAAGAAGAACTCTTCAATTGAGCTCGTTATAATTTGAGTTGGCTAATCAAGATTGTATATTTGCCTGGACATTTTCGGTCCCTGATATCTATTAAATTTTGAATTTGTTAAAGGTAAGGATAGCTCCTTGAGCCTTTGCAAGTATTTGACAATTATTTGTTCCTGAGCTTCATATTCTCCTTGTATATGGCCGACGACTGGTTAGGAGTCAGTGAAGAACTTGAGTTATTCCATGTCAAGCTCCTTGCTGATGCTAAGGCTGACGATTAGTGCCCCATATTTAGCTGCATTATTAGAGGCATTGAAATCGAACCGAAGTGTGTATATGATCGCAACTCCATCAGGCCTAGTGAGAATGAGCTCGCTCTACTATCTTGAGAATTGAAGGCTCCATCGACATGCAAGACCCACTATAAAACATCTCCCTATTCCTTGGATGTTTTTCGGGTTGACTCCTTAGGAATAGTATTTTCAGCAGTGAAGTAAGCCAGGACTTGGGCTTTCATGGTGGATCGGGGTCGATAATTGATGTCGAACTTGCTGAGCTCAATCACCCATTTTATCATTTACCCCAAAGTGTGGGGCTTTTGCAAGATATCTTTCAGTGGTTGGTCAGTTAAGAAGACCACCGAATGAGTCTGGAAGTAAGGACGAAGTCATTGCACCAAGATAACAAGGGTGAGCATGATTTTCTCTGATCTAGAGTATGTGGTCTCCACATCTCGTAGCATCTTGCTGACATAGTAAATTATTTTCTAGATCTTTTCTTCTTCTTAAATTAGCAACGAACTCACTGCAAGAGGTGAGATAGCTAATAGGGGTATAGAACTTCACCTATGTCTGGTTTGGATAACAATAGGGGAGATCCAAAGTAGTTCTTGAGACTCTGGAATGCAGCCCCACATTCTTCTGTCTAACTGAAGTTCTTCATTAGGCATAGAATTTTGAAGAAAGGGAGATATCTTTTAGCCAATTTCCAGACGAACCAGCTGAGGGTGACTATCCTTCCTACGAGGTGCTGCATATCCTTGTTCGAGGTTGGATGCTTCATTTTCAAGATAGTTCAAATCTTTTCTAGATTCATGTTGATCTCGCACTGCATCAACATAAATCATAGAAATTTTTTCAAGGTGATTCTGAAGGCGAACTTTGTTGGGTTCAGCTTCATCAATATTGTTTTAGCTCTTCAAAAGCTTCCTTTGGGTTGGTTATGTGCCAATCTACTTTGGTTCAATTAATCTAATTTTTCAACACCTTATGGTGAGGCACTAATACATTACACCTATATTTTTCAAATCAAATGACATTACTTTGTAATAGTATAAACCTTTATCAGTGATAAATGTCATCTTTTTCTTATTCTTGAGCTCCATCTGAATCTAGTTATATCCAGAGAAGGTATTCATGAAGCTCAGAAGCTTATGTCCTGAAGTGGCATCTATGAGCTGATCAACCTATGATAATAAAAAGCTATCCTTCGAATAAATTTTATTGAGATCGATATAGTTGATGCATATCTACTATTTGCCATTGGCTTTTTTCACCATCACCACATTTGCCAACCAATCGAGGTAATGAGCATCTTGAATGAAGCCTACCATCAAAAGTTTATCTACCTCCTCATCTATCATCCACTATCAATTCAGTATGAAACTCCTCTTCTTTTGCTGGAATGGGCGATGCTCAAGGTCGATATTTAGTCTATGAACAATAATGTTAGGAAGAATACCTAGCATGTTAGAAGCTGACCAGGCAAAGATGTCAGTATTGGCTTATAAAAACTACAGTAAACAGGCTTGCAAGTTGGTCATTAGCATCATCCTAATCTAGATCATCTTACATAGATCCTCTTCTCTGAGTGGTACGGACTCCAGTCATTCAATAGGTTCACCTCGAGCCTCATTGAGTTCATCTCAATGATCGAGGCTCTTGATTGGCAGAGACTCTATGGGCTTCTTTTCTTTTACCGAGGCCATGAAGCATTATCAGCCAGCATCTGGTCTCCTCAGATTTCACTGATCTAGTTTCTTGTCAGAAATCTCACCAAGAGATGGTAAGTGAACACTGTTGCCCAAAGTATATTAAGCCTGGGCCGATCGATAATAGTATTATAGACATATGGGACTTGGATAGCCAAGAAAGTTAGTTGTACAGTAGCTTATCGAGATTCTTGTCTCGCTATATTAGGTAAGATTATTTCTCCTTCGACCAAGATAAAGTCTTTGAAAAACCTGATGAGGGGTGTATTGATCCATCTCAATTGATCAATTGATAGTTTCATTCTCCAGAAAGCATCATAAAATAAGACATCAATCGAGCTTCCATTATCAATGAGAATTTTTTTACATCATACTTTGCTGTCATCATAATGACGATAACAGTATCATCATGAGGTGTTTGAACTCTTTAAATATCCTCATCAGAAAAAGTAATTACATCACCCATTATTGCTTCTTTGGAGATAGATTCTCAACTCAGCTCGCTACCACCCCTAGTGAATCTCAAGATAATTTTGATGATGGCAGCTATTGGTCGGTTGTTGTTATTCTCTTTCTCAGCTTGACGTTGAGGTGGCTGCTCAGTTATCCAATTTTTCTGATCTCAGATGTACTTCTTGAGATACCCTCTTTGAATTAGAGCCTCAATCTCATCTTTCAGCTGATAGCAGTCCTCGATGTCATCATTGACACCATGATAGAATCGGCAATACTTCCTTTGGTTCCATCTTATCATCGGGGCCTTCATTGACTCTAGCTGACAAAGGTATCTCTTTCCCTCGATCTTCATAAGGATTTGGGACTAAGGTATAGTCAGGAGGGCGTAGGTGTTGAACTAATGAGATGAGCTCCTCAGCCTTTGGTTCTTCTAGTGGTGGGAGAATCTAACCTTACCATGGGGTTCACCGAGCTCTTCTAGGGATGCTTTTTGGTTCCCTCTTTACTTCCCTTAGATTGCTAGCAGACAACTACTGCTTCCTTGGCCTATGCATACTTTCAAGCATAAGCAAGGAGGTCGGCGTAGTCCTTTAGAAAGTTTTTATCTCCTTTTGAGAGTCGACACCACAATCACTTCATTAAGGTTGCAAACTTTCAGTGTGATCATATTGAATCATATCATGTAATTGTATAGTAACTCCCCTTTTTTCTACTATATCGAGAAGAAATTGTCGAAGTTCATCAGCTGGGATCGGTTGTTGCCGAAGTGTTAGATGAATTACCTTCGAAGTGCTTAAAATAATAAATGATCTCTGGTTGGAGGCAGGAGTACCATGCTTGTGCTGACTTCTTGAGTGTGGTTGGGAAGGTAAGATAGAGGAAGGCATTTATAACCCCTAGAGCATTATGAGGACCCTATAGCCCTCGAGGTGGTCTAGCTGATTTGAGGAACCATCGTATGGTTCTATCTATGATATTTTGAACTGAAACGTGATCAGTTCCTCTAGTATCCTTTAGAAAAAAGATGGGTGCAAGCTAAAGATGAGGGAGTCGTTAAGCCTTCAATCTTCCTCCTAGAATGTCTTAAGTTTCCACTTGATCTATTAAATCTTCTGCTTTAGATCATCCTTACACTGAGACCCACTGAGGCATGGGGAGTACCTCAAAGTTGAGCCTCCTTTCGAAAACTTCAAGGTTCACCATCACCGATCCATTCTCTTAGGGCTTTGTTGAGGTGACTGAGATTGGCGAAGGGCTAGTTTAGAGTGATGAGAATACTATAGGATCTTTCCCAAGTTCCTGGGGTGGGACTAGCGGCTATGCTGTGATGGAGCTACTTGGCGAGCCGGCTCATACTGGCTTTCCTTCTCCATAGCTTGTTGGAGCTACTGCACGGCAATGGTCAATGCTTGGACTTATTGGATCAGGACATTAGGCTGTTGCGGATCTACCACTACAGTAGGTTGGGTCAGACCTATCATTAGAGGCTTTGCATTCTACTACATGACTAATGGCGAGAAGTGGTGGAGGTGTTTTTGTATCCGCATTCTCATCATTTCTTCCTTCTTTTTCTTAAATGAGCGATAGATCTTTTCAATAGTGCCAATCTATTGTTGTAAGTCTTTGAACTGATATTGATCGCTTACTGTCATGGAGCTCAGATCTGATTTGAGGGTGCTTCCTCTTTTAAGAACCTATAATGAAAGTCCACACTCACTAAAGAGATTCCAGTGGAGGACTCTTTGATGCTTAAGTTAGCTAGAGCTTCAGAGTAAGAAAGAAGAAAAGAAATGGGAGAGCAAGAGAGGGCAGGCATTGTTTTCTTTTTTGCTTGTTTACTTGAGGATCCTTTCATTACTTCTTTATATAGAGGTGAAGTCATAAGCTGTTATGCTTAAATCTAGTAGGCTATTATGCCATAATCTGGTATATTGTTAGATCTTAATTTGATAGGCTATTAGGATAGAGAATCGCCTACTAACCTACGAATCATGATTGTTAGTTGTGGGTATTACTCATGGATTTCTTTTATATTCTAAAAGTCATAGATCATTGTGTGATATTGTGGGAGATTCTATTGGGTCGACTTCGTTGTTGAGTGAGCTGATGACTGGAGGTTGATCCTGGGATGCCACTTCGATGTGAATCTGAGGTCGATTGAGTATAAGTGAGGTCGTAAGCCTCAGGATGATATTTATTTGATGTCTAGATCGATTTGTGATGAGCTAAATTCGATATTCATCAAATTGACTTCCATTTGGTGGGAAAATCAGTTATTGTCAGGGTTGTAGACTTGTTATTTTGTGGTTTAGATCACCTCATCTTAGGCCGAAGTGCTTTGATTAGTAAAAAATGACTTACACCCCAATAACAACCTTAATATATATCTTTTTTAAAATTATAATAATTTTATATTATTTACCTTCATCTGATCCAACTCTTCTTATCTATCTAACTGATCCGACTCGTATTTCTACTTGATTCGACCCAAGATGAATATGATGTGGATATGATAGAGATTTTTACTTATAAGATAGGTATAGATATGGTCTGATTCAATCATATCTGATCTGTTGCCATCCTTAATAAAAATATATATTTTTTTATTTTAGATGAACAAAAGTGTCTACAAGATTTTTGGAATCTGGCCAAAATGAATCGATTCGAGGCAAGCATGATGGAGTTACCTTTATGATTTTTTTTTTTTTGCTAAACTACGCTTATGATCTATCCAAGATGCCAACATCATATCTTTCCAGTTATAATAGTTAGCTAAACTCTTTTTTTTTTGGTAGTGAGCCAAACTCCCTTTAATGCATGAGAAATAGCCATCTATACGTCTTCTCATGTTTATTACATCTATTGAATAATATCAAGCATTTGTCTATCATCTATTTTATACATAACATACACCACATTAATCTTAGAAGGGTTAAAATGATTCATGTTGTTATGGAACTTCGAGATTGGTGGGAACCGAAGCACATTGAGGTTGGTGTTGCTACCAAAGTTTTTGAGTACGAATACTAGATCTGTGAAGAAGTCTTTTTATCGGATATTTTCCAATAAAAGATCCTTTCATGCTCAAGTTAGTGAGAGATCATAGAACAATAGAAGAGGAGGATCAGTAGTTGCTTTCGATCATGTGAGAGGCTTTCTTGATAGTTTCCTACTTCCATCTATTTATAGAGGAGGGTCAGTAGTTATTTTCACAATGAGCGATCATTTTGTGATGATTGCATACGTGGTAATTATACACCACGGCTAACATATGATTTGAAGAGACCATAACGGCTAGCCATATTGCCTAACAGTTTGGCGCATGATAACGATTGCGATAATGATGCTAGAGCATAAGTGTTACCGATATTATGGGCTAGTATGATCTCAATTTTCGATTGTCCATTTTCGAGATTATAAGATTGGTTGTGCCAATCTGAAGTTTACTCCATAAAGATTGAGATCAAACGAAATATTCCCTGTATCAATTCTTATTACTCTTAAACTTTAATATAGTGGTTTATTTTAGAAGTTAAATTTCAAAAACAAAGTCAAACACTATGTGGACTTTGATACAATAAAAGATGGTTAAGAGTCATTTTAAGAATCAATATTATTATTTTACAATTTGCTAGTTGCTATCTTTAACTATATAAATTATTTTTAGGATTAAAACAGGATCAAATACCAGTATATTTATATCTGTATTTATTTTAAACAGATACGAATATAAATCAAATATTAAAAATATAGATATAAATATGGATATAGGTCAAATAATTAAATTTTATGACCATAAAATGAAAAATATTATACATTGGATGATAAATCAAGTTAACAGTATATTAATATAATCATATATGTCTTTTAAAAGTAATTGATGCTCTATAAAATTAAATAAAATTATAAATAAAATTAAATATTCAGATATTGATCAAATAGTTGTCTATCTATATTCACATCCATTTTTA
>NC_025997.2:32202874-32338672 GCF_000442705.2 Elaeis guineensis | reverse complement strand
TAGGACTACTCTTTTCTATCAGATCGACAGATTCTATCTAGATGTATTCTACTCCAAACAACGAACTTGAACCTATAATAGCCAACATACAAACAAAGACCCACATAACTAGAAATCAAGAGAATATGCAGTTAAACTAAGTCGTCTTGCTGCGAATAGCCAACACACCACAGGTCAAAGGACCAGTCACACCACTATAGCATCGAGAAAATCACTGACGAGTGAGTAGACATCTAAGTAGTTTCTTGTATTGATCACGTTTAGTACAAGTTATTCTCTAACAATATCTGTACTCTCACCTCAGTGTCCCCACATTATAGATCAAAATCCATCTATCCAAAAGGGAGGTGATCTGTGCATCGATCTTAAATGGATTGATCACTATTCTTCATGATGATCCTACAATCGAAAAGTATTTAAAAATTAACCACTAATGATGTATGTCTCAAATTTTCAATACTTTGAGAATATATAATATTATTTTTATTAATTTTTAAGATAAATCATGGACAATACTATATGATTGATAATAAAAACTGCTTGTCAAGTATAAAAATATGTTTTAGAGAAATGTATGCATCAGTCAAGATTGATTTTTAGGACACACATCTAATAAACTTTTACTTGCACTAAACCAATCTGTCATATACCTGAGCCCTATCTTCTGAAGATAGACTTTGATCTTTAGCTGGCTAAGTGATTTGGACCTACTACATTCTATGTGGAGTCTACTCTTTGTATTTTATGTATTCTACTTGAGGCAATCGCATATATCCTTGCTCTATGTGTTTAGACTTCTGATGAGATCTTAGCTCCTTAGCAAGGCTATGGGCCGTTATCTTTGCAGTATAGTGTCATGACATTCGATGACATGACATTCAGTTCTACAACTATCATAAGAATCAAAATGTATCTTGTACATCTACAGCATATTCAGCTTCCATTGATCAATTGCTTGAAAATCTTTCAACATACCAAACCAATATAACTCAATAATACATGCTCTGATGTAGACATTCTACCATCAGCATCAGTGTATCCTCCCACTCTTAGCTCTAATCCTTCTTCAAAGATCAGAAATAATCCTTTAATGCTTCTCAAGTACTTAAGAATATTTTCATAGCAATCTAATGCTCTTAGCCTGGATTCGATAAATATCTGCTCATGACTCTCACAGTAAGATATATCAAGTCGAGTACATAGCATGACATACACCTATATTCAAGAGGATAATGGATCTTTTTTGGAGGTTTCTATGCTGAACCCTTTCAACACCTCTTCTATGTACTTATCTATGAAAATCTAGATGTCCTGTAAGATCTATCTCCATAGATCTTTATTCTCAAAATACAAGATATTTACACCAGATCTTTGATAAAATTTTATATACAACTACATCATAAATGATGTCAGTATGGGACCCTCCCACTGATCTTCATGTAAACACATGTCTCCTCATTTTTTATGAAATCAAATAGTTTGATAACATCATTAGAAAACTATTCCAACTCTGAGATTGTTACTTAAATCTATGAATGGATCTTTGCAGTGTGATCTCTATCATAGAAAGTGAAGTTTATAGGCCATTGCATATAGATACCTTCCTAAGATATCCATTCAGTAGGGTTATCTACACATCTATTTTTTGATGTCGATGTCCAACATTATCTCATTGTAGATTTTTGGGATCATCTTTATGTTCCAATCTTTCTTGAGAAATACTTCCTCTTATTCCTCTATAAAATACCAAGTACCTTTCAGAAGGATGAAAAAATCCTACTAGATCTATGAGGTGAAGGAGATACTACATATACTGGCTCATCATAAGTAGGTCGTACAGGTCCTATGATTCGTTGTTTTTTTAGAGACTCTCTCTTTGAGTTCATCCTTTTACTGTTTTCAAGAAAATAGCATGATTTGCTCACAATCATGTTGCGAACAATTAGGAAGAGAAAGTGGCATCTTAAACTTTTTAGGATATCCTATAAACGAGCTCTCATAGATCTATCCTCTAACTTGTCCGTCATACCATATTTCATATGATGTAGTGGAATCAATTTTAGAGAGAATCTAACCTAAATTTCAAAAATTAAAGCTTGTCCCTAAATAAATAAAGGTTAAATCAATAAAGTTCGTAATAGACTGGACCATATCTCATATAGTGCCATTTCTCCTCACAGATACCCCATTGAGCTGAGTGTATTAGGAGGATTTCATTATGAAACTACATCATTTTTTTGAGATAATCATGAAATTTTTTATTTGGGTATTGCATCCTTGATCTAATTGAAATACTTTTGGGTTTTTTCGGTTTACTTTTCTACTTCACATATAAATTTTTTGAACTTTTCAAAGACTTTAGATTTGTATCTCATATACATACTTATACCATGACAGATCATTGATAAAGACAATGAAGTAGAGATAACCTCCCTCGTGGCTCATCAATGGGCCATACACATCAAATGTATATTATGATAAGTATTTCAATGGTCCTATTTCCTTATCCCACAAAGTACTACTTGATCATTTATCCTCAAAGAGATAATTCACTGACTAAATATGACTCAATAGTCAATGAGCTCAAAAGCTCATATTTCTTCAGTTGGTAAATCATTTCTTTTTATATATGACCTAGCCAAAAGAACCACCTATATACTTCAGGTTATTTAGTTTCTGGATCTCTTAAACCCAATGTCATTTACTATTTACTCAAATAAGTTTATATATGCATCAACATGTAAATGTTAGAGAACTAAATTTAAAATGATAATCATCAAGATTAGGTGCCCACGGCCACAGTACAACTTTTGCCCCATCACCGACTCAAAAGAGTCACTTCACCTTCCCTCAGCCCTCTTCCTTCCTTTAGACCCTATATTGAAGTGCGTAACATGCACTAGAGTCTAATACTCAACTGGAAGAAAAGAAAATCATAAGATCAATTTTGAGCAACTCGACATATCTTCCAAAAGTGTGTCTATATCTCTTTAGGCTTTTTAGGTATGTACCTTTGAACTTTTCATGGTCCCTTTAGTTACCAACATATTGACCAATTCAATTAAGGTGCTATATTATTTATCCATATAATAGTTTCATAAACTATCCATATGAATCAGGGATTGCAGAATCAAATCCACTAGCAAGTCCTTGTGCATGATCATGTCGAGCTTCTCAAACTCTTTAATGTCCTTGATCATTGTCAAACAATGATCATGGACAAACTGTCCATCACGTATCTCATGCACTATGCGACTTTGATCACCTCACAATTGTTGTAAATAAATTAGCATGTCCTTGGCAGCCTACATGTCCTTATGCACACATTGGAGTTCATCAACTATATACTCCAATTTATAGTATGTAACTAATTATCAATGTCCAACCATTTATCAAGTATAGCTCGTTGACTATAGATTGGGCTAGCTGATAACATTGGGTTAATCTGATCAAGAACATGACTTAATATCTAAAAGTTAAGAACTATTCTTAAGTTTTTGAGTCAGAATATGTAATTAGTTTTGGTTAAGTGGTTGATATCTAGGATTCGAGCTAGAAGATTGAAAACTAACAGAATTAACCATAGAGCGTAAAGATGTAATTAGATGATTGTACTTATAAAAATTTATTCTAGAGGTTTTAAAAATAAATAAAGGCTCCCACTAATTTTTTGAGTCTCTCACACTCCTTGGGTGGAGAAATAAAAATTCTAATGCGATAAATGGTCCTAGTGGGTGCTGCGGTCCCATCGATGTACGATACCTCTCCTAATAGTTATTGATGATATATACACCAATGTATGGATAACTCTTTATCCAGATACTTCTCCAAACATATTGTAATAACTTGATCTCTAAGTCTTGTGACCTCACGTAACAGTTATTGACATATTTTATAGTCAAGTCTGACCCATCGTTCACCAGTGAGTGCAAAGCCATCATTAGATCCCTTATCTAACAGTTATTGGGTCCAACTCCATCTTTATCTCAGGATATCTAATGTCAATAGAGTGGTTGTACTTTCTCGATGCAACCGAATCACTGTAATCAATCGAGAACGATCAACATCGAAAAAGGCACCCACATCTCTATAATGGTGGAAGATCGATAGACTTAATGTTTAGTAAAAAGATTTAGGTTCAGGTCTCTTTTAATAATCACAAACATCTGATGTAGATGACTAATATGGTTTAGGTCAGTACATCATCTCGTGCTTGATCAACCTAACCGGCATGGGTGAACTCGAGTCAATAAATAACCTAATACAAAACATAATCTTTCAAAATAGTTAGATAAGTGAAGATGAGTGGGGTCCCCTCATTGCTTTTTTTTGACATCAATAAATTGATCAGATCAAACAACAGAACCAATTAAAGAACCACCATCTAAAATTTATCTTAGACACTAAATTGGTTGATTAGAATCGATTAGATTAACCTATAGATTCGGGCTCGAACCATTGAGCCAAATTTGATCTTAATTTAGTCAATTCACATCCCATGTGAATTAATTTGACCAACTACAACTAAATTCAATTTTGAGCCCCTTTGACCTAATCCCAACCAACTTTTGATTAGGTTTGATCAACTGCTCAAAATCAAAAAGGATTCTAGCCTGATCTAATCGATGACCCTATTTGTTATTTAGTCTCTAAGCTTAATTTATTCAACCCATACCCGAAGTCCATATTTTATGCATTGAAATTTAGATCTTAAATTTATAATTTTAGATCTTATAATTTTGAATCTTAATTTTCTCAATTAAGTACATTATATACATAGATTTAAGTTTAGATCTCAAAATAATTTTTGATCTAAACTATTTGTATTGTATCTCATATAATTTTGCTGTCTGCAGAATCGAAGCGACTCATCATGGTCCTCGAGTTGACTCATCACAGTGAGACAACTCAACACTGAGATAAATAGAAACCTATAGACCTAGCCTGTACTATTAAGTTGGCTCATCAGCAAATAAGTTGACCCGCCAGAATCTCGAGTTGACTCCAACAAAAATAAGTTGATTTTCCAAGCACTCAAGTCGATCCGAACAAGAAGCGAGTCGACTCCACAGGTGTGCTAGTCACAGTTTCATGGTTTCATGCAAACAGAATCAAGAGTTTTGGATCTAAAATTTTGTAGAAATTAAGTTTCAGATCATGTATCAAAAATTATATATCATATATATCATTTATTGATCTAAAACACATATCTTAATACATGCATAAATAGATCTAAATCTAAAATATGTATTACACATAATTTTTTATTCATTGTTCATTTTCATAGAAAACATCACAATCGACACCTCTACATATTATAAGAGAATACTTCGAATGGATAAGAGAGAGACTTTAATCTATTCTTCCTCTTATAACCAAACGGCCATAGTGATTATCCCAATTTGATTACTAAGCTATCAAAGATTAATCTAACATATCATATATGTAATCAATTAAAATTTAGATCTAATTATCTTTCACATATCAGACATATAAACAATAATTCAAATCCATATATGCAAGCATATATCACATATATGAAATAATTTCATCAACCATATTAGATCCAAATTAAATCATAATTAACGTATTCAGATTTAAAGCTAATTTCATATCTAAATTACTCATGATTTATTTTAGATCTGAAATAATTTTAGATCCAAAATAATTCTGTAATCACATTACAACATACAAAAATTTTAGATCCATCATTAATTAATGTTCTACATCGTTCTAGGATAACCTTTCAGCATAATAGGGTTATGCTAGGATAATATTATTTCAGAATGATGTCTAGCATCTAACTATCTTCAGATTTGATTTTTTTCTACAAATCAAATTTTAGATTTGAGGATTTTATATTTGTATCAGAATCTATGGCTCTGATACCACTATTAGAAAGCACAGTGGTTTTATACGTGTAGTTTAAAAATTTTCAGAAATAATTTATGTACAGTAAAAGTAAATTAAATTAAAATCTTTTTAACTTAATAATACATCAGATCCCATCTGTAAACCACATACTGAATCTTGATATGAATATATCACCATGATCTAAAATCTGAAAATAAAAATAAAAGACATCAGAAGAAAAATTGGAGATCTAATCTCCATATTTTCGGATCCTACGGATGTCAAAGGTTCGAGTCGTAGTCGTGCAAGCATCCGATCTCTGTTGGTATCCACACAGAGATGTCTGATTAAAGCATTGAGATTATCAATGTGTTAGTACCTTGCAAGTCTCGCTCCTCAGTATTGGATCTAAATCCTCTTCTAAAACTCAAAGAAGATGAAGGCTGCGCGAACCCTTTCACACAGATCTGACAAGATCTGAATCGGACCATCAAGAAGAGAAGAAGAACTTTTTTTCTTCTCTTTCTCTCTCTCTAATTTCTATCCCTTAGATCTGATCTCATCAGATCATAGGTGTGGACGTGAAAGAAAGAAGGAAGAAAGTGGGCATACAAGAGTGCTAAACACAAAGGAAGAATCCTTTAGTGCTAAAAATATCACACGCCCCACTTTCTCTTTTATTTTCATCACACAAAAACTTCCTTTCACATTAAATAAGAATCTGATTCAAATCCAATTTGAATCAGATGTTATCCATATTAGAAAAAAAAAAACCAATAAAGGGTGTTGGAAAGAAGGAGGGGTGGCAAGAGAAAACTCGTGTGAGAGATCTCACGCAATTCCTAGCACACGCCCATCTTTCTCTATAATTTTTGTTGCATAAAAATTCTATTTCTCATATCTCATCTAATATGATTTGATCCTATTTTGAATCAAATTCAAATAGAAAATAAATCTAAAAGAGAGAGATTCCCAGATAAGGTGGGGCGCCAACTATTGGCACCCCTTTCTTTCACATGTGCTCCCTTCTTTCTATATGAGATCAAGAAAGAGAATCCTAGAGAATCTGAACTCTAGAGGTTAGGTTCAATTTGATTCAAATTAGATCCAAATTGAGTTCAAATCGAGTTTGAATCGAATCGAATTCGAAAGGCTATCAAACCTGATCCAATGAAGCTTAAAATCTAAATCTGATTTGAATAATTGAAGCCAATTAGTATTAAATTAAATAAAATATAATTAAATTAAATCTGATTTAAATTAATTAAAATTTAATCTATAATTTAATCATTCTTAATTAAATCACAATACTTACAATTAAGTCCCTGCGCTAATAATTAGCAGCTGCTAAAACTGTAACACTTACAAATTAGCAGTTTCTAAAATTTAAACTATCAATCCAATTGATAATTCAAATATAATCCAAACCATTGATCAGGTCATATTCTTTTTGTGTGTGACCCCTTAGATTCTATTCTGTCTGGTAGTGAGACATACTGTGATCTTTATCATAGTATCATGGAAACTCCTTTTGATGGACTGGAATGATTCCAACTCACCCCAACAAGGATTGTTAATCCAAAAATGATTCTAGTGAGTTCTTACGATCCACCAATGATGCCTAGCAGTATGTAGTGGCAACTTAGTAGAACAGAAAAGATGAACCTCTAGGTGCAGTTATCGTATGATATAGTCCCTCTATTGTGAGTCCCAACTAAACGAAGGTCATGAAAAACTCGTCAAACTCCATCGTCAGTCATATACCAGATTGGCTAGACTCGAGTTCATCTGTGAATCCCATGAAAGCTCTTTTCAGTATTCACACTTGCTCTGGTCAGAGACTTTCTGAACTCAATCTTGTGAATCGTATAGGATTACTTTTTTTCTACCAAGATCGATAGATTCTATCTAGGTGTATCCTACTTCAAACAATGAACCTAAATCTGCAATAACTAACATATACAGCAAGGATCCGCATGGTTAGGGATCAAGAAAATATGCAGTTAAACTAAGTTGCCTCACTGCGAATAGCCAACACACCACAGGTCAAAGGACCAATCATGTTACTGCAGCATCAAAAAAATCACTGACGAGTGAGTAGACATCCAAATGGTTTCTCTTGTTGGTCATGCCTATTACAAATTATTCTCTAACAACCACCAGCACTCTCATCCCAGTGTCCTCACACTGCAGACTCAAGATCCATTTGCCCAGAAGGGAGGTGATCCACGCATCAATCTTAAATAGATTGACCACTGTCCTCCATGGCGATCCTATGATCGGAAGTATTTAGAAATTAATCCATAATAATGTATATTTTGAATTCTCAATACTTTGAGAATATACAATAATATATTTGTTAATTTTTAAGATAAATTATGGACACATACTACATGACTGATAATAAAAACTGTCCATCAAGTACAAAAATATGTCCTAAAAAAATATATGCATCCGTCAAGATTGACTTTTAGGACACACATCTAATAGATTACAGTGGTTCAGTTACATCAGAAATATGCAACCACTCTACAATATTAGATGCTTCGGGGTAGAGATGGGGTTGGACCCAATATCTGTCAGATGAGGAACCCAATGATGGCTTTGCACCTGCTTGTGAACAGTGGATCTGACTTAACTAAGGAGTGTTGCCAATATCTATCAGGTGAGCCTATATAACTTAGAGACTGAAGTGCTACATCATGCTTAGAGAAGCATTGGATAAGAGTTGTTCACTCATCGGTATAGCGTGTTAACCAATATCTATTAGATGAGGTGCACATATCTTGGTGGGATCACAGTACCCATTAAAAATCTTTGTCACATTAGGATTTTCATTTCTCCATCCAAAGAGTATGAGAGATCTGAAAAAATAGTGGAAGCCCATTTATTTCTTAAAATTTTTAGAATAAATATGTAATTAAGTACAAATATCTAACTAGAATCTTCACTCTTCGTAGTTTAACCATGTCAGCTTCAAATCCTTAGCCCGTATCCTAGAGTCCAACCATTTGACCAAAATCAATTTCAAAGACTGGCTCAGAAATCTCAAGATAGTCTTGATATCCAAAAAATTAGGGTATGTTCTTGATCAGGACCCCTCTCCTCCTTTGTCAAACTATCCTAGTGCAGAACAGAGAGCTACACTAGATAAATGGATAGATGATGACAATCGGATCAAGTGCTATATACTAGCTTCTATGTCAAACGAGTTGCAAAGCCAACATGAGCACATGCCAACTGTCAGGATTATGATTACTCACCTACAGGAGTTGTATGGTGAGCAGAGCCGATCATCGTATTTTGAAGTTTTAAAGAGGCTCTTCAACTCCAAGATGCATGAGGGGCAGTCGGTCCAAGAGCATTATCTGATAATGATCAAGGACCTGGAGGAGCTTAAGAAGCTTGGCCTTACAATGCAGAAGGAATTGCAATTGGATCTGATCTTACAATTCTTGACTAGTTTATATGGGCAATCTATAGTAAATTACCATATGACCAAGTTAGACTGCACTATATCCGAACTTGTCAACATATTGATTACTACAGAGAGGATCATGAAGAGTTCAAGGGGCTCCATTCTTGCTGTGGAGCAGGCATCTTCTTTCAAAATAAAGTCTTCAAAAAAAAGAAGAACAAGCCTGTGAAGAAGTAGAAGAAAGAGAAAAAGCCAAAGAAGAACACTCTGAAGAAGGCTACAGATAAAGAAAAATATTTTCACTGTCAGAAAGATAGCCACTAGAAGAAGAACTATCCACTGTACCTGAAGAGTCTAAAGATCAAGAAGGAAGACAAACCTTCGGAAGGTATGTCTAGAATGCTCATTATTGAATCTTACCTTATGATTTCCTCTACTTCTAATTAGATATTAGACTCTAGTTCAAGTACTCGTATATGTACCTCTATACAGAGTCTAGTAGAAAATAGAGGATTGAAGTATGGTGAGATGATCCTTAGGATCAGTAATGAAGAAAGAGTTACTACAGAAGCCATTGACACGTATCCTCTTTGATTGTCTGATTTTAGATTGATTTTGAAAAATTGTTATTATGTACCTATAGTTAGTCAGAATTTGATTTTCATTTCTATACTAGCATAGAAAGATTTTGTTTTTAATTTCACTAAAGATTTTTGTTCGATTTATTTGAGAAATAAATTAGTTGCATGTTATCTTTTAAATGACAGTCTTTATCACCTACATGTTGATGTGTGTGTGAATGTAAACGAGCAAATAGTCGGTAATGCCGTAGGTCATAAACGATCGAGAGATGATGTTAATGACAAGTATATGTGGCACCTTAGATTTGGGCATATTGGAGAAGACATGATAAACAAACTAGAAAGAGATGGTCTCTTAGGCTCATTTAACTCTGAGTCATATTTAATTTATGAATCCTGCATTCAAAGAAAGATGGTCAAGTTATCTTTTATAGGATATGAAAAAAGAGTCACTGAGATACTTGTCCTGGTACACACTAACATGTGTGGCCCATTTGATATGCAGATCAGGGATCATTGCAATTACTTCGTTACCTTTACTGATGATCTCTCACGGTATGGGTATGTATTTCTTATAAGACACAAGTCTGAGATCTTTGAAAAGTTCAAGGAGTTCAGAAATGAGATAGAAAAGTAAATAAAAAAATTTCTTAAGATTCTTCGATCAGATCGAAGAAAAAAATACCTTAATGGAGAATTTTTAAGTTATCTCAAGAAAAATAATATAGTCTCATAGTGGACTCTTCCTGGTACATCTCAACTCAATGAGATATCCGAGAGGAGGAATAGGACCCTATTAAATATAGTCTAATCCATGATGAGCTTCACTGACTTATCCTTAAATCTTTAGAGATACATCCTACTAACTGTAATTTACCTATTGAATAGGATTCTCTCTAAATTCATTCCTATCATACCGTATGAGATATAGCATGGTAAGAAATCGAATCTTGGTTATCTCAAGATTTGAGAATGTCCAGCCTATATCAAAAGATAAATGGTAGATAAGTTAGAGGCTAGATCTATGAAAGCTTGCTTCATAGAGTATCCCAAGGAATCAATAGGATACTACTTTTACTTTTCAGAAGATCGCAATGTAATTGTGAGTTGACATGCCACATTCTTAGAAAAATAGTTTATCTAAGATGGTGGCAATGGGAGGTTAATTGAGCTCGAAAAAAAAATCTTTGAAGAGCAACGAGCTGTAGAACTCATCGAATCTGCTAACAATGAGCCAGTAGTTCCGCCTCTACCTCATAGATCAAGTAGGATCTCCCATCCTCCTGAAAGATACTTAGGTATGCTTACTGAGGATGTAGAAAAAATATTCCTTGTTAGAGTAAGGATCATAGAGATGATTCCAAAACTTATGATGAAGTGATGTCAAACATCGACTTTGAGAAATGGTCGAGTGCTGTGAAGTTAAAAATTGACTCAATGCATTCGAATCAAGTATGGACCTTAGTGGATCCACCCAAGAGTATAATATTCATTGGGTGTAAATAGATCTATAAAAGAAAAATAGATGCAGATGATAAGGTAAAAATCTATAAAGCTAGGCTCGTGGTGAAAGATTATAATCAATGTGAAGGTATTGATTGTTAGGATATCTTTTTATCTGTGGCTATGCTTAAATCCATCCGCACATTGCTTGCCATTGCAGCTTTTACAATTATAAGATATGGTAGATGGACGTGAAAACTATATTCTTGAATGGATATCTTGAAGAAGATATCTATATGAAGTAGCCTTTGGGTTTCACTTTCAGTGATGGAGATCACAAAGTCTGTAAGCTGCAAAGATTCATTTATAAGTTGAAGCAAGCTTCTCGGAGCTGGAACATTCATTTTAATGATGTGATCAAATCATTTGATTTCATCAGAAATGAAGAAAAACTTTGTGTATATAAGAAGCTCAGTGGTAGCACTGTCACATTCCTTGTACAGTACATCGATGACATCTTTCTTATTCAGAATGACATTCCTATACTGACCTCGATCAAAAGATGGTTGTCTAAAAAATTTTTCATAAAAGATCTAAGGAAAGTATCCTATATTCTGAAAATAAAAGTCTATAAAGATAGATCTAGAGGATGCTTGGTCTGTCATAAAAAATATACATAGAAGAAGTGCTGAAGAGGTTCAGCATGAAGAGCTCTAAAAGGAGACTTCTACCCCTTAGGTATGGCATTACTCTCTTCAAGAAGATGTGTCCAAGCACACCTGAGGAGATTGAGCATATGAGCAGGATCCCTTATGCTTCGGCTATACAGAGCCTCATGTATGTTATACTATATACTCGATCCGATATTATCCTTATTGTGATTGTCACAAGTAGGTATCAGTAGAATCCAGGAGAGAAATATTGGATAGCTGTAAAAAATATCCTTAAGTACTTGAGAAGAATTAAGGATCTATTCTTGATTTTTGGAGGAGGATCGGAGTTACGAGTTGAAAGATACACTGATTCAGACTTTATATCTGATCCTGATGATAGAAAGTCTACATCAGGGAGTGTGTTCACATGCAATGGTGGTGCCACTAGTTGGAAGAATTTCAAACAACTTATCATTGCAACTCGATGATGGAAGCTGAGTATGTCGCTGCCTTTGATGTTGCAAAAAAAGCCTTCTGATACAAGAAGTTCCTCACAGAACTTGAAGTGATGACATCAGATGCCATCTCGTTGTACTGCAACAACAACGATACCATATCACTTACTAAGGAGCCCAGGTCTTATTAAAAGTCCAAACACATCGAACGGCGGTATCATATAATATGTGGCTATCTTGAGAAAAATATATCGATGTGTGAAGAATAGACTTCGGGATAAATTGGTAGACCCACTGATGAAGTAGTTGAGCTAACCGAAGACTAAAGTCCACCTTGAGAAGATAGGACTAAAAGTAGTGGCCAATTGGCTTTAGATCAAGTAGGAAATTATTAGATGTATGTCCTAAAAATCAATATGACAGATAAATTGTAATAATTTTAAGATATATTTTTATACTTAAATAATTGATTTATCAATAAAATAGATAATTTTTATCTATTTTTGTGTTATGTGTCCAAAATTCATCCAAAAAATTAATAATTTAAAGATACATATTCTGAAGAATTTAGATTTGAGATAGGTATAATTAATTTCTAAATTACTTCCGATTGATAGATCGTCATGGGAATGGTGATTGATCCGATTAAGTTGGTGTACGGATCACTTCTTTAGGGATAAACGAGTCTTAAGTCTATAGTGTAAAGATATTGAGCAAGAGTGTGGGTGGTTGTTGAAGAACATCGATACTGAACGTAACCATACGAGAGATTACATGGATGTCTACTCACTCATTAGTGATCGTCTTGATACTATAGTGGTGTAAGTAGTTCTTTGATCTGCGGTGTTTCGACTGCTCATAATGAGGTTACTGTAGTTTGATTGCACATAAATATGATTTTCTAGTGATAAGTATAATAAATATCCTAATAAAAGCATCAAAATATCTACTAATTAATCTTTATTTCTTAAGAATTGATATTTTTACTTATGTTTTGTAGGAAAGATGATTGCCAATACCAAGAATTCGATTTGTAGATTAAAAAAAAAAAGTGGGAGCAAATCGGGCTCAAGACGGACTCCAAATAAAGATTCGAAGCCAAAAGAAAACAAAAAAATAGTGGGCCGGCCAAATTTGCCCATGCGGTGCCTGCACCAAAGCCTAGTTATCGGTCCACAGTGGTCTGCAGCAATAGGGAATGGTCCACAGGCGCTCCATAAACCGCAGTATGTCGGGTTCATGCGCAGTCTACAGGAATAGTGAAGTTGGTCTTTTATCGCGGCGCATGGGTTTTAGCAGGTTGGCGGGTTCGGTCTCAGGTACAGAAATGGGTTTGCGGGTGCTGTTAGCTGGTTTCAAGCTGGTTTAAAATAATTCAAACACCGCTTTTGATACAGATTCAAACACCAAACTTGATTTGGATCTGGGCTCTCCATGGAGACGTCAATCTATCTATTTTTCCTCAGTCCCACATCTAAAAACATCAAAGAACTCCACCCTGTTAACACGTATAAAAAGGACCCCAGGCATACAAAGGAGCATTTAGAAGGCAGCAGAAGCAGTTAACAACAGTGGAAGCAGCTGCAGAAGCTTTTATTTTCTTTTCTAATTAATTGTTTTAGGCTCCGGAAGAAAGGGGAGACCATAAAGGAAGAGCTCGAGATCCCTATGCGAGGCTAGACATCTCCAACTCAGGAATACGATGAAGCTTACAAATAGATTTTTTTTGTATCTAATTTTTATACAATAAAATTATATTTTTATGTCATATCTTTTTATTTTTTTGAGATATTAATCTAGGTTACATGGCCTATACTCTCTACAAACGTGCCATGATCTCATGATATGGTTCATACCTAGGAGAGATAGATCGTAGTATGTTAGATTAAACCTTATAACTTGTAATTAGATTTAGATAGTTTATACTTCAATCGAACGAATTGTGATCTAAGGATAAGGTCTGTACCCCTTAGAGATAAACTATACTAATATCCTAATCACAAATATCATTATTGCAATATAAAAAAAAATAAAATCTATCTTATACGGTGGATTTGAAATTTTTGAGTTATCTCTCTGACTTGCTTTTGTTTGTAAATTACTTTATACTTGTAGTTTAATTCTTGCTGTTTTATTTTTAAATTGTTCCACAATCATTTCTTTTTTATTATTTCCTCATAAAAAAATAATTACTTTAGATCTTTGAGGATACGATCCCGACTCATCCTATATATATAGTTTGAGTGGATTTTTATTCTTGACCACCTATGACAGTGATCAAATTTTGACACCTAAAACTTATTCTATCAAAATTTGAATGTTGTCGTAGGTAGTCAAAAATAAAAACCAAAAATAAAAACCAACTCAAACTATATAGATAGGATGAGTCGGGATTGTATCCTTAGAGATCTAGGATAATTATTTTTTTATAAAGAAATAATAAAAAAAAATAGATTGTGAAAGAATTTAAAAATAAAATAGCAAGAATTAAACTGCAAGTGTAAAGTAATTTATAAATGAAAGCAAGTCCAAGAGATAACCCAAGAATTTCAAATCCACAATATAAAATAGATTTTATTTTCTCCTTTTTTTTATATTACAATAATGATACTTGTGATTAGAGTATTAGTATAGTTTATCTCTAAGGGATACAGACTGTATCCTTAGATCACAACTCGTCCAGCTGAAGTATAAACTATTTAAATCTAATTACAAGTTATAAGATTTAATCTAACATATTACGATCTATCTCTCCGAGGCACGAACCATATCTTGAGATCACGGTATGTTTGTAGAGATCAATACCTCAAAAAAATAAAAAGATATAAAATAAAAGTAAAATTTTATTGTATAAAAATTAAATATAAAAAATAAAAATTTATTTACAGACTTCATCATATTTTTGAGTTGGAATTGTCTAACCATGCATAGAGATCTCGAGCTCTTCCTGCATAGTCACCCCTTTCTCCCAAAGCCTAGAATAATTAACTAGAAAAGAAAATAAAAGCTTCTGCTACCTTTTGAATGCTCCTTTGTATGCCTAGAGTCCATTTTATAAGTGTTAATAGAGTGGAGTTCTTTGAGGTTTTTAGATGTGGGACTAAGGAAAAATAGATAGATTGACGTCTCCTTGAGAACCTAGATCCCAGTCGAGTTTGGTGTTCGAATCCATGTTAAAAGTGGTGTTTGAATTACTTTAAACTAGCTTGAAATCGGCTAATGGCACCCGCAAACCCATTTTCGTACCTGAGACTGAACCTGCCAGCCTGCTAAAGCCCATGCACTGCGATAAAAGACCAACTTCACTATTTCTATAGACTGTGCATGGACCCGACATACTGCGGTCTATGGACCACCTGTGGACCATTCCCTGTTGCTGCAGACCACTGTGGACCGATAACTAGGCTTTGGTGCATGGACCGTACAGTCCAATGGGGTCCGCCCACTATTTTTTTTTTTCTTTTCTTTTGGCTTCGGATCTTCATTTGGAGTCCGTCTTGAGTCTGATTTGCTCCCAATTTTTTTTTAATCTATAAATCAAGTGTTTTGCATTGACGATAATCTTTTCTATAAAATACTAATAAAACATCAATTTTTAAAAAATAAAAATTAATTAATAAATATTTTAATATTTTTATTGAAATATTTATTATACTTATCACACCTCCAACTTAAGCTTTGCTCATCCTCGAGTAAAGAAAGAAATTAGTGTTAGATACCGTCATACTTTGAAATGAATATTTTATCAAGTAATTTTCTAAACAATCCATTGATATTCAGAAAAACATTATTGAGGTAAGCCATGAGGGTATTAATACTTACTAATATAGTGATTAAATAAAAATAAAAATTATTTTCAAGTCTTTTCTAGATCAACTCCTACTTTCATCTCCAAATTGTCTATTTTAATACAAGCAAGTACAAAGCAACTCTTGCTCTCCATCTTTTTTTATATATATTTTATTTTTCTAAAATAAGCATTTCATATTGTTCATTTTTTAATGCAAACATCAATGCTTCCTGAGGCAACGAGGTCCAGTTACTTAATGGGAGACCAATGTTTAGAATTATCATTTTTTTTTTTTTTTTAATTTTATGAAGGAACATATATATACTCTACTTATGCTTATAAAAAGTGGACTCTTCTTTGATACTAGTAGAAAAAGTCAGAAATGCTAGAATAATTTCTGTTCTAGATTTAACTATTTATTAGATTTTCTTAATACTTGATCCCTCGATGTCTCAAAAATTTTCTAGATGAACATCAATTGTTGTTTTAAAATTTTTTGATTTGATAATTTGAAAACTCTACTTGTCCACTAGTTTGTGGATAATAGGATGTGACCAATTTATGGGTGATGTTATATTTCTTCTTTAGGGATGTAAAGATTTGATTGCAAAAATATGTTCCCTGATCACTTATAATGGCTCTAGAGATTCCAAAATGAGAGATGATATTTTTTTTTAGAAATTTTACAACAATTTTGCTGTCATTCGATCTATATGGCATAGTCTCTATCCATTTGGACACGTAATCAACAGCCACTAAGATATATTTATTTCAAAAAATTTTGAAAATGATCCCATAAAATCGATTCTCCACACATCAAAATTCTCAACGATTAGGATCGAATTTAATGGCATCATGTCTCTTTTGGTGATCCATCCTACTTGTTGACACCTAGCACAGCTTTTGCAGTACTTATGTGCGTCCTTAAATAGATTGGACTAATAAAATCTACATTGGAGAACTTTTGCGACGGTCTTCTTGGATCCAAAGTGGCTACCATTGGCTTGGTCATGATAAAAGGAGAGGATACTTTTGATCTTATGGTCTGGGACACACCTTCTGATGATTTGATTAGAACATTGTTTAAATAGATATGGATCATCCTAAATAAAATACTTTACTTAGGCAAAGAATTTATGTTTATCCTAAGTGGTCTAGTGAAAGAAAATCCTATCCGTGGCTAAGTAATTGATAATATCAGCATACCATGGTTCTATGATCACGAACATGAGTTGTTCATCAAGAAAAGACTCTTCTATTGATGATTCATTAGAAGGTATATCGATCAATCAGAATAGGTGATCAGCTACTATATTTTTGGTTTCCTTCTTGTCCCTAATTTCTAAGTCAATTTTTTGAAGAAGTAAAATCCATTAAATCAAACGTGCTTTGGCTACTTTCTTTGATAAGGGATGTCTAATAACTGAGTGATTAGTATATACAATGATGTGTGATCTAACCAAATAAGATTTAAACTTTTTTAGGATAAAGATGATAGCTAAGAATGCTCTCAATTATGGAGTAATTAACTTGAGTATCATTGAGAGTCCTACTGGCATAGTAAATGACTTACGGCAGCTTATCGATTCTCTATCCTAGAACGGCTTCGATGGCGTGATCGGATGCATCAAATATAAGTTCGAAGGGTTGAGTCTAGTTAGGTGGGTGAATGATAGGTGTGGACATCAGTGCCTTTTTAAGATGCTTAAATGACTTAAGGCATTTGGAAGTGAAGTCAAATTTTACTTCTTTGGCAAGAAAATTGGTCAATGGTCGAGCTATCTTGCTAAAATTCTTGATGAACCTCCTACAGAAGCCAGTATATCCTAAAAATGAGCAGATTTTTTTAATTGATTTGGATGGTAGAAGATTTGCAATTAGGTCTACTTTGACTTTGTCTACTTCAATACTCTTTTTTAAGATAACATGGTCAAGTACTATACCTTCTTTGATCATGAATTGGCATTTTTCTAATTAAGCACTAAGTGTTTCTCCTTATACCTTTCTAAGACTAGTCTTAAGTGATGTAGGTACTTGAAGAAGGTGGAACTAAAGATAAAAAAATCATCCATAAATATTTTTAGAAATCTCTCGATTATATCAGAAAAGATGCTGATCATGCACCTTTAAAAAGTAGATAGAGCATTACATAAGTCAAAGGGCATACATCTATAGGCAAAAGTTCCAAATAGATAAGTAAACGTGGTCTTCTCTTGATCCTCTGGTGCTATAAAAATTTGGTTATAGTCAGAATATCCATCAAAAAAATAATAGAATTCATGTCCGGTTAACCTCTCCAACATCTGGTCAATGAATGGTAGGAAAAAGTGGTCTTTTCTTATAGCCGCATTCAATTTTCTGTAATCAATATAGACTCTCCATTCAGTTTGAACTTTGGTTAGCACTAACTTATTTGCTTCATTTTGGACCACTGTTACCCCTAATTTTTTAGGCACTACTTGAATTGGGCTAACTGATGAACTATCTGAAGTCAGATAGATAATTTTATTATCTAGTAACTTGAGAATCTCTTTCTTCACTACCTCTATAGCTGGGTTAAGCCTCTTTTGGGGGTCTCTAATTGATTTAGCTTCCTCCCCTAAACAAATTTGATGTTGGATAATTGAAGGGACGATCCCTTTGATGTCAGCCATGGTCCAACCTATGGCTTTCTAATTCTCTTTAAGGACAGCTAAAAGTTTTTTCTCTTGGATTTGATCTAGGTCTGATGCGATAATTACGGACAGAATTTTTGATGGTTCATCCATTCTTACAAGTGGTTCAACAGGTGGTTGCCATTGTGGATGAACTCTCTGGTCACTAAATGTAAAAATTTCATAAGCGATTTTAGATTCTTGGTCTAACCAAAGATTGCAATCAAAATCTTCTTCTTCTAGGTCAATGGGCTTATACATCTTATCCTGGATCAGGTTTATATCAGCGAGTTGGTCTCTTTTATTTTCAAGATTGAAAATATTAAAATCAATGGACATATTTCCAAATGAGAGCTTCATGAGTCCATTATGGTAATTGATTAGAGTGTTGGTGGTTGCTAAGAATAGTCTTCCTAATATGACTGGGATGTGATCTTTTGGGTTAGACACTAGCTTAGTTTCTAAGATCACAAAATCTATAGGATAAATGAAATTACCGACCTTGATTAGTGCATCCTCCACAACTCTCTTGAAGATCCTCATCAATCGGTCTACCAATTGTAATATGATTTCTGTAGGCTTTAATTCTTCTATCCTCAATTTTTCATAAACCGAATAAGATAAGATGTTCACACTAGCCCTTAAGTCTAATAAGGCCTTATCGATGATGATTTTTCTAATGACACAAGAAATTGTAAGAGATCCTAGATCTTTGTACTTAACTGGCACGTGGCTCAAAAAGTATGAGCTCACATCAGCCGCCAAGAAGGCTTTCTTTGGAATATTGGTGGTCTTCTTTTTTGTGCATAGGTCTTTGAGAAACTTGGCATATATGAAAACTTGTTGGATCATATTTAGCAGAGAGATATTTACTTTCAGTTGTTTAAATATCTCTAAGATTTGATTCATATGGATTGAGTATCTGTTGAACCTAAATCTACTTGAAAAAAAAGCTACAGGATTGGTGGGTAATGTTTCATTATCCTCTGTTGATTTGGGCTCCTCAGATTTGGCCTGATCGGTTAAGTGTTCATGAGGTGGTTCAGACAGTGGGTCTTCTTGATCTTCAGATGTACCCATATGATTGTTTACTTGCCTCCTAGATCTTAAGGTATGAATTACATTTATATGGTTGAGTCGACCTTTAGGTTGGGATTGCTGACTGGGTTGGGCTCTGATTGGCTTGATAATTTTTTTTTTCTCTTTCACCGATGGTGCTAGCCAACTATCCTAATTGCATTTCCAATCGAACAATTACTTGATTGGCCGTCAGCATCTGGTCTGTGGTTTGTATGAATTTTTTGTGGCTTTTATGAAGTTATTCAGTGTAGTGTTGGTGTCAGCATTAGATTTTGTCAAAGCTTCTAGGCTTTTCTCTAAAATTTAAGTTTCTTTTCACTATTATTATAGCTTAGTGGGTTGTTTGCTATAGGATTGGGCCTTGGGTTTGGCTGGTTGAAGCTGAGACCGCCTATATTAGGATCTTATGATCAAAAAAAATATGGATGGTTCCTCCACCTTGGGTTGTAGGTTGGTGCGTAGGAGTCATTGATAGGTCTCTGATAGACTGCGTTCACTTGTGCATAACCATTTTCAGTATGGGTCATGAGGTAGGGACACTCTTCTATTATATGATTTGAGTCACTGCATTTATTGCATATGGGTGTGGACACTTAGTTTACTTGATTTATAGGGGCATGTCCTTGAGTTCTAGGGTCTCTATCCTACTGATCAAAGATGCAAATTTAATCTCTTCAGCTAGGAATGTTGAGGTTTGGTACATATCACTTTTTGCTAGTGTGGTTTTTTTAGGTTCCCTAGTTATCTCCTATTATAAGCTCTTTTCTCCTAGATCATCTAGAAATTGTCAGGCTTCTATAAGTTTTTTGTTCATGAGCTGACCCTAAGATATTGATTCTAACATCATTCTGAAGTTTAGATCTAGTCCTTCATAAATGATTTGGTATAGCCTTCAAGTCTCAATTCTATAGTATAGGCATTGACTCAAAAGATTCTTAAAGTGATCAAAGTACTTCCAAAAAGACTCACCAGGTAATTGATAAAATTGATTAATTTCATTCTTAAATTTGGCAGTCTTATAGTGTGAAAAAAATTTCTTCAAGAATACTTTAACAAAACCCTCCCATGATACTATGGATTGGTTAGAAAGACTGTATAACTACTTTTTATCACTATCTTTGAGGACAAAATTGATCAGCCTAAGTTTAACCGCACCCTTAGTGAGCTGTTAGAGTCACATCGTGGTGCATACTTTCTCAAATTTTTTTTATAAAAATATATGCATCCTTAATTCTGATGAATTTGGAAAGCATGTTTATCATTTGTGGTTTAATTTCAAAATTGACATCGATTTATAGTAGTCAGATACAAGAGGGGTGGGCTGACCCAACTAGGTAGCAAAGGTCTTTCAAGACCTGAGGTTCATGTTCGAGTTCACCCATGGTGGGCTTGGAAGGGTTTGGATCTACTCTCACCAATCGATCTAATTCTCTTTTTCAAGTTGCAATATTTCAGATTTTTTTTTTAAATGGAAGAAGAGAAAAGAGGAAGAGAGATAGATGAGAAGAGAATTCTAAAAATGAGTCCTAAAGAGTCCTAAAGCTAGAGATGATAGAGAAGAGTGTTTTAATTAGGTTTAAATTATGGGTTTGCAATCAAGTTAGACAATGAATCTTAGCTAAGGGTTATCCTAAATTTAGATAGCTCCTAACTACCAAGGTTGCTGATATGTCTTAAAATTATCGCAAGTGCACGGTGTGCAATGTAGCACATCTGATGAGTATGGATCGATCCCATGAAGAATTAGATTTTAAACTATATGCAAATACTTGCTTAGGTGAGCTTAAGAAAAAAGAGGAGAGATCATTTGTTGGATTACTAACAATCAAAGCAGTAAATTAATTAATTATAAAGATAAATAATCTAAAAAATCTAGAACTTTTAAATCTATTAGACCAATGAATTAGAGAGCCTTTCTATAGTTTCTCTTATAATGTTCCTTGATTAAGGTGTAAAACATAAGCAAGCATGAATCATGAAGAGATTTAACTCAACTATGATCCATCAAGTATTTTATTTTTATCCTAATTAAGAGACTCTTCTTTTTTTCACTTCTCTTGTGTTACTCAAGTATAAGCTATGAAGGAATTCTGATCCAACTATAACTCATCAAGGTTTCTACATGAAAAGAGAAGAAAGGGTTTAAAAACTTGTGAGCCTTCTACCAATTATTCTCTCTTGCACCAAATCAAGCATGGACTATAAAAAGATTCTGACCTAATGATAGTCCATCAAGTCTCTTGACAAGAGAGATGAAGGGAGAAAGAATCTAAAAATTAAAAGCTCGAAAAGAGAAATTCAAAGGAGAAGGCTTCTATTCATTGTCTAGCTTCATCATAAATTTCAGAGAGATTGCTTAGCTAGACATAGTTGATTTGAAGTCTTTAAAAAAATAAAATAAAATCTTATTCTACTTGTTGAAATTTAATTTGTAAAAATTAAAAATTATAAAATTAAAAGATGAAAAAATTTAAACTACTCTATTGTAGAATTTAAAATTACAGAAATTAAATAGAAAAAGAATAACTAATTTATTATTGAATAAAAATTCTGATACAAATTTTTTTAAATCCTAAGCCATTAACGAGGCTTGGAGTTGGAACAGAAAATAAAATAAACTCTCTTACAGAACATGGCTTCTCTCCCTCTCTTGGCTGGGGGTCAACCTCCCCCTAGCTGACTCTCTCCTTCTCGTGTGTTGCAAGGGTGGAAGAAAGTGAGAATAAGATGGCTAAAAAGATTTAAAAGATGGGTATGCCTGCCTGTCACATAGACTCCTAACAAAAATTATGGTGTGGAGAAAGATGTTTCAATAAGGAGGTGTAGAGGCCTTTTTATAGATGTTAGGGGGATAAGATTTTAATAATTTTTCGACATGGGACTAAAAAAAAGAGTAAGAATTAGGAGATGAACGGATGAGATTTGAGGGATAAGGGAGGATAAGATAAGCCATTCAATTTTAAATCTTTTTCTCTAAAAAATTTTAAAATATATATATATATATATAATCTCGATCGTGATATCTCAGATTTTATTTTTGCATGAAGGGCCGTGTGAAGCCGCACGTCTGTTCGCCCACTCGCATGAAGCCCACGATCCTGCATGACCACATGAAGCCACTCGTACCGCTGCTACTTCCTGCATGCTTCAATGCATGCGCCATGCTGCCTAGTTTCAAATCACACCCAGCCGCTTCCATTTAATTCATGCAGCGCCAAGCCTAGCACCTTCTTTTTAAATCCTAACGGGCCTCATTCCATGCTGCTATCATTTAAATCCTTGCGAGCCCTCATGACTTTTAATGTTCTTCCAACAAAAACTACATCACAGCAACTTCTTAAGGACCATGAGTCCCATTATTTAATTGTTGTTTTCCACTTCTTCAAACCCATGCCTCATGACAAGAAGCCTCCACGGTGCACATTCACACAGCCAGCCAACTCCTCTCAACCATTAAAAGCTATATGGGCCTTTAAAAGCTTTGGGCTTTTAGGCTTAGTGATCATAAAAATACAGATATCAACCATTATTTTCTTGAGGATTGCTGATTGATTTATGAATAATTTTTTATGATTAATAATTCATAGATTGACGTCTCCGCACAACACCTCTTTTCTATAAAATATATGAAAAAATATTAATTTTAAAAAATAAAGATAATTTGATCCAGAAATTAATACTTTTATATAGACAAATTTACACACTTATCACACCCTCCAACTTATTTATTGCTAGTCTCTTAGCAATGTAATATATATATATATATATACATACACACACATATACATATTTATAATTTTTTTTAATAATATTTTATTAAAATCATCTTTTACAAAAGTAGATCTATGATTGAAAGTCAAAGAGTTTAGAAGTATTACTAACTAAATATTGAGTTTTAGAAGTAAATTTTATAGTTAGTATAATTAAAAACTTTCTTAGAATATATTGAAAGATCTACAGTATTTGTGTTTGTGATGACCAACTTAGTATTTGAGTGCTGGCTTGTAAAGGATAAATGTATCTTTTCTTATCATCTTACTTTGATTAATTTTCTATACACTCCCAAATAAAGTTCATGAACTAAGATAACTTTCACACTGCCTTCTTTCTCTCTTTTTTTTTTATATTTATTTTTTTTATTTTTATTTTTAGTGCTGAGTATCCTGATCTTTCCTTCACCATTTGACACGAACCTCGATACTTGACTTAGGTGCAGAGATCCGATTACTAAGCATAAGGCAATCTACATGTACTCTATGTTTTATACTTTTATTTTAGACAGTTAACTCTTTTCTCAAATTTAAATTTTTAATTGGAGTGTATATCAATCATCAATTTTAAGTGATAATTGAATCCTCAGTTGGCCTTACAATTAGTACCTATTTTATCTTATCAATGTGCATGTATAGTTAGAAGTGGTAATAACCTTTAGGTGATCTAAGTAAGTTGCTAAAAGTCTGCCCAACTAATCTACTTCTTAACTTGCTACAGTTATTAGCAAATACTTTCTAACTCTTATTATTCTTTTTCTAGTCTATTTTGTTCAAGATTCTATTTCTTGACACATGATTTATTCAAAGTTTTCTTTTAAAAGATTTTTTTTTTAATTTCAAAGATTTTTATGGGGTATGTGTTTTAAATTTTTTTAAAAAATATATTTAGAAGATTTTTCCTATCCTCCAATTTAAATATCATTATATCTAATGAAAGAAGAAAAAAAATATAATGCAAGAAAGAAAAAAAAAGATGTCACCTGGTGAATATGTGTTCTTTGTTGAAGGTGATCTAGTGCGATGTTAGCTTGAAAGTTCAAAATCCAAAGATGGATATCTCTGTTTCTTTAATAGAAAAGATATTAGTTTAAAATAATTAGGTTATCTCCCAGAAGTGCTAAGTTTAACGTCTTCAGCTAGACTTTTATTAAGACGATGATTTTTATTAAGGCTATATCTAAGAGATTGGATTGCCTCCCAACAAGCGCTAAGTTTAACGTCTTCAGTCAGATTCTAAAAGAGTGCCTATTCTATTCCTTTTCGAATCTAATATGGGTTTGTAATTTTCTTTGTGATTCGGGCTCTTTCTCAAGGTATTTTCTTCTTGGGACCATTATGTGACTGATAACTAATAATTCTTCCTCTATAATTAAATCTAGATACAATTTAAGTACTAGTCGAGGTTTTAAGAGACCTAGATCTATGTACTCGATGTGCTGAGGGAGTATTTTTGGATCCCCTATTGTTGCCTCTTTCTTTTTAAGTGGAGGTTCAACTAGTATCATGAGGGGTTTAACAACTAATTTTGGTTTTAGCTGAGTATAATGGTCACTAGGTGTGGATACCTCATTATTATTATCAGCTTCGGATATCTCCTCCAATTCCTCAGACCTGAATGTTCTCAACTGATCGAATTGATCTTTAAGTTCTAAACCATTCTGAGCTCTAGGGTCAACATCTAGTTGGCTTGGTAATCTATCATTTTCTAGTTTACTAACCACTATACCTGATTGGCCCAATTGTTTAAATAATTGGTCAGTGATTTGCATGAAATTGTTGGGAGTATTTTTAATGTTTGAGATTGATTGTGCTAAGACATCTAAACTCTTTTCTAATGTGTTGACTTCTTCCTCAGGATTTAAACCTGATTGATCATTCAGTATTTGGTTGGGCTTGAGATAGGATTGATAAAAATTGTGGGCTCCTAATGTTGCATCTTGTGACCATGTAAAATTGGGATGACTTTCTGACCCTGGATTATAGGTTGGTGCATAAGGTTCATTTATGTAGCTTTCATTGAATACACTCTCCTGTATGAACTCAGTTTGGGTTGCATTCATCAAATAAAGATACTCTTCCATAACATGATCTGGTGCATCGCATCCAATGCACATAGGTGCTAGCACTTGATTAATTTGGTCATGTCTTTTGAATTCTAAGACTTCAATTCTATTGGTCAGAGTTGTAATTCTAATATTTTCAAACTCTCTTAAAAAAAGATATGCATCTTCAATTTTAGTGAATGTAGGATGCATGTTAATCATTTGAGGGTCAATTGTAAAATTATTAGCTGAGGATCTAATTCTAGATAGTTAGATAGAGCTAATCGGATAACATAGGTCCAGTAGGGTTCTAGGTTGTCTATTGAAATTTATTTTTTTCTTAGTGACCTTGTAGACTTGTAGGCTTTAAATTGTGTCTGCAATCGTCATTTTGTCCTAGTAAAATTTTTTTAATTTTTTTGTAATTTTTTTATTTTAATATATGAGAGAAAAAGAAAAGAAGAAGAAGAGTTCTAGAGATAAGAGTCCTAGGGGTCCTAGACCGATAAATGAGAGAGTTTTAGTTAGATTTAGCTTTTAAAAGTAAACAAGTTATCAAACAAATTAAAACCCTACATAGGGTTATCCTAATTCTAGACAGCTCCTAACTGTCAAGGTTGCCTTCGAACCCTCTAAATTCGAAATCGATTAAACGAATCGATCAGGTACGTATAAGATCAGTGGGAGGCTCTCCGTACTTTCACAATAGACCTAATTAGATAACTATCTTTCTTTGGAATGTAGTTTTTGAACCATTTTTCTAGATACCGATAGGCTAACCAACTTGAACCTAATCCAACTCTTGGATTTTCTTATCCTAATAAGCTTGGATATCCCTAGGGCTGGCGTCTAATAAATTTTATTTAAGGGTTAGGTTATGTAGATGCAAGAAAGTAATTTGTGGACTAAGAAAAGATGATCAAATCTTTATCTTATCTGATTAATGGGTGATGTCCTTAAGACATATTATGAAAATGTAATACAAAAAAAGAAAGATGATCAAATAAAGTAAAAGATTTTTAAAGTTTAGGTGTTTCTTTATATTAGTTAAATCTTATGTGATTAGTGTTTTCTTTCTTTTTATGTTAATCTAATTATAGAAACCAAAGTAAATGTTAAGTTTTAAATACATTAGTGAGTTATGAAAGAAATAAAGAGATCCAACTAAAAGAAAATTAAATCAGCTAATAAGAAAATGAAACTTATACAATCTAAATATAATGTGAGAATTCTAATTTATATTAAAGGCAAAAAATTAACTAAGCAAGTAAAGCAGCAATTAAAGGAGAAATTTAAGAATTAAAGGTAACGATTATTTTTTTGATGCAAATCAAAATCTATCCTAGGACAATCATACAACGTAATTTTCTGTTACGTCAGGACAACCTTATGTCAGGGCAGATTTTGATTTGACTAAAATAACTAAAAAAATAAAAAAAATTACTAAAACTAAAACTAAAAGCATAAAAAATAAAAATTTGAAATATAATTTAAACACGCCAAATTCTCCAGCAATGGTGCCAAAAACTTGATGTGTCTTAAATTTATCTCAAGCGCTTGGTGTGTAGTATAGCTTGTTCGATGAGTACGAATCAATTTCGCGAGGAATTAGGTTTTAAACTGTATGCAAATACTTGCACAGACGAGCTTAAAAAAAAGAGAGGAGAGATTGTTTGTTGGATTACTAACTATCAAAGTAGTAAACTAATTAATTATAAAGATAAATAATCTAAAAGATCTAGGGCTTTTGAATCCACTAGACCAATGAATTAGAGAGCCTTTCTATGATTTCTCCTATAATACCTCTTGATTAAGGTGTAAAATATGAGCAAGTATGAATCATGAAGAGATTTAACTCAACTATGATCCATCAAGTATTTCGCTTTAATCCAAATTAAGAGACTTTTTCTTTCTTTACTTCTCTTGTGTTATCCAAGTATGAGCTATGAAGGGATTCTGACCCAACTATAACTCATCAAGATTTCTACACGGAAAGAAAAGAAAGAGTTTAAAAACTTGTGAGCCTTCTACCAATCATCTCCTCTTGCACCAAATCAAGCATAGACTATGAAGGGATTCTGATCCAACGATAGTCCATCAAGTCTCTTGACAAAAGAGATGAAGGGAGAAGGACTCTAAAAATTAAAAGCTCGAAAAGAAAAATTCAAAAAAGAAGGCTCCTATTCATGGTCTAGCTTCATCGTAAATTTCAGAGAGATTGCTTAACCAGACATAGTTGATTTAAAGCCTTAAAAAAATAAAATAAAATCTTATTCTACTTACTAAAATTTAACTTGTAAAAATTAAAAATTACAGAATTAAAAGATACAGAAATTTAAACTACTCTATTGTAGAATTTAAAATTATAAAAATTAAATAAAAAAATAACTAATTTATTACTGAATAAAAATTTTGATACAAAAATTTTTAACTCCTAAGCCATTAACGAGACTTGAAGTTGAAACAAAAAATAAAATAAACTCTCTTACAGAATTTGGCTTCTCTCTCTCTTGTCTTGGGACTAACCTCCCTCTAGCTGACTCTCCTTCTTGTGTGTTGGCTGACTCTTCTTCTCGTTTGTTGGAAGGGTGGAAGAAAGTGGGAACAAGGTGGCTAAAAAGATTTAAAAGATGGGTATGCCTGCCTGTCACACAGACTCCTAACAAAAATTATGGTGTGGAGAGAGATATTTCAATAAGGAGGTGTAGAGGCCTTTTTATAGATGTTAGGGGGAGAAGATTTTCATAATTTCTCGATGTAGGAATAAAGAAAAGAGTAGAATTAGGAGATGAACGGATGAGATTTGAGAGATAAAGGAGGATAAGATAAGTCGTTCAATTTTAAATCTTTCTCTTTAACAAATTTTTAAAAATATATTTTTATTTTTTTTAGTCTCGATTGTGATATCTCGGATTTTATTTTTGTGTGAAGGGGTGCGTGAAGCCGCACATCCATTCATCCACTCGCATGAAGCCCACGGTCCAGCATGACCACATAAAATCACTCATACCACTGCTGCTTCCTGCATGCTTCAATGCACGGGCCATGCTGCTTGGATTCAACTCGTACCCAGCCGTTTTCATTTAATTCATGCAGCGCCAAGCCCAACACCTTCTTTTTAAATCCTAACAGGCTTCATTCCATGTTGCTATCATTTAAATCCTTGCGGGCCCTCAAGATTTTTAATGCTCTTCCAACAAAAACTAGGCCACAGCAATTTCTTAAGAACCATGAGTCCCATTATTTAATTTTTATTTTTCACTTCTTCAAGCCAACGCCTCATGACAAGAAGCCTCCACGTTGCACATTCACACAGTCAGCCAACTCCTCTCACCCATTAAAAGCTATATGGGCCTTTAAAAGCTTTCAGCTCTTAGGCTTAGTGATCATAAAAATACAGATATCAGATAGTTATTTCCTTGAAGATTGCTGATTGATTTATGAAATAATTTATAGATTGACATCTACATAGCATCTCTTTTTTGTAAAATATATAAAAAAAATATTAATTTTAAAAAAATAAAGATAATTTAATCCATAAATTAATGCTTTTATATAGACAAATTTACATACTTATCAGTTGACTTTGAGTATTCTAAGTAAAAGATGAGCCACTCAACTGGTCAGATAAGTGTAAGATTGGTGGAGGTCCCTCATTACTTTCTTTAGACACCAATTAAAATTGATCAGATAAGCGAACAAAACCAATTAAATAACCACCTCCTTTTGGGATGTAGTCCCTGAATCACTTTTCTAGACATCAGTTAAACTGATTAACCCTAATCTGATCCAACTCTTAGGGTTTCTTATTTTATTGAGCTCTAGAGTCCTTAGGGGCCAACGTTTAATTGATTTTAGGTTAAGATTTAGATTAATACAAAATGCAAGATTGTGGTTTGTGGACCAAGCAAGGGTGATGGAATCTCTATTTTATCTTATTTATAATTTGTGCCCTTAAGATGTTTTATGAAATTATACAATGCAAAAAGAAAAGGTCACCAAAATTGGAGATTAGTCAAGAGTAAATTGATTTGTTTCACTTTTTAGATTTTATGATTAGGTATCTAATTCCCTAAGTAGATTATGAGGTATCAATATAGAGAATTTTTTTTTTGATTTTGCAAGACTATAAGTTTGACTAAGTAACTAGGCAAGTTAGAAAGCAAATAAAAAAATAATCTAAGAACAAAAGGTAGAAAGCAAATAAGACTAAAATTTTTTTTTAAAAAAAAAAATAATCGTACTTAGATTCTCGGCAATAGTGCCAAAATTTGATTGATGTCGTAGGCAGTGAAGAATAAAAATCAACTCAACTATATAGATAAGATGAGTCAGAATCATATCCTCGAAGATCTAGGACAATTATTTTTTTTTATGAAGAAATAAGAAAAGAGAATTGATTGTGGAAGAATTTAAAAATAAAATAGCAAGAATTAAACTACAAGTGTAAAGTAATTTATAAATGAAAATAAGTTAGAAAAATAATCCAAAAATTTTTAATCCACCATGTAAAATAAATTTTATTTTTCTTTTATATTGCAATAATGATACTTGTGATTAGGATATTAATATAGTTTATCTCAAATAGGTACGGACTGTATCCTTAGATCACAGCTCGTTCGATTGAAGTATAAACTATCTAAATCTAATTATAAGTTATAGGATTTAATATAACATATTACGATCTATCTCTCTTAGGCACGAACCATATCATGAGATCATGGCACGTCTGTTGAGGATATAGGTCATGTAAGCTAGGTCAATACCTCAGAGAAATAAAAAGATATGAAATAAAGTATAATTTTATTATATAAAAATTAAATATAAAAAAAATAAAAATCTATTTTCAAACTTTATCGTATTCCGAAGTTGGAGGTGTCTAGCCACATATAGGGATCTCGAGCTCTTCCTCCATAGTCTACCCTTTCTCCCAAAGCCTAAAATAATTAACTAGAAAAGAAAATAAAAGCTTCTCCTGCCGCTTGCACTGTTGTTGCCTACTTCCACTGCCTTCTAGATGCTCCTCCTTTGTATGCCTGGGGTCCTTTTTATAGGTGTTAGTAAGGTGGAGTTCTTTGAGGCTTTTAGATGTGGGACTCGGGAAAAATAGATAGATTGGCGTCTCCTTGGAGAGCCCAAATCCCAGTCAAGTTTGGTGTTCGAATCCGTGTCAAAAGTGATGTTTGAATTACTTTAAACTAGCTTGAAACTAGCTAACAGCACCTGCTAACCCATTTTCGTACCTGAGACCGAACCCGCCAACCCACTAAAGCCCCATGCACCGCCATAAAAGACCAACTTCACTATTCCTATAGACTGCACATGGATTTGGCATACCGTGATCTATGGACTGCCCGTGGACCATTCCCTATTGCTGCAGACCGCTGTGGACCGATAAGTAGGCTTTGATGCATGCACCATGCATGGACCGTACGGTCAAATTGGGCCGGCCCATTATTTTTTTTCTTTTCTTTTCTTTTGACTTCAAATTTTCATTTGGAATCCGTCTTGAGTCATATTTGCTCTCAATATTTTTTTTTTAACTAGAAATCAGGTTCTTTGCATTGGCGGTCATTTTTCCTATAAAATATAAGTAAAAACATCAATTCTTAAAAAATAAAGATCAATTAGTATATATTTTAATATTTTTATTAAGATATTTATTATTGGTGCAAAAATTCGCTTGCGCCGGAGAAACTGAAGTCGAGGGAGTCGCGGTCGCCGCCGGGACCTGCAAAAAAAGTCTAAACCAGAGGTGGGGTTGCTCCGGCAAGACCCTCCGACGCTCAAGTCAGTTCTCTGCCTCAACAAGAATGGAGTGCTCGAACGAAAATTTTAGCAGAGTTTCTAGGTAAAAAATTAGAGCTTGGAGAATAACGTATCTGGAGCCCCCTTTTATAGGCGGAGGAGGCAGCAGACTGATAGCGATATCTGTAGCCGTCTGACAGTGGACGGCCCAGGGTCAGGCGGAATTTGTTGCGAAGAGTAGTGGAGTGGACTCGTGGCTATCACCGGGGCATACCATGTGGAGTCTGCCGTGGAAAATGGAGCGGCATCCATTGTCGCGACTTGCCATAAGACGGAAGAATCGTGCGGTATCCGTCGTAGGAAGTGGAGCAGTGCTGTGGTCGTTATTGCGGCCTGCCAGGGAATAATGGAGCCGCGTAGGATCCACCGCAGGGAGTGGAGCAGAGTCGTGGCCGTTACTACGGCCTGCCAGGGAGTAATGGAGCCGCGTAGGATCCACCGCGGGGAGTGGAGCAGAGCTGCGGCCGTTACTACGGCCCACCAGTGGATCCATACTTATCGGCTGAAGTTCGGTTGGAGTCTGTAGCTGGGGTCGTGGGAGGAGCTCGGCTCCCATAAGAGTCCGGGCGAAGCCTTCCCACAGTCGAGGTTGAGGATGAAGTCCGGCTCCCGTAGGAGTCCGGACGAAGTTCACCTGCAATTAAGGTCAGGGACGAAGTCCGGCTCCTGTAGGAGTCCGGACGGAGTTTACCTGTAAGTGAAGTCGTGGGCGGAGCTCGGCTCCCATAGGAGTCCGAGTGAAGCCTTCAGCTGTCGAGGTCGAGGACGAAGTCCGGCTCCCGTAGGAGTTCGGGCGAAGCCTTCCAGCAGTTGAGGTCGAGGACGAAGTCTGGCTCCCGTAGGAGTCCGGACGAAGTTCACCTGCAATTAAGGTCAGGGACGAAGTCCGACTCCCGTAGGAGTCCGGACGGAGTTTACCTGTAGCTGGAGTTGGGGACGAAGTCCGGCTCCCATAGAAGTCTGGGCGAAGCTTTCCCGCAGTTGAGGTTGGGGACGAAGTCCGGCTCCAGTAGGAGTCCGGACTAAGCCTGCCTGTAGCTGGAGTCGGAGACGAGATCTAGCTCCCGTAGGAGTCCGGTCGAGGCCCACCTGCAATCAAGTCCAGGGACGAAGTCCGGCTCCCGTAGGAGTCCGGACGGAGTTTACCTATAGGTGAAGTCGTGGGCGAAGCTCGGCTCCCGTGGGAGTCCGGACGAAGCTTTCCCGCGTTGAGGTTGGGGACGAAGTCCGGCTCCCGTAGGAGTCCGAACTAAGTCTGCCTGTAGCTGGAGTCGGAGACGAGATCTGGCTCCCGTAGGAGTCCGGTCGAGGCCCACCTGCAATCAAGGCCAGGGACGAAGTCCGGCTCCCATAGGAGTCCGGACGGAGTTTACCTGTAGGTGAAGTCGTGGGCAAAGCTCGGCTCCCGTGGGAGTCCGGGCGAAGCTTTCCCTCAGTTGAGGTTGGGGATGAAGTCCGGCTCCCGTAGGAGTCCGGACTAAGTCTGCCTGTAGCTGGAGTCGGAGACGAGATCCGGCTCCCGTAGGAGTCCAGTCGAGGCCCACCTGCAATCAAGGCCAGGGACGAAGTCCGGCTCCCGTAGGAGTCCGGACGGAGTTTACCTGTAAATGAAGTCGTGGGCGAAGCTCGGCTCCCGTGGGAGTCTGGGCGAAGCTTTCCCGCAGCTGAGGTTGGGGACGAAGGCCGGCTCCCATAGGAGTTCGGACGAAGTTTACTTGCAGCTGGAGTCGGGGGCGAGGTCCGGCTCCCATAGGAGTCCAGACGTAGCGAGGAATCCGGTCGACGCCGGCGGGGTCCTGTTCGTCGGCAAAACTTGGGAGTGTGGCGAAGGCTCGACCGCCCGAGAGGTTTGAAGAGATGTTGCCGGAGGTCGAAAGTCAGTTGGATCCCTGGAGGGTCACTCCCATCACAAACTTCGGTTGGGGGTATTTTATACCCAACACCAGTCCCCCTACTTCCGAGTTCGAATTTCGAATGAAGGAAGTACAGAGAAATTTTCGCAGCCGAAGTTATCTCCTTGAATCCTGTGCATGACCGCCCCCAGATATTTTGGCATTTAATGCATGCATGCTGGAGCCTTTTTTCGATTAGGGCGACCCGAAGAGTCTTTTCAGAACTCCCACCGATACGTGATCCCAAGCGTCGCGCCATAAAAGTCCGCGAATGGTCAACCCTGGGTCGCGGTGAGTGGGACATGCGGGACACGTGGTGGGCACCGGTTGGCCTAGGGACACCTGCCACCATAACTGCGTCAGGCTCCGTTGCCTATTTAAGCCCCCACCTTTCCTCCAGGGGCTTCACGACATCTTTCTTTCGCCTGAGGGCTTAACCACTCAGCCACTCCATTGGTGCCCCCTTCGACTCCGAGCGTCCTTCGCGCCGGTTTTTGCCATTTCCGCTGGCTCTCTGCCGTTTCCAGTCCCCCGAGTCTCTCCAAGGGATTCTCCTGTCGGGGCCTCCATCCCGGAGGCCAATTTTAAGGCGATGCCATGGACTAAGAAGAGCGCAAGGAGAAGAACAGCAGTCTGCGAGTTCTCTGGTTGTCAGACTGCCGCTGAGGGTTCCTGCCGCCTTAAATGGGGCTCAAGGGAGAATTTCTTCAACAACAGGGGTTTAATAATGGGGACAACCGGTGAAGGCGTTCCGCCTGAGAACTTTGGAGTAGTCGGATGGGGCGCATCGGTAAAGGGGGCAGAGCTTTCGTCATAAGCCGTGGCGGGATCCTTGATGGCATCGGGGCTGAGGGACCAGAAGCGGTCGGCGCCGACGGTGGGACAGCAGAACTTGTTGCGGGGATAGTGGAAGTAGCGCATGCCGACCTTGCCGGAATACCTAGGGCGGAGGTAGTCGTGGAGCACACGGTGGTGGCGCATATCTCCGGCGTCATCGCTGCCTCCGGGGTAACTCCGGTTCTTCTTGAAACAGGTCGTCATCGCCGCTACCGTTGCCTTTGCTGCCCCTTGGATTCTATCCCATCCTTTTCCCCCTGGGGTTGGGATTTTGGAGATGGAGCGGAACGAGGTGGGGGGTGAGAGCCGAGAGGCTCGTCACACGTACCGAAAAATGCTGCTGGGAAGGACAGAACCGGGAAGAGAAGTCTACAGCTCGAAGTGGCCACCGGTGTGTCCCTTTCGAGTCTTGTAATAATGTTTTCTTTTTCTGGCCCTCCGGGTCTTGTAACGTACATCTTGTTAATCGAGAAATGAAAAGAAGATTTTGTTATTTCGTTCGCGCTTTGCGTCGAATTGTTGTCTGCCGAACTTCTTTCCTTTACCATTGTTGTTGTTATATTCCCTTCTCTCTACTTCTCTTCTTTTCTTCTTTTCTTCCTCTTTTCTCTTCTCTCTTCTTTCTTTTTTTTTTCGAGTGGGATTTTTTCCTCCGCTCTTGGTGGGGCTGCGGGAGTCCGGCTCCCGGAGTCGGGGCGAAGTCCGGCTCTCATGGGAGTCCGGATGGAGTCTACTTACGATTGAAGTCAAGGATGAAATCTGACTCTCGTAGGAGTCCGGATGGGGTCTACCAGCAGTCAAAATCGGAGACGTAGTCCGGCTCTCATAGGAGTCCGGACGGAGTCTTCTTGTGATCAAAGTCGAGGGCGAAGTCCGGCTCCCGTAGGAGTCGGGACAGTGTCTTATTGCGAAGGGGCCGCTGGGAAGGTCCCCCTTTTCCTCATCTGGTCTTGCATGACCAGACCTTAATTGATGTCGGGGCGAGGTTCTTCCCATACTTCTGTCGTAATAGGTTTCAGCTCTGGTTAGGATGAGGTTCTCCTCCTGTCTCTAACGTGGATGTAGGGGTACATATGGGCGTTGCTGAACCCTTCTCCCCCCATCCGATCTGAAGAGAATCGGACCTTCGACTTTGCTCCAGTGAGGGCGAGGTTCTCCTCCTGTCCCTAACAGGGTTGTAGGGGCGCATACGGGCGTTGCAGGGCCTCTCCCCCATCCGGTCTAAAGAGAACCGGACCTTCGACTTTGCTCAAGTTAGGGCGAGGTTCTCCTCCTGTCCCTAACAGGGCTGTGGGGGCGCATATGGACGTTGCGGGCCTCTCCCCCCATCCGATCTAAAGAGAACCGGGCCTTCGACTTTGCTCAAGTTAGGGCGAGGTTCTCCTCCTATCCCTAACAGGGCTGTGGGGGCGCATATGGGCATTGCAGGGCCTCTCCCCCCATCTGGTCTAAAGAGAACCGGGTCTTCGACTTTGCTCAAGTTAGGACGAGGTTCTCCTCTTGTCCCTAACAGGGCTGTGGGGCGCATATGGGCGTTGCAGGGCCTCTCCCTCCATCCGGTCTAAAGAGAACCGAGCCTTCAACTTTGTCGAGATGAAGTCCCCCTCCTGCTTCCGACATGGTTTGTTTTGATTGCCCTATCGGTATAAGCTTGTGCCAAGGGAAGAGACATATAGATATGCAATTTTTGTTTAAAATAAAGTTATCGATAGTACATTCGTAGGTTTTCTGAGCTCCATGGTCGCGGGAGGTCTGCTCCTCCGAGCTCCTTGAGGTAATAAGTTTCGGGCCGGACTATTTCTTTGACCTCATATGGGCCTTCCCAATTTGGGGTGAGCTTCCCTCGATCTTGAGGTTGTGGATAGCGGCTCGTTGAAGCACTAGATCTCCTGCTCTAAAGACTTTATTCTTGACCTGGGAATTGTAATAGCGGGTGACCTTCTGTCTGTATGTTGCCATCCGGACTTGAGCCACCTCCCGCTTTTCTTCCAGCAAGTCAAGGTTGGCTTTAAGACCTTGCAAATTTTGATGTTCGTTGAATGCCACGACTCGTGCCGACGGGAGTTTAAGCTCAATTGAAATGACGGCCTCCGTCCCGAAGGCTAGAGCAAAGGGGGTCTCTCCTGTGGACAGTTTTTGGATAGTTCGATATGCCCACAGCACATGATAAAGTTCGTCTGCCTAGGTTCCCTTCGCCTTTTCAAGCCTCGTCTTGATCCCTTGCAACAGGGTTCTGTTAATCACTTCAGCTTCACCGTTCGCCTGAGGATGGTCTATTGATGTGAAGTTGTGGGAGATATTTAGATCTTCACAGAATTTAGCGAATCTTGCTCCCGTGAACTGCCGTCCGTTATCAGTGATTAGGGTTCTCGACAGACCGAACCTGCAAACGATTGACTTCCAGACGAAATCTTGCACTTTGGCTTCTGTGATTTTCACCAGTGGTTCGGCTTCGACCCACTTAGTGAAGTAGTCAATTACTACCAGGAGGAACTTCCTCTGCCCCGACGTCACGAGAAAGGGTCCAAGGATGTCCATCCCCCATTGCGCAAAAGGCCATGGGGCACTCAAGGGTGTAAGCTCGGTGGCGGGCTGTCTCTGAATGTTGGCATATCTCTGGCATCGATCACATTTTCTGACGTATTCAATCGAGTCATGGTGCATCGTCGGCCAGTAATATCCTTGGCGGACCAACTTGTGGGATAAAGATCTAGCCCCCAGATGGCTTCCGCAAATTCCTTCATGCACTTCCCACAAGGCGTAGTCAGCTTCTGAAGGCCGGAGACATTTTAAAAGGGGCAAAGAGTATGATCTCTTGTACAACTTGCCCTCATAACGGATGTATCGGGAGGCTTGATTTCGGAGCTTTCGAGCTTCTTTGCATCCTGAGGGAGAACCCCGTCTCTGAGATATGTTATCAGTGGGTCGATCCAGCTGGGCTCGTGGTCAATTTCCATCATGGGTCGTGATTCCTCCGTACTTGGACACTTGAGCACTTCAAAAAGAACACCTTTGGATAATTCGGCCGGAGCTAGCATTGCCAGCTTGGAGAGAAGGTCGGCCCTAGTATTTTCCAACCTCGGAACCTGCCTGATGTCAAAGCTGCTGAAGGCGGAGATGAGCTCCTTTACCTTTTCAAGATACTTAGCCATGCTGTCCTCCCGTGCTTCGTAGTTTTCGTTGACTTGTCCCACTACTAGTTGAGAGTCGCTGTGGATCCGGAGCCGATCGATTTCTAGCTCTTTGGCGATCCTCAGTTTTGCGATCAGAGCTTCATATTCTGCTTCGTTGTTCGTTGCGGGAAACTCGAAGCGCAGAGCGTACTCCGCGACGATTCCCTCCGGACTGGTCAAGATCAGGCCCGCACCTGCACCTGACATGTTGGAAGACCCATCCACGTAGAGGGCTCAAAAGCAGTTAGAGGGGTCTGCTTCTTCTTTGGGGGAGTTCGGTGGGGGCTTCAAGCCATCAATTTCGCCTTGTTCAGGTTCGGCTTCCTCAGGGATAGTACACTCTACTACAAAATCTGCCAATATCTGGGCTTTCACTGTTGGCCTGGGTCAATAGTTGATGTCGAATTTTGTGAGCTCGATCGCCCATTTGGCCATCCTCCCGGAGGCATCCGCCCGGTGCAAAATCATCTTGATTGGTTGGTCAGTGAGCAGCGTTACGGTGTGCCCTTGAAAGTAGGGTCGGAGCCTTCAGGCTGCAATCAACAAGGTGTAAGTCAGTTTTTCTAATTTGGTATACCTAGTCTCGGCGTCTCTCAATGCGCGACTGACGTAGTAGATCGGCCATTGGTCTTTTGCTTCTTCTTTGATAAGGACTGCCGCAAGGGCCATGGGAGAGACCGCCAGGTATAAAAATAGTTTCTCTCTAGGCTCTGGCTTTGCCAACAGCGGGGGTGAGCCGAGGTAGCTCCTTAGTTCTTCGAACGCCTGTTGGCACTCAGGGGTCCAACAGAAGTTCTTCGGTTGCTTGAGAGTTTGGAAAAAGGGTAAGCATCGTTCGGCTGACCTCGCGACAAAGCGATTCAGGGCTGCTACTCTCTCTGTAAGGCGCTGAACCTCTTTTATCGATCTTGGGGCGGTCATCTCCTAGATGGTGCGATTTTTTTTTGGATTGGCCTCAATCCCGCGCCCCGACACCATGAAGCCCAGAAACTTTTTCGAGGTCACTCCGAAAGCGCATTTAGTCAGGTTCAGCTTCATTTTATATTTTCGAAGGGCGTCGAAGGTTTCCTCGAGGTCGGCGACGTGATCCATGGAAGATTTGCTTTTTATGAGCACGTCGTCTATGTAGACCTCCATGTTGCGGCCGATCTGCTCCTTGAAGATTTTATTCACCAATCGCTGGTAGGTTGCGCTCGCATTTTTGAGGCCGAAAGGCATGACCCTATAACAGTAAAGGCCACGGTTAGTAATGAAAGTGGTCTTTTCTTCATCTTCCGGCGCCATCCTGATTTGATTATAGTCGGAGAATGCATCCATGAAGGTGAGGAGCTCAGGCCCGAGGTCGCATCCACTAGTTGATCGATTCTGAGAAGGGGATAGCTATCCTTTGGGCAGGCCTTATTCAGCTTTTTGAAGTCTATGCACATCCTCCACTTGCCGTTTGCCTTTTTGACTAGGACGGCGTTGGAAATCCAATCAGGATAATTGACTTCCCTAATGAATCCGGCCTTAAGGAGCATGTCCACTTCCTCGGCTATCGCCTTCTGCCTCTCTGATGCGTGACCTCAGATTTTTTCTTTCGTTGGTCGATGCTTTGGATCGACGGCCAAACGGTACTCCATGACTTCCGTGTCAATCCCTGGCATGTCTGCTGGAACCCAAGCAAAAACGTCCGCATTCTTTCGTAGAAAATCGATGAGACGCGTTCGCACCTCCTCCCCCAAGTTGGAACCGATCATTGCCACATGCTCCGCGTTCCCGTCGTTCAGAGGGATCGGTACCAGATCTTCGATTGGGCACCCCTCTCTTCAGTGAGGTCATCGCGAGCATCCAGCCCATCAACTGGACAGGGGTTGAATTGGTCGCTTCTTTGCAAGGCTATGCTGTAGCAGTGTCTGACCAGGGCTTGGTCTCCTCGGACCTCTCCGATTCCCTGGTTGGTGGAGAATTTCAACTTCAAATGGTAGGTTGACATGATGGCTCAGAGAGCATTGAGACCAGGTCGGCCGAGGATTGCGTTGTAGGCTGACGGCGCCTTCACCACCAAAAAATTCACCAGAGCCCTGGATTGCCTTGGGTATCGACCTGCGGTCACAGTCAAAGTTATTATTCCCTCCACCGGAACAGCATCGTCGGTAAACCCTACCAGAGGGGAGCTAATCGGCCTCAAATGGCCGTCGAGGATGGACATTCTTGAAAAGGCATCGTAGAACAAAACGTCGGCCGAGCTTCCATTGTCGACGAAAATGCGACGGACGTCGTAATTTACTATACTCAAGGAAACTACAACTGCGTCGTTATAAGGGAATTGAACTCCCTGAGCGTCTTCTTCAGTAAAGGTTATGGGTTCCTCAATCTTTTGTCACTTGAGGGGTACGGCCAGTACGTTGGTTGCTTCCTGTCGGGATCCTCCCGAAATGGTGTTGGCGAAATCCGTCGGAGGCCGATCGTCCGACCACTCCATGCCGGCGACCATTGCCGGTGTATGTGGGGCCCGGGAGACCAGAGGCGAGATCGGAGCCTGAGATCTGGCCGTGGAAGCCATGGGTCGCCGTGTGGATGCTTCGCGAGAAATCGTCGGGTGAGGATCCAGTGGGGGAAGGAGGAGCGGATGTCGGAGAAGATGACCAGAGGTGGTTCCGTTGAGCGCTCCTTTAAGAACAAGGGTACTGTGAAGACACAGGCCCCTTCCTCTAGCGTCAATCCTGTTGGTGTAAAAATTCGCTTGCGTCGGAGAAGCTGGAGTCGAGGGAGTCGCGGTCGCCGCCGGGACCTGCAAAACAAGTCTAAACTGGAGGTGGGGTTGCTCCGGCAAGACCCTCCGATGCTCAAGTCAGTTCTCTGCCTCAACAAGAATAGAGTGCTCGAACGAAAATTTTAGCAGAGTTTCTAGGTAAAAAATGAGAGCTTGAAGAATAACGTATCTGGGGCCTCCTTTTATAGGCGGAGGAGGCAGCAGACTGATAGCGATATCTGTAACCGTCTGACAGTGGGCGGCCCAGGGTCAGGCAAAGTTTGTTGCGAAGAGTAGTGGAGTGGACTCGTGGCTATCACCAGGGCATGCCATGTGGAGTCTGCCACGGGGAATGGAGCGGCATCCGTTGTCGCGACTTGCCATAAGACGAAAGAATTGTGCGGTATCCGTCAGGAAGTGGAGCAGTGCTGTGGCCGTTATTGCGGCCTACCAGGGAATAATGGAGCCACATAGGATCCGCCGCAAGGAGTGGAGTAGAGTCGTGGCCGTTACTACGGCCTGCCAGGGAGTAATGGAGCCGCGTAGGATCCGCCGCGGGAAGTGGAGCAGAGTTGCGGCCGTTACTACGGCCCACCAGTGGGTCCATACTTGTCGGCTGAAGTTCGGTTGGAGTCTGTAGCTGGGGTCGTGGGAGGAGCTCGGCTCCCGTAGGAGTCCGGGTGAAGCCTTCCCGCAATCGAGGTCGAGGATGAAGTCTGACTCCCGTAGGAGTCCGGATGAAGTTCACCTGCAATTAAGGTCAGGGATGAAGTTCGGCTCTCGTAGGAGTCTGGACAGAGTTTACCTGTAAGTAAAGTCATGGGCGGAGCTCGGCTCCCGTAGGAGTCCGGGTGAAGCCTTCCCGCAGTCGAGGTCGAGGATGAAGTCCGGCTCCCGTAGGAGTCCGGGCGAAGCCTTCCAGCAGTCGAGGTCGAGGACGAAGTCTGGCTCCCATAGGAGTCCGGGCGAAGCCTTCCAGCAGTTGAGGTCGAGGATGAAGTCCGGCTCCCGTAGGAGTCCGAACGAAGTTCACCTGCAATTAAGGTCAGGGATGAAGTCCGGCTCTCGTAGGAGTCCGGACGAAGTTTACCTGTAGCTGGAGTTGGGGACGAAGTCCGGCTCCCGTAGGAGTCCGGGCGAAGCTTTCCCGTAGTTGAGGTTGGGGACGAAGTCCGGCTCCCATAGGAGTCCGAACTAAGCCTGCCTATAGCTGGAGTCGGAGACGAGATCTGGCTCCCGTAGGAGTCTGGTCGAGGCCCACCTGCAATCAAGGCCAGGGATGAAGTCCGGCTCCCGTAGGAGTCCGGACGGAGTTTACCTGTAGGTGAAGTCATGGGCGAAGCTCGGCTCCCGTGGGAGTCCGGGCGAAGCTTTCCCGCAGTTGAGGTTGGGGACGAAGTCCGGCTCCCGTAGGAGTCCGGACTAAGTCTGCCTGTAGCTGGAGTCGGAGACGAGATCTGGCTCCCGTAGGAGTCCGGTCGAGGCCCACCTGCAATCAAGGCCAGGGATGAAGTCTGGCTCCCGTAGGAGTCGGGACAGAGTTTACCTGTAGGTGAAGTCGTGGGCGAAGCTTGGCTCCCGTGGGAGTTCGGGCGAAGCTTTCTCACAGTTGAGGTTGGGGACGAAGTCCGGCTCCCGTAGGAGTCTGGACTAAGTCTGCCTGTAGCTGGAGTCGGAGACGAGATCTGGCTCCCGTAGGAGTCCGGTCGAGGCCCACCTGCAATCAAGGCCAGGGACGAAGTCCGGCTCCCGTAGGAGTCCGGACGGTGTTTACCTGTAAGTGAAGTCGTGGGCGAAGCTCGGCTCCTGTGGGAGTCCGGGCGAAGCTTTCCCGCAGCTGAGGTTGGGGACGAAGGCCGGCTCCCGTAGGAGTCCGGACGAAGTTTACCTGCAGCTGGAGTCGGGGGCGAGGTCCGGCTCCCGTAGGAGTCCGGACGTCGCGAGGAATCCGATCGACGCCGGCGGGGTCCTGTTCGTCGGCAAAACTTGGGAGTGTGGCAAAGGCTCGGCCGCCCGGGAGGTTTGAAGAGATGTTGTCGGAGGTCGAAAGTCAGTTGGATCCCCGGAGGGTCACTCCCATCACGAACTTCGGCTGGGGGGTATTTTATACCCAACATTTATTATACTTATCACCTAGCTATTTGGATCCTTATAGTATATGTTGGCTATAGTAGGTTCATTATAGGAGTAGGGTGCATACTTATAAGGGATCTATCGATCTTAGTAGATAAGAAGTAGTCCTATGAGATTTGAGAAGTCAGGTCTATAAGTCTATAGTCATAGCAAGGTAATTAATTGAAAGGAGTTTTCATAAGTATTATATTTAGACTTGAGCTAATCTAGTATTTCATATGATAGATGTTTGGGTTTGATGAGTTTTCATAACATTCATCTTGTCAGGACTCACGATAGAGAAACTGAATCACACGGTAACTACACCTAGGGGTTCTATTTTTTATTCTGCTAGATTGTCATCAAATTCTACTAGGCATCACTAGTAGATTGTGGAAACTCACTAGGATTATTCTGAATCGATAATCCTTATTGGATATGAGTTAAAATTATTTTAGCCCATCGAAAGGTATTTTGATGATACTATGATGGAGATCATGCTATGTCTCACTATCAGACAGAACAAAAACTTATGGGATCATAAATAAAAGAAGTTATTGACTGATCAGATGGTTGAGTTACGATTATAAATCATAATTAAATTTGATTATGAATATGATTGATAATGCAAAAGTTATAATTAAGTAATTCGCTAAGTATTAGTGAATTGTAGGAGGATCAATCAGCAATTAGATTACTGTCGGTTTAATTTGATTGAGCTATGGGGTTCAAATCAGATCTAATTGAATTAGATTCAATGTTGTTTGATTTGAGTTTGATTAGATCAAGCCTAATTAGATTGTGAGATAACCCAATTACATAAAGAGATCAATTCCTAATTTGACTAGAACTTGATTCAATTAATTTTTTAATTAGATTAAGATTTAATTCAGATTTAATTGAGTTTTAAATTAGACTAAGAATTAACTTATTTTGGATGCAACCTAATTCTAATTTGGTTAGGATTAAATTAGATTTAAATCAGCACTTAAAAGAATCCTAGTTGGACTAGGATTCTATCTCCATATGCCCCACATGTCCACACCTATAGGAATACTGCATCCCCATGATTTTTGCACATCCAAAACATCACACCAAGCCTTCCACATGTCCTCCCTTGCTCTCCTTTCAGATCTGGTTTGATTTGAATTAAATCAATTTGGTTATGAATCACAATAGGAGTCCTAGTTTGATAAGGTGTTTGACCTTGTCAAAACCTAAATCCTATCCAACTCATGGACGCCATCTATAAATAAAGGGGCATTTGGATGTGGAAATAAGATCAAAAAATCTTCCTTGGGGTGTGAGCTTGTGCATGGGTTCTTCTTGGGCATTGGGTTTTAGAGAGAACAGAGAAGGAAAAAGAGAAAGGGTTCTCACAGCTTCTTCTTTCTCCTGGTCTTTTTCTTCTTTGAGATAGTCTTAGAGATTGAAGAAGGCCCTTTTTAACCATCAAGAAAGTGATCTCTATAAAGAAGATAGCACCCCCGAGAGATCAAAGAGTCTCTAATCAGATCAGGATTTGTGTGGATACCCATAGAGGCTGGATACATGTGCGGCTATACCACAACTTGAGACATCCTCAAATCCGGATCTGAAGAAAGAGTTCAGTGATTCAGGTATGTGATTCGATCATATATTTATTTTTATTTTCTAAAATTAGATGCTTTATGTCTTGTTTATCATCATATGAACTAAATCTATAGGTATAAGATTTAGATCTATGCATGCATAGGATTAAATCTGATTTAATCTTATCTTCCACTGCTTGTTCTTTTAAAATTATTTTGAAATCCACATGCAAAATATCTAAAATCCAACATGACCATGAGCTGAGGATTCGACTATGATCTCAAAGATTTGAATGCACGAGCAATAATGAAGTACAGAAAATAAAATCATTTCATTAAGTAAATAACTTCTGTTACAAATACTTCGGTACAAAAGAGAATAAAAAGCTACAAAATTAAGAAGCTTCTTCGACAGGAGATCCAATCTTGACTTCGGCCTTGGGAACCATCTTAGGGAGGTTTCTCAGCTACTGAGGGTTACCCTGTTCCAAAGTCGCATGCATTATACATCCAAGTAATTATGATTTCTACATGCACAAGGATGATTGGTACTAGTAGGCTAACTTAATATCATGATTAACAACTGATGATCTGTAGGAATTTCAGTTGTGGAGGTGGCTTTGGTGGCTAGCATGATCGCGAAGGTGGAGGTAGCATTTGTCCCATCCTCGTCTTATCTTCTGGATTCATCTCCACCAACAATGCTAAGGTGGGGGCAACGTTTGCCCCATCTTCCACTGCTCCATCTACCCCGGGCATTGCTGGGGAAGTGATGGCAATATCTACACTAACTTCCTCTACCTCATCTTTACTCTTTTAAGGATTTAGGTGACCTACATGAACTTTGGAGAAGAGTCGAGCCACCTGCATCCTACAGAGATCAAAGCCCATGGTGAAGGCCAAGGTCGAGCCTTCTGCAATCTCTGCCTTGAAGGTCTCCTAGGCCTTGTACTGCTCCATGGCCTGGAGCTTGACCTCAGTGACAATCGATGATCTCTCCTTGGCAACCTTCTCCTTGCTTGCTGTGAGCTCCTCTTCAGCTGCCTTTCAAGCTACCGCTAACTCCCTTTCCAGCTCGGCGACCTTCTCTGACTGGATATTGATGGCTACTCTCTCATAGGCAGCCTTTCCCTCAAGGACCCCCATCTAGTCATGGGTCTAATAGAGCTCGTACAAAGCCTGAGAAGCCCTTTCCTTGATGACCTGGGCTTGGGCTGCATCTTCCAATTCCTGCTTCAGGGTGCAGAAGCCCAAAATTCCTTCACTAAGTACGACGAAGTCATGGACCAACTATAGAAGGAAAAAGGCACAATATCAAGTCATGGAGGTAGAAAAAGATAATTTTTTTAAAAAAATAGAGAGGGAAGAAGGAGAATAAACTTATCAAGAGGAGCCTTAAGAAGCCCGAGTTCACCACCTCCTCAGTGTGGTGGGCTTTGCTCTCCAATCAGTCTGCCAACAAGAGGATCATCTGCATTAACTCCCAAACGAGTTGACCATCTTGAATTCTGGAATCAAATCTCTGGACCACCTTTCCTAGACCAATGAGCTCCTTCGTGATCCTGGATGAGGAGGGCCCGGCCTTGGCCCATGTCATAGAAGAGCTTGGGGTAGATGAAGATGGCATGACCCTTGGCATTAAGGTCATTGTTGAAAGGGGAGAAAGGCCATGGTGGATCATCGGATTTTGAGCCTGCCCATCTATGGGGAGGCCAATAGAGCCGACCTTAAGGGTACAATAGTGATGACCTTTAGCTCATCATCGATCTCTAATGACTTGGTGCTACAGGTTCCCAAAGTCAACGTTGGGGTGGCCGGAGGGCCCCTCCAGCCACCCTCTGCTTCTTCTTCGATAATGAGTTCTCACCATCAAATAATAATCTCTTCTTCAGAGGGGATCGCAGGGACTCCAAAGTCAGCCTCACTACTACGGAGGCAAACAAAAGTCAATATTTTGCAAAACATGAGCTAAGCAAAAACAAAAATCTAACTCAAAAAGATCAGTGATATCTTGAGGATAACTTGAGCAAATTTTGGCATCGTATAGAGCCTGCTCGATCAGAAGCTCTTTCAATAGTGGAATCTCCCTATAGCACAACTTGTGGAGGTGCTCCTTGTCTTTAGAAAGTAGGTTAGCACACTTATTCCAAGAAGTTTGAAGATGTCTCTAGTTCTAACTGAAGCCTCATAGAAGGTTGGAGGAGATGAAGAAAAAGTATCTTTTCCAACCATCGATGGAAGAAGGTAACCCCTTGACGAACTAACAGCCTCTATGGGGGGTGATGCACCACCAGTCCTCACTATGAGGATGCCTCTTCAATATGAAGAATGCTCATAAAAGTGAGCACCTTAGCTCAATCTCGATGAGATCATAAAGGAGGACAAAAATGACGATCATCTAAATGCCATTCAAACTGATCTGAGCAAAAACAAGTCGATAGAAGTCAAGGAGATGGGCAATGAGGGGTGAAGAGAAAACTGAAGTCCAGCTTGGAGGGACTTCTCATAAATCTTGAGACATCCTTCAGAAGCATCAGTGACTTGGCTATCCTGACTAGGCAGCTCAAATTCAAATCAATTTGGGATATAGTATTAAGCCCAGACCATTCTCAGGTTGGACTCAGTAAAAATGGACATCTTGATGCTCATCCCATGCCTGGGAACATCCAAATTGGACACCAAGCTAAAGGATTTAAAGTGGTAGTGGTCTAAGGTTCCACCATAAACCCGACCCAAGGAGGGGTCGATCGAGAACTTTGGTTGGCCTGACGGCTTTCGCCCCAATTCTCACTACCATCAGAGGTCATATGGATTGAAGAAAGGCAAAATATAGAAGAAAAATACTAAAAAAAAAATAAGAATGGAAGCAGAAAAATAGAACTAAACAAGAGGCCCAAGAGGAAAGATCCTAAAAGCTATAGGAAAAGTCAGGAAAGTGCTAGAAAAGAAAAGAAGAAAGAAGCCCATGGATAGTTGACTGGTAGCCTGAAAAATGGTCATCAGAAGCCTTGGAAACAATGAGCAATGATAGGGAACTCCTCTAGCAACAATAAAAGTAGAGTATTAGGCAAGAACCATTCAAAGTTAAAAAAAGCAGGAGAGGGGCTAGTATTTATAATGCCACTAATGGTCCAGATCAGGCCAGTGGTTCAACACTAATCACTGTAGTAATCCATTACAATTACAAAAAATATGTGCTTTGCCATGCATCAGCTCTAGATATGGCATGCCAATAACCAAGGGATTCTCAGAATTGTATATTTTAAATGACCCCAATGCACCACCTCAATTTTCATGCTTCTATAATCATGGCACTTCATCTGAAGAGTCACCATAAGAATAGGAGCCCGAGACCTTCTACACAGTAGCTGAGGTGCAAGTATTTAGCATCAATCCAATGACAATCCTCCTCGGATATTTTTGACTACCAAAAATGACTCCTCAGACAAACTACTCCCATCATGTGAAGTTAGCAAGTCACTTTGGACTTGGGAGTAGGGGGCAAGTATTGGGGTGTGAGTTATTTTTTATCAATAGAGCACTTTGGCCTGAGACGAGATGACTTGGACCATAATATAGCTCCAACCTAAGGAGAAATAGCAAGTTTACGAACCTAGACAACAACCAATTTTTCCACCAGAAGAAAGCCGATCTGATAAATACTGACTTTAGCTCATCACAAATTGATCTAGATGTCTGATAGATACTGTCCTGAGCCTTACAACCTCACTCATACTCAATCGACCCCGGATTCACATCGAAGTGGCATCCTGATATTCTGTCAACCTCAAGTCATTAGTTCACTCAATGATGAGGTCGATCCAATGGAATCTCCAATAATATTGTATGACCTTATGTGACTTCTAAAATATGAACAAAATCCACAAGTAACATCCATAACTAACAACCATGATTCACAGGTGAGTAGGCAAATTCTTCATTCTAACAACCTACAGATTAAGGCCTAACTGCCTACCAGACTAGGATGCAATGGCCTACCGAATTCAAGCATAATAGCATAATAGCCTATGACTCTACCTCTATATGAAAAGGAAACGAGGGGATCATCAGGTAAGCAAGCAAAAAAAGAAAATAGTGCTTGCACTCTCTCGCTCTTTCATTTTTTTTCCTTCCATATTCTCAAACTTCGACTAACTTAATCATCGGAGGGTCCTCCATCAAAGCCTCTCCGATGAGTATGAATTTTCATTAGGAAGCACCCTCAAACTGCATCTAAGCTCCATAGCGATAGATGACCGACGTCAGTCAGACTTGCAATGATAGTTTTATCATATCATAATCGGGGTAGGGCATACCATTACTCGTATCTAAACTGAACCCGCTTCAAATTTTTTTTTTTTAGAATCTATACCCACCCCATGTTTTACTCAGATCGGATAAAATCCATCTCATTTGGGTTGGGTCGAGTCGGATATCCGATGGGTCGGCTAAAATTTTCATCTCTAATTTTTGTGGAATTGTCCAAGTACAAGTATGAAAGAAACACATCCCCAAACTTTGAATTATGGAATCTCATCAATTTCATGAAGGGCTTGATTGCTGGGCTATTAAAGACCATATAGGGAGTTTGTTAGTATTTGTTTCAACTCTTAAATTTGTCTCTATATACAATAGATGTGCTTTTTTTATAGGCCTTTTTGCCTCTTCTATCATAAAATACTTGAAGAGATTAGAAGGTTAATCTATATCAAGAGGGGAATAATCTTGATATGAATCAACCTTATGGTCTTTTCAACTCTCTTAGTGACCTTTTTTATTTTCCTATAATTCATCAAATTATACTAACAAACACTTTGAGAATAAAATGAATGCATAAAAATATGTAATTTTTTTTAAATGAAAGAAAATTAAGTAGGGTGATTTTTTCCACTCAGTTGGAATAAATTACTCAATCCTATATGATAAAGTAATTTATTTCAAAGTAAAAGAAAGTAAATTTATTTATCTAGGTCACCTTATTCTATGACCATCTTGCAAAATAACTTATTCTACAACTAGACTAACAAATTTATTATTTGATTGGAATTTTTGGAGTTACATTGGGCTGAAAGTGTTTCAATCTAGAATAAAATTAAGATGGGAAAATACCTAATTATAGATATTTTCATGGAATAAATATAGCTGACAAAAATTTGATCAACATAACTATTTATTAGTATAGTTGTTAACCCATGAATTAATTTTGATGATGTCAAAAAATATTTAAGTAAAATTTATGTTTACTAATGAAGTGCTTGAGAATAGTTGTAGGCTTCCTCAAAATACTTGCTTAATTTACTCAAAAGGCTACACCTTGAAGAAAACTTAAAGGCAATATCCTCAAAAAAATCCAAAGGGTATATCCTCAAAAAAAATAGATTTTCAGACATATGATCCTCAAATTAGAAGCAAAAGATGTCCAAGGTTAGAAGGGGTGAATCTAGTCTAGATAAACTTATTAATAGGTTCAAATTATATTTAAGAAGGTAAGTCTAGCCTAGAAATAAGTTGGGATAGGAAATGCTGTCAAAACTTTCTATGACATGCTTGGCATGCCTTTGAGCCGACCTAGTATTAGAAGATAAGAAAGATAGGAACCTTCAAAATACTGAACAACTTTCTAAGCCCACCCAGTCTGGAGCTTAATTGACTCAGTAAAGAAGAGAGTAGACTCGGTCTCAAAGGAAGATGAACACAGAAAGTAGCAAAATTCAATAAATCTTTTGAGTCGACCCAGTTCTCAGGAGAGTCAATCAAGACAGAATCAAAGCCAATCCAATCTCAAACAAGCAAAGCAAGATACAATGTTGGATTTTTGACATCTGCTGCAGAGTCAACTCAATATTTTCCTTAGCCGACTCAGTGCTATGGTGAGCCAACAGTGTCTGGATGAGCTGACTCAGAGAATGCTGATAAAGTAATGCATTATAAAAAAATAAAAATTTAGTGATCGAAAAATCAGTTGCTAAATAGCAAAAATCGATCGCTAATATTTTTTATGATCGATTAAAGTTGATTGCAAAAATTCTGATCATAAATATTTTACGATTGATTTTTTTGATCATAATATTTTACGATCGATTTAGCGATCAAAAAATTTAATTAAAATTTTGTGATCGATTTAGCGATCGATAAAAAGACTATTTAAAATTTTGTAATATATTTAATAATTTTATTAAAATATTTTTTATTAATAAAATTGATCATAAAATTGATAGCTAATTATTTTATATTTTTAAAATTAAAATATTGATCATTATTTTTATTAAAATATTTTTTATTAACAAAATCAATCACAAAATCGATCACTAATTACTTTCAAGTTTTTTAAATTAAAATATTGATCAAAAATTGATCTCTAATTTTATTAAAATATTTTTTATTAATAACATCAATCATTAATTATTTTTAAATTTTTTAAATTAAATATTGATTGCAAAATCAGTCATTAATTTTATTAAAAAATTTTTTATTAACAAAATTGATCATAAAATTGATCACTAATTACTTATAAATTTTTTAATCAAAATATCGATGGTAAAATTAGTTGCTAATTTTATTAAAATATTTTTATTAACAAAATTGATTGTAAAATCAGTCACTAATTACTTATAATTTTTTAATAAAAATATAGATCATAAAATCAATCTTTAATTTTATTAAAATATATTTTATTAACAAAATTGATCATAAAATAGGTCGCTAATTATTTTTAAAATTTTTAAATCAAAATATCGATAGCAAAATTAGTTGCTAATTTTATTAAATATTTTTTTATTAACAAAATCGATCATAAAATTGATCATTAAATATTTTAAAATTTTTATAAAATCATCGATCGTTAATTTTAAGTTAATAAAAAAATAAATTTGAAGTCATTAATTTTTTTCTGTTACAATATCTGCAAGTTCTTTTTTTGGTAAAAGCTGTAATTTCATTCACTGAACCAAAAATAAAGTAAAATATGAACAATAGTCTCGATTAAGAAGTACAAGAATATAACTTGTGAAAAAATATAGATAAGCAGAATTGCATAACAGTAAGCAAAGTAAGACAAGATCATAGAAAAGAAAGATGGTGCTAGAGTGAAATATATGAAAGAATAATGCCTACATACTAATTGCATACGGGATGCGATAGGATATTTTTTATAATTTATCTTTCAGACTCATGTAATTGATATTAATATTATTAATAAAATAAATATTTTTGATTCATTATATGCTGCATCTTTTTATTCTTAAGATTATAATGAACCCATAAGTCTGGACAATGATTTTAGGCCGTGATGAGATCACACCAGTGAGACCTAAATCTTTGATAGTCATGACCTAGAATACTCTCAGTCGTTGGTTCATTATATCAGAGATCAATGATACTAGTAAGACTGGCATGTCCTATGTATGCTCAGAAATGAGGATGGTTGATCTCACAACCACTTGTATGGTGACACTAATACAAGGATATAGATGCTCATTAGAGAATGAGTTCACTGAATAGACCTATGAGAGAATATTAGATGGAGTCTTATTATATGTCAACTGATGATTCTCTAGTGAGAGTTGTGTAAGTGATCCTTTGACCTAAGATTGCCATGGTACCTTATGTACATGGATCCATATTTTGGTTCACTTCCTAACTTGGTTCTTTGATCCTTGTATGGGGTGTTCTGAATATGGTGAAGTATGCATGAAGGTTATAAGTGATCAATAAGGGATCAGTCACTCTTAATAAGGAGAGCGAACATCCTATGTGATCTCATAGGTCAGTGATTCTGAAAGTCTTTGGCCAAAGCAGGATGATAATTAAATTTTTTTTTTTAATATATCATCAATTGAATCATCACCTTTTGATCGAGATACATAAAGATAAGTGATTGAGTTTGACATATTTTCATACCCACAGCTCATCTGGGATGTTGTTTGATTGAAAGATTGAATTACACGGTAACTTACCATTGAAGGATATTTTGATAATTTTTTATATCAAAATTTTAAATCTTTCAGATAGTCATGATACATTGCTAGATATCAATCTTAACTTAAAGACTCATCAGAATTAAAAAAAATTAATTCATGAATCAATTAGAAAGAGTCCTAGTTGATTGGGACTCTTCGACTGACCTAATTAGAATTACATCGAAAGTCTGGATCTACTACTGGTTAGATTTGAAACCCAATGGATTACACACTTTGAGATTTAGCTTTAGCCTGATTTAATTAAAATTTAATATAAATTTTAAGGGTTAATTTAATATGCTAGTACATTGTATTAACCTAAGTTCCTAAATAAGTTTAGATCAAAGTGTTTGAGCTAACCTAAACCGGTTGCCTTTGACCTAATGGGATTGGGTCTATTTTGATTGGATTCTTATCTAACTTGAAATAGTTTTAAAGAGAAAGACTCCTTTGCACCCACCAATACCATGCCAAAATATTAATGCCATCCACCTCTTTTTAGCATGTAAAGATGAAGAGTCCTTCTTCATGAAGGATCTTATCTTAACGTGTTGCCTTAAATACTCAACCAGATCTCTTATAATTTAACATCATTTTTTAATGAAATTTTTATGAGGTACAGAGTTTTTAATGGAGGAGTACTTTTGTGTGAAGACTCTCCTACATCAAAAATAATACACGATGAATTTATTCATTGTCTGAGAAAGTGGAGTACCAAAGGTTGGCACCCCTTGGTCCTTCTCACATCCCTTGGTCCCTTATTTAAATGGGACGTCCTATATGGCCAAGTACTAGGTTTTTGGGTGGAAACTAGAGATAAGTGGTGTGTAAATCAAAAAAAAAAATTTGATAAAAATTTGAGAAAAAGGCAAGAAAAAATTCAGAGATAAAAGTTATAAGAAGGGTGGTGAGAGAATTAGCAAGTGTTGCTAGTGTGCCCTAGTGTTTGATTTTTTTATATGTTCGAGCCAAAATCAAATCCTAGGTTATAAGACATCTGAAGAGTGTCTTCTTGGCATGATTTTGGTGATAAAATTAAAATCAACTGGACTTTGATGTGATCGTTCCTCGAGTTTGAAGCTGGTAGTGTTCTTGAGAAGATAAGGCTGCGACAGTGTACCGATTAGGAAGGACCTTGATCAACTTTCGTATGGATCACCATTAGAGGGCTTCTACTTTAGAGTCTCATGGAGATCACCAATATGTCACATTATCTTTTTGATGAAAGTAAAAATTCTATCTCTTTGCATGCTTGTTTTGTTTTGATCAATATCGGTAAGGTGATTCTAGGATTTGGATTTTGGCTCGATAGTTTTAATTGTTAAGGCTATTGACTTGTTTAGCTTTAAAATTTTTAAAAATTATTTTTCACTGTGTGGCTAGAACCCAACAATGATATCAGAGCCATCCTTGTTAGATTCGATCAAACAAGTCAAAGTAGTAGTATAGAATATTCTTGTTCATATATTGTCAAGAATATTATTTTAATTTTTAGCATCGGTCTTTAAAATCAAAAATTATTTTTGACTTTATAAGAATCATGGATTTAAATTTTAATTATTAAAATTATAAATTTATGATAATTTAAAATTTATATTTTCATAGTAGCTTGATGCTTAAATCAATTTATGGTTAAAATGTTATGCATGCCTAATATGATTAAGGTTTGCTTTATTTTTGATATGCTTGACATATGTTATGTCTTCTATTGCACCCTTATATAATTTTTGGCATAATTATATAATTGCTATTATGACTTGTAGATGCATGTCGAATTATATAATATGTTTAGCATATTTTATGTAATTGTAGTTAGGATGTGTCGAGACCAGTTCAAAGATTCTTTTAAAAATTATATTAAGTTGTAATATCAGAATTTATTTTTAATTCAAATATCAAATTCATTTGATCAATTGGTATCGAGAAAAGTATGAAAGATGATTTTCTAATTAGGTTCGTATGCTGGTCTGGCCAACTTTATTGGTATTTAAGAAAAGCTATGGAGAGCCTCTTACCTACTGACTGGCCAATTTGATCTTATTGAATTTTGGATTTAGATTGATTAGTGATGCAGACACTACAAGGGCCTTCCTTCAAACTTGATCAATAGAGTATGTCAAAATCTTAGTTAGCTTGTTGTGCTATCTGCAAGGCTTATTATAGAAATTGATATGATGTTGACCAAGTGCATATTGATGCTTATATATATTTGAATGGTGTTGCTTTGTTGTACTATCCACAAGGACAGCATTGTTTAAGTATGACCATATGAGATTGAAGGTTAACTTAACTAAAACACTATAGTTTTTATGCTATCTATAAGACTATATGTGATCTAAAGAAGAAAAAAATATTGAGAATTGTATAAGTACAATTGATAAAGAGTTACCTTCTTTTGAACTTATAAATACTTGTTGTGCTATCCACAAGTGTTTGTGACGAATAGGGATCTCAACCCCACTAAGAAACATTAGTATGTTTCTCGATTTTCATACTTAAGGGCTATGAAGTTCGATAAATAGTGAGAGACACAATTAGACAAAAATTTAATCTAGTTGTGCATGTCATCATGAGTTATCCGCTTATATTGTGTTCTTGTTATTGTAGATTAACTATACATATAGCATCCTCACTATCACTTAGAGGATATTAGATGCAAATAAATTGATTGGACCAAACTATGTTGACTGATTAAAAAATTGAGAATAGTTTTCACTCAGAAAAAAGTCTCCTACATTCTGGATACACTGACCCGATACGATTGGAGAAGATGCTTTCGAGGAGGAAAGAGCCATATACAAAATATGGAAAGAGGACAGTGTGACTATCAAATGCATCATGCTTGCCTCGATGAGCAACGAGCTTCAGAGGTAGCATGAGGAATAGATGTTCCCTCTATACTCCTTAATCTTAAGGAGTTATATAGGAAACAAAGTAGAACTACTAGATATGAGATATCTAAGTAGTTATTCTATGCCCGCATGACTGAAGCACCTCTGTGCAAACGCATGTCCTGAAGATGATTGATTTGATCACTCATCTGGGATAATTGGGTTTTGCCATGAATGGTGAATTGAGTCAGGATTTGATCCTGCAATCTTTCTCCGACTCTTTTTCTCAGTTTGTCATAAATTACTATATGAACAAACTAAACACTAGCCTACCTGAACTGCTAAACATGTTGAAAACAGTAGAGAGCCATTTCAAAGGCGAAAAGGCTCCAGTTCTTCTTGTCGATAAGATCAACAAGAAGAAAGATAAGGGTTTAAAAAAAAAACTAATCCTAAGGCTGGCATCTCCAAGAAGAAGGCGAAGAAGGTCTCTGCCAAAGGTATTGATTATCACTGTGTTAAGGAGGGCCGCTGAAGAGAAATTGTAAGGAATACCTTGCAACTATGAAACGGCAAATGTTGCTAAAGGTTTGTATATGATACAAACTAACTTATCATTAAGTACTTTATTTTCAGATTCTTGAGTATTAGATACCGTCTGTGGCTCACACCTTTGTAAATCATTGTAGGTCTACAGAAATAAAGAGTCTGAATAAAGTGACTTCGAGCTATTCGACACCAGTGGAGACTCTATTCAGGTCGAAGCATGGGAATCAAAATTTTGATGTTGCCTTCAGACAAAATTTGAAACTAAAAATTTATTATTATATCCTAATATTATTAGAAATATTATTTCTGTACCATTGTTATTGAAAAAATTTTGAAATAAAAATAAAGAACAATGGTTGTTCTATATATTTTTCTAATGAATATTATGAAAATACTTATATTGATAATGGTCTTTTATTTCTTTCACTTAATGATAATTACTTCATATTGATAATATGAAGAAAAAAAAGAGAAAAATGTGAATGTCACATACCTCTAGCACTATCGATTTGATCATATAAATGAGTTAAAAATTAATAAGTTATACAAAATAAATTCTTTAATCCTTATGATTATGAATTATATAGAACTTGTGAATCTTGTTTCATAAAAAAAATGACTGAAACTTCATTTACCGGACATGGAGAAGCGGCAAGTGACATATTGGACCTTGTACATACTGATGTTTATGGTCTAATATCGACTTAAGTCAGAGGTAGATACTCTTACTTCATCATATTTACTGAAATAGTCTAGTTTGGATATGTGTATTTAATGAAATACAAATCTGAAGTCTGTGACAAATTTAAAGAGTATCAAAGAATGGCTGAGAAATAAACTGGTAAAAGTATTAAAACTCTTCGATCTGATCGAGAAGGAGAATACTTGTCTAGTGAATTTTTTGATTATTTAAAATAAAATGAATACTCTCTTAATGGATATCTCCTTATACTCCATAATTAAATGAAATTACAGAAAGAAGGAATCGCACCCTATTAGATATGGTGCAGTCCATGATGTATTTCATGATCTTTCGATATCTTTTTGGGATATGTTCTCGAGGCACAGCATATGTCTTAAATACAGTGCCTTTCAAATTTGTTTCTAACACCCCATATGAGATATGAAAAGAAAAAAGATCCAATTTTAAGTATCTTAAGATTTGAGGTTGTCCGGCTTATGTGAAAAATATTGATGGACATAAGCTAGATGCTAGATCAGAAAAATACAGGTTTGTGGGTTATCCTAAGGAGAGTATTGGATACTACTTCTACCACCCTACTCAATAAAAGGTGTTTGTTGGTAGATATGTCATTTTCTTAGAAAAAAATTTATCCAAGAAGGAGGTAGTGGGAGGTCTGTTGAACTTATGAAAGTTCAAAACCTACAACCCATCCAGGATTTACAAAATAATTCTCAATAAATATGTCCATTGTTGAGACACAGTCACTACACATACTCCTCTCTGAAAGTTAAATAAAGTATAATGTACCACTCAGATATGGGTTTATCATTGAGAATGACAATATATCTCATATCATTGAGAATGATGATCCCATGACCTATTCAGAAGCTGTCATGAGTAGCGACACTGACAAATGGCTCAATGCCATAAATCTAAAATAGACTTCATGTATACCAACCAAGTTTAGACTTTAGTTGATGCGCTTGAGGGTGTGACCCAATAGGCTGCAAATGGATCTTCAAAAAGAAGATTGAAGCAGATGGTCAGGTGGAAACCTATAAAGCCAGGCTGGTGGCAAAAGATTTCAGACAAATATAAGATGTTGATTGTGAAGAAACTTTTTCATCAGTAGCCATGCTCAAGTCTAATAGCATATACCATGACTATGAGATCTAGCAGATGGATGTCAAGACTACTTCCTTAATGAAAACCTTAAGAAAGAAGTCTATATGACTCAGCCAGAGGGATTTATCTCTAGTGAGAGAGCAAATAAGGTATGCAAGCTGAATAAATCTATTTATGGATTAAAACAAGCATCGAGGAGCTGAAACATCCATTTTGATGAGACAGTCAAATCGTTTGGCTTTATCAAAAATATGGATGAGCCTTGTGTATACAAGAAGATAAGTGGGAGTGCGGTTATCTTCTTGATCTTGTATGTGGACAACATACTGCTCATTGAGAATGATATCCCGATGTTGCAATCAATGATCAAGATATGGCTATCGCAAAAGTTTTTCATGAAAGATTTGGGTGAAGCATCCTATATACTTGGTATAAAGATCTATAGGGATAGATCAAAAAGGATGCTAGGCTTCTCCTAGTTTAGGTATATTGACCTTGTGTTGAAGAAGTTCAATATGGAGGAAATAAAAGAGATTACTTGCCCATAGGTCATGGCATACAAGTCTCTAAGAAGATGTCTCCTAAGACATCTAAAGAGAAAAATAGAATGAGTTCTATTCCTTATGCTTCGGCTATAAGATCAATTATGTATGCTATGTTATGTACTAGGCCTAATGTGGCTTATGCCTTAGGCATTGTAAGTAGATTTCAGACTGATCCCAGTGAGATCATTGAAAAGCTGTAACAAATATACTCAAATACTTGAGAAGAACTAGAGATATTTTTCTAATTATGGAGGATTTGATTTAAAACTAGAAGGATATACTGATTCTAGTTTTCAATCTGATCTGAATGATAGCAAATCTATATCTAGATATATGTTCACTCTGTATGATGGTACAGTAAGTTGGAAGAGTTTTAAATAGCAAACTGTTATTGACTCGGTCACTGAGGCTGAGTATATTACTGCTAGTGAGGCTGCTAAGGAGACCGTCTGATGAAAAAATTTATCTCAGAATTAGATATGGTTCAGAGATTGAACAACTTGTGCCCTTTTATTATGACAATATTGGGATAGTTGCTCAAGCCAAAAACTAAGGTCTCATCATAAATCCAAGCACATTCTAAGATGGTTCCACCTCATTCGGAAGATAGTCAAAAGATGCGATGTGATCGTGAAGGAGTTGATATCAAGAACAATATAGCAGATCCATTCACTAAGACCTTATCAATGCAGCAGTTTGACCATCACCTTGATAGCATGGGCATCAAGTAAGGGGCGATTGGCTTTAGTGTAAGTAAGAGATTGAAAGAATAATATCCTACAAGCCAATCGATACAGGATGCGATAGGATATTTTTATAATTTATCTTTCAGACTCATATAATTGAATTAATATTATTAATAAAATATATATTTTTATTCATTATATGCTGTATCTTTTTTTTTTAAGATTATAATGAATCCCATAGGTCTAGACAATGGTTTTAGGATCATGATGAGATTACGTCAGTGAGACCTATATCCTTGATAGCCATGACCTAGAATATTTTCAGTCATTGGTTTATTGAGTTGGAGATCAATGATACCGATAAGATTGGTATGTCCTATGTATGCTCAGAAATAAGGATGGTTGATCTCACAACCACTTGTGTAGTAACACTAATACAAGGATATGAGTGCTCATTAGAGAATGAGTTCACTAAATAGACCTGCAAGAGAATATCAGATGGAGTTTTATTTATATGTCAACTGATGATTCTCTAATGGAAGTTGTGTAAGTGATCCTTTGACCTGAGATTGTCATGGTATCTTGTGTATATGGATCCATATTTTGGTTTACTTCCTAACTTGATTTTTTGATCCTTGTATAGGGTGTTCTGGATATGGTAAAGTATGCATAGAGATTGTGAGTGTTCAATAAGAGATCAGTCACTCTTAATAAGGAGAGCGAACATCCTATGTGATCTCATAGGTCAATGATTCTGAAAATCTTTGGCCAAAGCAGGATGATAATTAGAAAAATTTTTAATATATCATTAATTGAATCATCACCTTTTGATCGAGACACATAAAGATAAGTAATTGGGTTTGACATATTTTTATACCCACAGCTCATCTGGGATGTTGTTTGACTAAAGAATTGAATTACACGATAATTTATCACTAAAGAATATTTTCATATTTTTTATCAAATTTTAAATCTTTTGGGTAGTTATGATATGTTGCTAGATGTCAATCTTGACTTGTGAACTTATCAAAATTAAAAGAGTTTAATTCAAGAATCAATTAGGAAGAGTCCTAATTGATTGAGACTCTTCGGCTGACCTAATTAGGGTTAGGTCGAAAGTTTGGATCCACTACTGGCTAGATTTGAAACTCAATAGGTCATACACTTTAGGATTTGATCTTAGTCTAATTTAATTAAAATATAAAATAAATTCTAAGGGTTAATTTGATATACTAGCATATTGAATTAACCCAAGTTTCTAAATTGTTTTAGATCAAAGTGTTTGAGCTAGCCTAGACTAGTTGTCTTTGACCTAATGGGATTGGGTCTATTTTGATTGGATTCTTATCCAACTTGAAATAATTTCAAGTGGAGAAGGACTCCTCTGTGTCCACCAGATGCCATGCCAAAATATTAATGCCGCCCACCTCTTTTTAGCATGTAAAGATGACGAGTCCTTCTTCATGAAGGATCTTATCTTAACGCGTTGCCTTAACTACTCAATCAGATCTCTTATAATTTAATGCTAATTTTTAATGAGATTTTTATGAGGTATAGAAGAGGAAGAGTCCTTCTGTGTGAAGGCTCTCTTGCATAAAAAATAATACATATTAAATTTATTCACCATATGAGAAAGTGGAGAGCCAAAGGTTGGCGCCCCTTGGTCCTTCTCACGTCCCTTATTTAAATGGGATGTCCCATATGGCCCAAGTGTTGGGTTTTTGGGTTGAAAATAGAGATAAGGTGTGTAAATTAGAAGAAAAATTTTGAAAAAAATCTGAGAAAAAGGCAAGAAAAAATTGAGAGGCAAAAGTTGTAAGAAGGGTGGTGAGAGAATTAGCAAGTGTTGCTAGTGTGCCCTAGGATTTAGTTTTTCATGTGTTAAAGCCTAAAATTAAATCTTAGGTTATGAGATATCTGAAGAGTATCTTCTTGGCACGATTCTGATGGTAAAATTGAAAGCAACTGAACTTTGGTGTGACCGTTCCTCGAGTTCGAAGCCAACAATGTTCTTGAGAAGATAAAGCTGCGGTAGTGTACCGGTTAGAAAAGATCTTAGTCAACTTTCATGTGGATCACCATTGGAGGGCTTCTATTTTGGAGTCTCGTAGAGATCATCAATGTGCCACATTATCTTTTTGGTGAAAGTAAAAATGCTATCCCTTTGCATGCTTGTTTTGTTTTGATCAACATCGATAAGATGATTCTAGTGTTTGGATTTTGGCTCGATAGTTTTAATTGTTAAGGCAACTTGTTTAGTTTTAAAATTTTAAAAATCACTTTTCACTATGTGGCTAAAACCCAATAATATGCAGAGCCTGGAGTTAGTCAAAATATGATATTCATAAAAAGAAAGAATATGTGAGTAAGAAAACTGCCATTGGTATAAAAAAAGCTTCTGTACAGCGGCAAAGAATGAAGAAGATCCATAAATATAGCAAAGAGTTCTATGGTAAAATCAAGCCAAACAACTTGTAGTAGCTGAATCTATTGTTGGAAAAGATGTATATTATGATAAGGCAATACAGTAAGCCTAGACATATGGGGAAGGAAGAAACTGTAGCTGTAGCAAAATTCATTCCTCAACACAATCACACTTTGTATAGACTGGCAATAGTAAATTCATGAAGAAACTACATATAGAAACACCTATGAATGATCTCCAAAGTAACATATCTAGGGCTTTGTGTCTCAGCTTCAGAATCAAAATTCATCATCAGTCATAGATAAACGAGAAAATAAATACTCCACAGCCATAGATGCACAAGTGTGCATACCATATATATAGCATATCTCTAAAAAAAATAGATAACCATATGTAAACAAGAGGTTTCAGTAGAAGGAACAAGCAGCCAACTATTTTGTAAAAGTAGCAAGCCATCCAAAACATACCAGGGCCCAAGAGGTAGTGAGATTGGAAAAAGAGGATGCATGCCGCAAGAAGTGCCAGGGAATCATCAAAGCTGGCTAACATACCTTTCCTACTCTATTGAGCATATATGCAAATTCATTGAAAGATAATTGAACCAAGCAACGTTATCAACCATCCAACATACAAATCCAAGCAACATATCCTAAATAACAGAGTCCAATATGCCAAAGTGTGGATCATCATCATGAAAAATAAGAAGACAACCATAAGAATATAGCAATTAAAATCCATCAGCACCCATCAGCTTTAAGACATCATATGAGAAGAAGAAAAAGAGATCATAGCAATTAGTGGAGCTGGTTCCTTCAGTATCTATTTAGTTTGGATCATTATCAGGAAAATAAAAAGGCAACAATAAGAATATAGCAATCAAAATCTTTCGGCACCCATTATCTTTTAGACATCATATGGAAACAAGAAAAAGAGCCTATAGCAATTTGTGGAACCATTCCCTTCAATATCCATTAATTAAGTTTGGATTATCATCAGAAAAAATAAGAAGGTAACCATAAGAATATAGCAAGCAAAATCTATTGACACTCATCGGCTTTAAGACATCATATGAAAATAAAAAAAAGAGTCTATAGCATACCTCATGCCAAATATATCACATGTATTACCTATAACAATGGGAGTGATATGAACATAATATATAGAGCCAGTGAAGTAATAAGAGAGTACTATTTTTGCTTTTGATTATAAAGAACTCCACTGTTGTAAACTAAAAGCAAAATCCAACGACACCCATCAGCTTTAACACATCATATGGGAATAAAAAAAAAGGCCATAATAATCTATGGAGCCACTTCTTTCAAAATCAATGGAGCCAGTGAGGAAATTTGAAGAAATGCACTGACTTTAACAGATCCAAGAAATGCAATATTGAGGAAATTTGAAGCATTTAGGCAATTTGCCACATGAGAAATTAACATGTAAGATACATTACTTGGTACCAATACTTGGGATAGAGGGTGTACTGAGAACCAATTTCCTACCAGTATTGTGCAAAGTGTATCCCATACTGGCCGACATGGTTTGGTATGTAGAACCTTGATTTTGATTGTATTTTCTATAATGATTGAGATAATAAACAGCTTGAAAGGAAAATCATAAAGCATCATGCATATATTAAAATATTCATTTTAAATACAGATGTTGATAGAGGGGACCCACAGTTAAATACCAATAAAAAGGGTTATCCACAGACACTCCACACTTCCAATGACATATTTATTATTTATACTTGCAAGTTGTCAGATATGCTTACATATCCATAAAATTTTCAATGGTTTCAGCATTATTAAAAAAAAAAAAAGAAAGAAAGCTTGAAAAGATGAGGCAATCAAGGAGAGTGGAAGGTAAGTCTATATCATTTCATTGCCTAAAAAGATTGGGCAACTAAAGAATATTGTGGGGTAGATACTTTTGTGCCTTGGGCTCTAACACAATAGAAAACAAGTGTGGTGTTGACCCGCATGTTTGAGTTGCCCCTTACCTTCCTCTTCTTTAACATAAAACAAAAGCAAGTGTGGTGATGCAATTTATCTAGTGGAATCAAGGTTTTCAAGTCTAGGAAACAAGTGTGGGAAATGTTGCATGGATTGCATGTTTTGGCTCTCTCTCTCTCTGTGTGTGTGTGTGGCACCTGATGCAAGTGAATAGAATGGCCATAGGTGTAATATTCAGTAGATTAATAAAATAGCATGAAAAATCAAATGAAAACTCATGAAAAATTAAATGAACAGCCATAGGTATAATGTTCAATAAAAAATTATCTAGTGAAGCTCGCTAGTGTCATCGGGGAGGGGAGGGAAGGCCGTCGATCAGGCCGGCTAGTGCGATGGCTAGGGCTCGAGAGAACGAAAAGCAGCGGCTAGGGTTTGGGAGAATGGGAGCAGTGGTCAAACACCTTGAGAGAAAGGAAAAGCTCGCTGGTGTCATTGGAGAGGGAAAGGAAGGCCGTCGGTCAGGCCGACCAGTGCGGCAGCTAAAGTTTGGGAGAATGGGAGCGGCAGCTAGGGTTCGAGAAAGAAAAAGCTCGCTAGTGTCATTGGGGAGGGGAGGAAAGGCCACCGATCGGGCCGATCAGTGTGGTGACTAGGGCTCGACAGAACGGCAAATGGCGGCTAGGGTTCGAAAGAACAGAAGTGGGGGCTAAGGTTTGGAAGAATAGCAATATTGTTTGGTGTCACCAGGGAGGGGAGGAAAGGCCGTCAGTCAAGCCAGCCGGTGCGACGGCAAGGGTTTGAGAGATCGACGAGCGGTGACTAGGGTCTCGAGAGAACGAAAGAGGTGGCTAGGGTTCGAGATGAGGCGAACCGATTCATGATGGCCTTAAATATCCCGATACAGCAATCGATATTTTGATCACTAAAAAGTGATTTTTTGATCGAAATTTTGGTTGCCAAATACCAACCATTATTTCAATCAAAAAAATAAAAAAATATATTTTTTAAAATAAATCATTTACAGTATAATTAAAATTTAATTTTTCCAAATTTAAAAATTATTTTTCTTTAAATTAATTTAAAATCAAGGTGGCAATTTGTTTTTAACTTTTAAATTTATGATCAAAAAATCAGTTGCGAACAAATAAAAAATTTTATAATCAAAAAATTGATCATAAATATTTCTTCAAATTAAAAAAATAATTAAAATATTTTGTACTTAATTTTTTGGTTGCAAAATATGAAAGAATTTTACAACCAAACAATCGATTGCAAATATATTTAAAGAATAAAAAATAAAAATCTTGTGATCTTCAATTGCAAAATAATAAATCATTTTGTAATAAAAAAATTGATTACAAAATTATAAAAAAATACTTAAATAATTAAAAATATTTGCAACTAAATTTATGGTTACAAATTTGTAAAAAATTAATATTTTATAAATTTATTTTTATATTCATCTTTTCGATTGCAAAATCGATCGTAAAATGTTATGGTGAGAAATTTTGCAATCAATTTTGCAATCGATATTTTTTTGATTGCTATATTAATATTTATTCAATAATTGATTGTAAAATTGATCACAAATTTGATCAAAAAAATTTGATCGTAAAATCGATCATAAAATCACTGTTTTCTTATAGTGACGATTAGTTTTTCAATAATTCAGAAATATGGCTAAATCATTCTAAATGCCTATTTTCTTATTTCAAATAGCAAGAGCATTAAATGAAGGTATTTTTTTTATCAATAAATATAAAAAATTCATGGAAGGAACTAACTTTGAAAACTTTGGAATTTTTTTTTAAAAAAATGAGCTTATTGAGTAAACATTCAAGAGCATAGTGTGAGGAACCTTAAAGAGAAAAAGAAAAGAAATTAAAAGTGATTTAATTTCCATCCTTCCTATATTAAATTATTATGAAAGAGAGGAAGAATGATTGAATTTCAACCAGCTACCATTATGAAGAAGCATTAAAAATTGCCTCAACCTCTCAAGCATTGAAAAGGTCCAAGCATTGATTCTCAACTACCTCGATTTCTTTAGTTCTATAAAGAATTTTTGCTATTCTTAACTCTATTCTTGTATTCTTTTATTATTCATTTATAACAAGTTTCTAAGGTTTAGAAACTTGAGGTTGGTCTAAGCCTAGAAAATTAGATGTTGTGTTGGTTTTGATTAGTATCTCCAAAAAAATCAATCATGATTGATTGTGAGTTCAGAAGAAAATAATCGATTGTAATAGTTAGTGAGCCAGTAAAAATCAACTAGATTGGATTGTGAATCCTTAAAAATAATCGGATTATAATCTTGAAGAGGTTATAGTTAGAATTCATAGGCAGATTTGCTTGGAGAGTGGATGTAGGTGGTAAATTTAGTATCGAACCACTATAGATCTCTATATTTATAATTGTGATTGTTTTTACTTTTGTCTATTATTTCATCTTTAGTTTAGTTTTGCTACATCTTTATAATTCCTGCTTATCATTTCACATACACAATCTAAACTAATTTTGAGCACATAAATTGTTTCTAAGTCAAGTCTTAAATTTTATAAAGCCCAATTCACCCCCTCTCTTGAGTTGTTGTATTTGAAAAATAGATGATATCAGAGCAAGTATTCAATCCAATTGATCTAACAATCAAAAGTTAAAGATCAATGATAGCACCTATTGGTACATCCTTGGTTGAAAGTCAATCAACCAATAGACCTTTATTTTTTAAAGGCACAAACTACACGTACTAGAAAGCACATATAAAAATCTTCATTCAAGCATAAGATTATGATATATCGAGTGTCATAGTTAAATATCCTCACACACTCACTATTATAATTGATGATCAATCTATTTTCAAATCTAAAAAGGATTGGGATAAATAAGATAAGAGATTAACAGAATTAAATGCTAAAGTCATGAATATTTTATATTATTTTTTAAATACTAATGAATTTAATCATATTTCTACTTGTCTTTCTATTAAAGAAATCTGGAATGGACTTGAAGTTATCCATAAGGATACCAATCAAGTGAAAGAATCCAAGATGAATATGCTTATACATGAATATAAATTGTTTAAGATAAAATCTGATGAAAGTATCATTGATATGCTCACTAGATTTACTGATATTATTAATGATTTGAAGAGTCATGGTAAAGATTATACTAATAATGAATCAGTGTGCATCAGGTCATTATCAAAGATTTGGGAGGTCAAGGTGATTGCAATTCAAGAGATCTCAACAAATGGTCTTGAAAAAATTTATAGGCTCTCTTATGACTCATGAGCTAAGCATGAATCAAAATACAGAAGAAGAGATAAAGAAGAGGAGAACTATTATACTGAATCATCTGCCATGGAAGAGCTAGAAAGTAATACATCTAGAGATTCAGAAAATGAAAATGAAATGACAATAATTACTCAAAATTTTAAGAGGTTTATGAGAAGAAAGAAATTTTTTCCCAAGAGGAAAGTATATCCATGAGGGGAAAGAAGCAAGGAAAAAGAAAAAGAAAAAGAGAAAGAGAAGGAGCAATCAACCATATGCTATGAATGGAAGAAGCCTAGTGATTTCAGATCTAATTACCTTCTACTCAAGAAAGACTCAAAAAAATTCAAAAAAAAATAATGATGCCTACTTCAAGCAATAATGAAGCCTATAGCTCTAATGAAGAGGAAGAAACAAAAGATGAAAAAGCCTATCTCTGTCTTATAGCCTTTGAAGATGAGATAACTGAAAATATTTCAAATGATTTCACATTTGATGAATTGTATGATGGCTTTAATGAATAATTTATTGATTTAAAAAAAAAATTCTTAGATATTAGGAACTTAGAAAGCTCAACCAATCCTTAACTAATGACAAATAAGAGTTTCAAAAAGAGAAAAAAAAATTCTAAAAGATCAAGCAGATTTAGTTGAAAAAAATAATTCTATACAAAAAGAAGTTGATAAATTAAAGTCAATTGTAAATAGATTTACTTTAAGTTCTCAAAATCTGCAAATATTTTTAGAAAAATAAAAAGTAGTATTTGATAAAGTTAGATTCGGATTTAATACTTTAAACAAGCACCTAAAAAGTATTCTACTACTTATTTTAAATGCAATACTACTTACTTTTAATGAATTACTTATTGATTTCAAAAAAAATTTCTTAGAAATAAGGAACTTAGAAAGCTCAACCAATACTTAACTAATGACAAACAAGAGTTTCAAAAAGAGAAAAAAAAATCCTAAAAGATCAAGCTGATTTAATTGAAAAGAATAATTCTCTACAAAAGGAAGTTGATAAATTAAAGCCAATTATTAATAGATTTACTTTAGGTACTCAAAATCTCCAGATGCTTTTGGAAAAATAAAAAATAATATTTAATAAAGCTAGATTCAGATTTAATGCTTTAAACAAGCAAAAATTTTTAAAAGATACTTTTATAAAATTAGCACCTAAAAAGTATTCTACTATATGTTTTTAAAAAACCTGGACATAGAGATATAAATTATAATTCAAACAACACTAAGAATATTAAATTTAAAAATATAAAGATCAAATAAATATGGGTTTCAAAAGAAATAATTCTAGCTAACCTCAAAAGATTCAAGTTAGCTTGGGTACTAAACAGACTTAAAAATATTTCTACAGATGTGCTTGGCATCCCATGGATCAATAAGGAAATGATATCTTGACAGTGGATATTCAAGACATGTAATGAGAGATAAATCTCAGTTTATCTCTCTCAAGGTATAAAATGGTAGAGTTGTTATATTTGGAGACAATAGTAAAGATAAAATTATTGATCTTGGTAATATCAAGATCACTCCTATTACTTTTATTGAAAATGTATTGGTTATAGATGGTTTAATACATAATCTACTTAATTAGCATTAGTTAATTATGCGATAAAGGTGTCAATAAATTTTTAAAATCATCTTATTGCATTATAACTAATTGTAATGATAATAAAATTAAGTTCATAAGAATAAGACATAAAAATATGTACTTGATAGATCTTGATAATCTTAGCAAGAACAACATTGAGTGTTTAGTTGCTATGAATGCTAAAGTCAATAAAACTAGTTAGATTTGATATAGCAAGTTAGGACATGTAAGTATAGACTCTATTGCTAGATTAATCAAAAAAATTTAGTTAGAGATTTACCTAAGTTATCTTTGAAAATGATAAAGTTTGTAATGCATGCCAATTAGGCAAGCAAATTAGATCTTCATTCAAAACTAAAAATATGGTTTCAACTACTAGGCTATTAAAACTTTTTCATATGGATTTATTTAAACCTATCAAGATGACTAGTTTTGATAGTAAATATTTTAGATTTGTTATAATTAATGATTTTTCTTGATATATTTGGATTTTATTTCTTGCTTATAAAGATAAAGCTTTTGAATTAGTTTTAAATTTTTTCAAGAAGATAACAACTGAAAAAGATAGTAATATTTTAAAAATTAGAAGTGATCATAGTACTGAATTTGAAAATTATGATTGTAAAAAGTTTTAATCTGAAAATAAAATTGATCATAATTTTTTAGCCTCTAGGACATCTCAGCAAAATGGGATTGTAGAAAGAATTTATAAAACCTTACAAGAGATCGCACGACTATGTTTTATAAAAGTAACTTACTGAAATATTTTTGGATAGAAGCTATGAATATAGCATGCTATGTGCTTAATTGAACCTTAATTAAATCAATTTTAAAGAAAACTCCTTATAAGCTGTATAAAGGATAGAAACTAAATATTTCTTATTTTAAAGTTTTTGGTGTCATCATTTTATTTTGATAAATAGTAAAAATAAATTTAAAAAATTTGATAAATAATCTGATGAAGATATCTTTCTTAGGTATTTATCATCTAGTAAAGTATATAAAGAATTTAATAGAAAAAATTAGTTGTAGAATAATCTATACATATTATTTTTGATGAAACTAATATTTTCAAATCAAAAGAAGTAGATATAGATGATGATGTAAGTTCCATTGAAAAGGAGATAAAAGATATGACTTTAAAAAATCCTCTTTCACAAGTGGAAGAAGAAGATATAGAAAAAGATAAAGAAGATGAAGCTGAAGAGGTGGAAGAGCTTTCTTCAATAAATCACAATAAATCAACAAAGTATACATGAATTTATCAAAAAAATAGAGGTATGCTCATAGTCATCTCAAAGTACTCATTATAAGTGATCCATCTCAAGGTATTAGAGCTAGAGCTTCTATTAGAGATACATTAAATCATTTTGCATTTGTCTCTCATATAGAATCTAAATCAATACTTGAAGCTTAAAAGGATTCTAATTGGATTATGGCTATGCAAGAGGAACTTAATTAGTTTAAAAGAAATAAATTTTGAAACCTAATAAAAAGACCTAAAAATCATCCGATAATTGGTACAAAATAAATTTTTAGAAATAAATTAGATGAGAAAGGTAATATAATAAGAAACATGACTATATTGATGGCATAAGATTATAATCAAAAGAAAAAAATTAATTTTGATAAAATCTTTACATCAGTTGCTAGACCTGAGGCCATTAGATTGCTTTTAGCATTTATATATTTTATGAATTTCAAACTTCTTCAAATAGATGTAAAAAATATATGTTTAAATGGATATATTGTAAAAAATATTTATGTGAAATAATTTTTTAGTTTTGAAAATTATAAATTTTTAAATCATATTTTTAAATTAAATAAAGCACTATGTGGATTAAAACAAGCACCAAGAGCTTGGTATGATAGGTTAAGTAAATTTTTGCTAAAAATAATTCTAAAACAGAAGATGTAGATATGATCTTTTATCAAAAAGAAATTAAATGATCTTTTAATTATTTAGATCTATATAGATGATATAATATTTGGTGCTACTAATAAATTTTTATGTGAAGAGTTTACTAAGTTGATGTAGGGAGAGTTCAAGATAAGCAGGATGGGTGAACTAATCTTCTTTCTCAGACTCCAAATCAAGCAAACAAATGAAAGGATCTTTATAATCTCAAGCAAATACACAAAAAATATCCTAAAGAAATTTGGTACGGAGATTGTCAAAGGAAATGGCACCCCCATAAGCACAAATTGTAAATTTGATCAAGATCTAAAGGATAAAGCTATAGATCCTAAGTTATATAAAGGCATGATTGGATCACTCTTTTACTTAACTATTAGTAGGCCAAACATTATATTTAATATTTGTATGTGTACTTGCTATCAATCAAATTCACATGTAATGGTTGTTAAAAAAAATTTCAGATATTCGATTGATACTCAAAATACTGATATATGATTTTTAAAATAATCTTCATTAAATTTAATTAGTTATTCAGATGTTGATTTTATTAGATATATGTTAGATAGAAAAAATATAAGTAGTACATGTCAATTTTTAGATATTAATTTGATCTCATGGTTTAGTAGAAAATAAAACTTAGTGGCATTGTCTAAAATTGAAGCCGAATATATTGTGGCTGAAAGTTGTTGTATCCAATTTTTATAGATCAAATAATAACTAGAAGACTATGATATGACTTGTAGTAAAATTTTAATTAGATTTGATAACACAAGTGTCATAAATCTAACTAAGAATCTAATTTAGCATTCAAGATCAAAATATATAAAAATTAGACATTACTTTATTAGAGATCATGCTCAAAATATTGATGTTATACTTGAATTTATATCTACTGATAACCAAATTGCTGATATTTTTATAAAGTCACTAAGTGAAGATAAATATTGTTTCATTAGAAGAGAGTTAGGAATTTATGATCCATCTAGCTAAACTGTCAATCCAAATAATTGTGATTTGTATGTATTGATTCATCTTTGATTGAACTTTATAAGTGATTGAATTTTTTTGTTGTGTATTAACTTGATTTTGAGATGAATTATGTTTTTGGTATGTTTTGAATATATCATTTCATGAAAAGCCAAAATCCTGAAAAATCCCTAAAATTTTTTTGAAATATCTCCTATGCCAGATTGAGCTGACTCACCTTTAGATTAAGTCAACCCTCATCTAAGTTAACTCATCTATAATTTGAGTCGACTCAAAGATCGGGATCCAGAACTTTTAACTGATGTCCTAGATTTTCATTTTCACTATTTCACTTTTATCATCCCATTCCAAAAGCTCTCTACCCCACAAAAGCTATTCTTCCCTTGTCCATTTGTAATGAGTTTGTGGTGAGATTAAGATTCAATGGCTCCAAAAAAACAACTTGCATACCAGATTAAAAGGTCCTATCAATACCACCCTTCAAGAAGTGATACTGTTAGAAATTAAGAGGAAAGAAGAAAGAAGCATAGAATGTATCCAAGTGTCAGGACTTCTATCAGGAGAGAAGAACCTCTTTCTCAGCCCTCTACACCTTAGCGAATTTCTCCTCTGTGGGCACAAAGTCCTCCTCCTCAATTGGTAGCTCTGAATCCTCAATCTTTGGATAAATCTATTCCTTGATCTTTGAGATCAGTGATAACTAGAAAGAACATTGACTTCAATTTATCAAAGTCAGAAGGTTTTGGAATTGGAAGGAAGATTAAGAATCTAGGTTGGGAATTTTTATACATATTGAATATTTCTACTTATTTCAATCTGATTAGAGAATTCTATGATAATAACAAAGGTAGAAAAAATATTTTTGAAACAAAAGTAAAAGGAGTAAGAATAAACTTGAATGCTGCCTCTCTTGGTCGAATTCTAAAACCCCCACCACTGAAATAGATGAAGTTGTGAACAAAAATGATGGATTAAAAACAATTCTCGAGACTGAAGACGTTGTAAATTTTGAAGAGACTTTAGCAAGTAAACTTTTTGTAGAATTCAGATTGTTGCACCACATGATTGCAAGTATTTTCATCCCAAGAATTAGCCACTTCGACTTTATCACAAAAAGGGATATGATTCTAATGCACCACATCATCATGGAGTTTCCCTACAACCTCCCTAGAGTAATAATAAAAATTATGCGAGATGCATGCTTAAGAGTAAAGCCTGCACTGCCATGTAGAATGTTCCTCACTTCAGTCTTTAAGGAGTTTGGTGTTAATTTGGAAGAGGAACCTTCAAGGAATTTAAATCATTTTGACACCTACAACAAAAATTCACCAAGGAGAATGGGATACATTAAAGTTGATGGCTACTGGCATAAGAAAGGTGAAGAGAGAAAGGAAGAAGAAGGAAGAGAGAGAACAAACTTTGCTTCTAAGCCATTGGAACCTCAAGCTGCAATCTCTTTAGCTCAGCCATCTCAACTAGAATCCTCTACTCCATTAGTCAGATTAGAAGAAGATCGGATTGAAGACATTGTTCAGTGGGCCTTCTATAGGATTCAAGAGCCCTGGTGTACCATTATCAAATCTGCTGTCAAGGAAGTCCTGGTTGAGCAAGATCATGCTTTTGAGTCATTGGATCCTCCTCATCCTTCCACCTCAAATCCTACACCTCACTTAGATTAGAAACCATAAAATGCATATATTGCATGTTTACTTTTTAATCCTTTTGCTTTGTGCTTTGCCTGATCCTAATTATATCACTTTTTGTATAGGATAGGCACCCTTTATGATGTAAATCTTTCTATGTTTTGCCATGCAAAACTTTTCTTGTCTTTATAATGAATGTCTTGTTTGGGTGTTTGAATGTAATGTCGGTGAATGAATTTGTATACTTGAATGTGATGTCATACTTTGACTTTGTTGGATTAATTTTATTAGAGTTATCCTTTTTTTTGATAATGAGAAAAATGGGGAGATCAAGATAGAGATAGAAATAAAGATAAAGATAGAGATAGATATAAAGATAAAGATGAGGAGATAAAGAAAGAGATAAAAATAGAAATTCGTAAAGATAATGGAGTAAGATAAAGAGATAAAGATAGAGATAGATATAAAGATAGAGATAAGGAGATAAAGAAAAAGATAAAAATGAAAATTCATAAAGATAATGGAGTAAGATAAAAATGAAAGCTATATTAGAATTGTCAAGTTAATCATATAATATCAGAATTATGAGAATTATGCTGAAATTGTGTTTACTTGAATAACAAAGGGAGAGAAATAAACTTTTGAATGTAAGAATTTAGATTTGCTTATGTTGAAGAATTATTTTAGAAAGGGGAGCAATTTCTTTTTGAATATCTAAAGCTCCTAAATGTTAGAATTTCAAATTCTTGAAAGGTGATACTCAAAAGATTTTGTCATAATCAAAAAGGAGAAGATTGTTAGCCCATGAATTGATTTTAATGATGTCAAAAGGTATTTGAGTAAAATTTATGTTTACTAATGAAGTACCTGAGAATAGTTGTAGGCTTCCTCAAAATGCTTGCTCAATTTACTCAAAAGACTACACCCTCAAAAAAACTCAAAGGCAATATCCTCAAGAAAATCCAAAGAATATATCCTTAAGAAAATTCAAATTTTCAGACATAAGATCCTCACAATTGGAAGCAAAAGATGTCTAAGGTTTGAATGGGTGAATCTAATCTAGATGCACTTGTTAATAGGTACAAATTATGTTTGAGAAGATAAGTCTAGCCTATAAACAAGTTGAATTTGAAAATGCTATCTAAAACTTCTTGTAGCATATTTGGCGTGCTTCTGAGCTAATCCAGTTTGAAGCTGAGCTGACCCAGTATCAAAAGATAGAAAAAATAAAAATGTTCAAAATATTGGATTTTTAGTATCTACTGTAGAGCTAACTCAGTACCATGGTGAGCCGACTTAGTGTCTAGGTAGGCCAACCTAGAGAATGTCGATAAAATAATAGCTAGTTTTTTAAAAATTTAGAAACATGGCTAAATCATTCCAAATGGCTATTTTCTTATTTCAAATAGCTAGAGCATTAATGAAGGTGTTTTTCAGCCAATAAATATGAGAAATTCATGAAGGGAACTAACTTTGAGAATTTTGGAGAACTTTCGAAGAAAAAGGAGCTCATTGAGTAAACTTTCAAAAGCATAGTGTAAGGAATGTTAAAGAGAAAAAGGAAGAAAATTTAGAGTGCTTTAATTTCAATCCTTCCTACATTAAATTAGTGTAAAAGAAAGGAAGAGTAATTGAATTCCAGCCAGCTACTATTGTGAAGAAGTATTAAAGGCTGCCTCAACCTCTCAAGCATTTAAAGAAGAAGTCCAAGCATTAAATTCTCAACTACCTTGACTTCTTCAGTTCCACAAAAGAGTTTTTATTATTCTTAACTCTATTTTTGTATTCTTTTGTTGTTTATTTGTACTAGTTTTGAAGGTTTAGAAATTTGGGTTGGTCCAAATCTAGAAAATTGGATGTTGTGTTAGTTTTGATTGGTATCTCTATTAAGATTTGACACCTCGAGATTCAGTCCACATTGAGCCCACAGCGAGGTTCACAGCGAAAAACGAAGTCCAACGAGACCAAGATCACCTAAAACGGAGCTCGGATGGAGGAGAAACGAGCTTTTGAAGTTGGCACGAGATTCGAGGCGATGGAGGATCGCCGGCGGTCGGCGGCGGGCGGCAGCGACGCGGCCGCAGGCGGCGGCGCGCGGGACGCGCGACCCACGCGGGCGGGCGGCCCAGATGGGCACGCAGCCCAGGCGAGCGAAGGCCCAGCCGGGCACGCAGCCTAGGCGCGCACAGGCCCGCGCGCGGGAGCGGGCCGGCCCAGGCCCAGCGGCCTGCTGGCCCTTTGCCCCGGTCCACCGTGGACCGAGCGGTCCACGACTGGGACTATGGACCGCGCGGGCATTTTTCACATGTTTCGCACGATCTACGGCACTATTCTGTGGACTGGTCGCGATCGGAGGGTGTGGGTTGATCTGTTTTTTGATCCGACGGTTCAGAACCTGATTTAGGTTGATTAAGGACTCTTAAACCTAATCTAATTGGGTTTTAAGCCTTTAAAAGGGCCTGTGCGTGAAACAGAGAGGAGGTGGTTCGGGTTTTCTCGCCGTACAAAGCCGTACGAACCCGAGAGGAGAGAGAGAGGCGAAAGTGCTGAGAGAGAAGGAGCAGGAGGCTTCTGGACAGCGATCGCCAGGCACTTCAGGGGTTCACGGGGGTCTTCAAGAGAGAGAGAGCTTTTGTGAGAGAAACTTCTAGTGAGAGAGAATTGGGCGTACAAGGGTTGAGGATGAGGTCTCCTCCTGTAAATTTTTTTTTTCATAGTGAAGTTTGCATGCCCCGTAGAGGCGAGCCCTTTTGTGGCTGATCCACATATTTTGATTGTTTTTCTTTTTGTTTTGTTTCTTCTTTCTTCCTGCTGCATCGCATGGTACTGAAAGGATCTTGAGAGATAGTGTCCTGGCCAGACATCCACCCAACAAGTGGTATTAGAGCAAGGCAGTACAAGGACGCAGATTGCAGTGGTGGTGAGCAAGACTGAAGATGGAGAAGATAGGAACAATCAAGATGGAGATCAATAAGTTTGATGGTAAGAGCAATTTCTCCTTGTGGTAGACAAGGGTGAAGGACGTGCTCATCCAACAGGAGTTGATCGATGCTCTCTTGTGCGATGAGAAGCCGACCACCATGGAGGTGCGGGATTGGAAACGGCTACAGATGCAGGCGGTGAGCACCATCCGCATGTACCTGGTGGATGAGGTGGTGATCCATGTGCTAAGTGAGACTTTTCCGATGGTGCTGTGGTCGAAGCTCGAGGAGTTGTACATGGCGAAGTCTCTCACCAACACACTTTTCCTCTGGAGGCAGTTTTACCAACTGCGGATGACTGAGGGACAGAGCGTGCAGGAGCATTTGAGCCACTTCCAGAAGATCCTCACCGACCTTCTCAGCGTTGGCGAGAATATTGAGGAGAAGACCAGGGCGCTGGTTTTGCTGGCGTCGCTTCCCCCCTCATACGAGTCCTTGGTGATTGCTCTTCTAGTGGGGAAGAGCACTATCAAGATGGACGAGGTCACCGCGGCGATACTCCAGAATGAGGTTCTCAGGAGGGAGAACCCAGCTTTGAGCTCAGGCGGCAGTAGCTCAGCTTTGGTGGCTTTTGGAGGAGCAGTAGGTGGTAGACGGAGCGACAGGAGATCGCAACGAGGGCGGTCCAAGTCCAGGAGGGATTGAGCAAAATCAGGTGTTACCAGTGTGAGGTGTTGGGGCATCTAGCCAGAGATTGTCCTCAACTTAAAAATCGGACGATGGCTGCTGTAGCGATGACTGGCAGCGATTCAGATAGAGATGTTCTAGAGATATCTGACGAGGTATCTACTTCTTTCCAGCATTGGATATTAGATTCTGCATGCCCCTATCATGTACGTTACAGAGAGGAGCAGCTTGACTCCCTGGAGAACAGTGAGGGCACTGTATATCTGTCGGATGGATCGAGCTGTGCGATCAGAGGTATTGGGACGGTCAGCTAGAGGACACATGACGGTGCAGTGAGGAGATTGGGGGAGGTCCGATACATATCCGATTTCAGGCAGAATCTTATCTCACTTAGCAGACTAGATTCGAGAAGCTACAGGACGGTAGCTGATGGAGGAATCCTGAGGGTGTTACGCAGCGATAGAATTGTGCTGGAGGGGAAGAAGGGGAGCAGAGGACATTATTACCTGGTAGAGAGCCCAGTGCGAGGTGGAGCTTCGGGAGCCAGGCAGAGCCCAGAGCGAGGTAGAGCTCCAGGAGGCAGATCGGGCACGAGACAAGAGACTCGGGAGGACGAGAGGAGATATCGTAAGGTGAGATTCCTATTGCCGCAGGACGATGCCCCGAGCAGGTCTCAGGTCAGGAGGAGCATAGCATATGACGGAGATGGGATCGAGCAGCCTGACTCGACTCCCATGTTTGCCCATCCATGATCAGCAGGTGATTGCCCCAGGGCATGGGGGCGAGGAGATCTAAAAGCTCTCGGAGTTTGGAGGAGGCCGAATATCGAGTCGAGGTGGAGATTGTTAGGATTTGACGCTTCAAGCTTCAGCCCACATTAAGCCCACAGCGAGGTTTGCGATGAAAATGGAGTCCAACGAGACCAAGATCACCTAAAACGGAGCTCGGATGGAAGAGATATGAGCTTTTGAAGTCGGCACGAGATTCGAGGCGATGGAGGATCGTCGGCGGCGAGTGGCAGCGGCGCGGCCGCAGGCGGCGCCGCGCGGGACGCGCGACCCATACGGGCGAGCGGCCCAGGCGGGTGCACGACCCAGGCGGGCGCACGGCCCAACCGGGCGCGCGGCCCAGGAGCGCGCAGGCCCGCACGCGGGAGCAGGCCGGCCCAGGCCCAGCGGTCTGCTGGCCCTTTGCCCCGGTCCACCGTGGATCGGGCGGTCCACGGCTGGACCTGTGGACCGCACGGGCGTTTCCCACATGTTTCGCACGGTCGACGGTACTATTCTGTGGACCGATCACGATCGGAGGGCGTGGGTTGATCTGTTTTTTGATCCGACGGTTCAGAACCTGATTTAGGTTGATTAAGGACTCTTAAACCTAATCTAATTGGGTTTTAACCCTTTAAAAGGGCCTGTGCGTGAAACAGAGAGGAGGTGGTTCGGATTTTTTCACCGTACAGAGCCGTACGAACTCGAGAGGAGGGAGAGAAGCGAAAGTGCTGAGAGAGAAGGAGCAGGAGGCTTCTGGACAGCGGTCGCCAGGCACTTCAGGGGTTCAGGGGGGTCTTCAAGAGAGAGAGAGCTTTTGTGAGGGAAACTTCTAGTGAGAGAGAATTGGATGTACAAGGGTTGAGGGTGAGGTCTCCTCTTGTAAATTTTTTTTATCATAGTGAAGTTTGCATGCCCCGTTGAGGCAAGCCCTTTTGTGGCTGATCCACGTATTTTGATTGTTTTTTTTTTTATTTTGTTTCTTCTTTCTTCCTGCTACATCGCGTGGTACTGAAAGGATCTTAGGAGGTGGTGTCCTGGCCAGACATCCACCCAACAATCTCTAAAAAACTCAATGATAATTGATTGTGAGATTGGAAGAAAATAATCTGTTGTAAAGTTGTAATTGATGAGCTGGTAAAATCCAACTGGGTTGGACTATGAACCTATGAAAATAATCAGACTGTAATTTTGAAGAAATTATAGTTAGAATTCTCAAACAAATTTGCTTGAAGAGTGGATGTATGTGTTGAGTTTAGCACTGAACCACTATAAATATCTGTGTTTGTGTTTGTGTTTGTGATTGTGATTATTCTTACTTCTATTTATTGTTTCATCTTAAGTTTATTTCTGCTACATCTTTATAATTCCTGTTTATCACTTTGCATACACAATCTAAATTGATTTTGAGTACACAAATTATTTTTAACTCTAGTCTTAAATTTTTTAAAATCCAATTCACCCCCCTCCCCTCTCTTGGGTTACTGCCTTTGGAAAATAATAGTTATAGACATTAATTTCATTAGGGTTATGATTTCTGAAAACACAGCCGCTTTTGGAATAGATAGAGTAGACAGAGTTGATCAATATAACTATTTCTTAAAATAGTTAAAGCTGACATGGATGTGATCAATATTACTACTACTTAGGACTATTTAGTGAAAACTATTTAGTGAGCATGAGGACCTATTTGAAGCTTTATTGTCTACAAAGGCAGGCAACTTTTAATACGGCAGAGATGGCCTTCTTTTTTTTTTTGATAAGATAGAGAAATCATATTTATCTTGTATGAATGCATTTAATAAAGTTAGAAAATAAAATATCATGCAAAACAAAGCTGGCAGATTTATCCACACTATCACACAGGAGACGACTCAGTCTATAACCCAATCCATCTCCTAAAAAATATGTCTAGCACTCAAGAAGAAACTCCCTTATGGCCCACTAGATGTCATGCAGAAGTAAGTGGGTTGTCGATGACCCCTTCCAACTCTGGATCTACTTGATAATTGTAATAGAATCATCTTTGATAACTAAATAATCGACTCTCAGCAACCACGTCATATTGGTGAACCCTATCCAGGCCGTCCTCAACTCTGTTTCAAATATCGAGGTATCCAAAATTTGACATCCCCCTATTGCTACAAATCTAAAATGGAGATCCTAGATGATAAATACCGCATTATTTTTACTGTCACCATCTAAAATACTACCATCAAAGTTGACTTAGAGAAAAATTGGAGTTAGGGCCTTCTATGTAAACCAACCAGATCACTACTAGAGTGAAAGATGGGTTGTAGTTGATCCCCAACCTATGCATGGCTTTGTGCCCCAAAACCTTAGGTTTAGGTTATAGTTCAGTCACTTGAAATCTTAGGTTTAAGTTAGGTCAACCAACGAGGATACATATTGGATGGTTTCCACTAATTACTTGTGATCTACCAAGAAAATATCAAGAAGCTGTATTATGCAATCTGCCTCCTAAACACACCTAATAGATAGCCATACTTCATTCTAATATTTAAACTTATTTTACTCACAGATGTTGGCTAGGTTAGATAAAAATAAGACAATCAACCAATATAAAAGAACATAACCCAGTTTCAGTTAGAATTTAAATTTGAAGCAACAGAGTTGGGCTTGCCCTTGCATTCTAAAATTTCGCACATGGGTGTTTTCATAGTCCTAGAGCATTCACACAAATGGCACAAAACATGATAGATCAATTCAAAAATTAATGCACTTTATAACATCAAATTATAAATATTTCAACATTATTTGTCATTCTCAGAGTTCATAATGAATAAAATAAAGGAATAATTACAGTGACACCTATTCAACTTTTGGTGAGAAACACTTTCACCTCAGAACTTTTATTTTTTTCAATCAGACCCAAACCTAATATTTATTTCCACTATGGTCCAACCTAGGAATCATGAACACGTGATTGTCACGTGATAATCGAACATGTCTCCTATTCCTGATATCCTTCCCATTAATTTAGAATCAAGACGCCTGCCTGATCTTCCATTGCCGCCGCTGCCCACCGCGCACCCAACTCCGTGACTTCGATGAAGACCGTGGCCTCAACACTGACCGCCGAACCTGTCAGGCTTTCGAGTTCCATCTGTGTTCCTCTCCCAATCTCCCATCTCGTCCATGTTCTTGCGAGGATGACCACGAAGTGTGGGAGGAGCGGAGAGTAGTGGATTGAGCGAGGATTGGAGCAGGTGTTCAATGATATGCCAAAGAAAGATGTGGTCTCATGGAATTCTGCGATACAAGGCCTTGGGCAAAATGGACATAGCAACAATGATTTGAAGATAGCAGAGAAAGCATGAGATTCGAAGAATTTCAATCTCAATACATTTATTTCTATATTGACCAGTTGCAGCCATGGTGGTCAAGCTAACTGAGGCATGGATTATTTCTACTCCATGAGGAAGAAATATGGCATTATCCCTCACACAGCTTAGAATATTGCATTTGTGTCGTTGATATGCTTGGAAGAGCTGGTAGGCTAAGCGAAGCTCATAGTCTGCTTCGTAGGATGCCTTTTGGACCTAACTCAATCGCATGGCATGCCCTTCTCAAAGCATCTATGATCCATGGTGACGCTGATCTTGGAAGAAGTGCGGCAAATGGTGACGCTGATCTTGGAAGAAGTGCGGCAAAAGAGCTGCAGATATTGGAGCGTTGCAATGCCCATGAGCTATTTAGGACTGGCAAATATTTATGGTAGAACGGATAACATGGTGGAATCAAGAAGGCTTTGATTTTGTCAGGAAGAAGGAATCGAGGAAGGAACCTGGGTGCAGCTGGGTTATACAAACTTAAGAATCTCATTTATATTTGCGTTTGCTTCACCTAGATAGCACACGAAGCTGGATAAGGAGGGGAAAAGGAAAAGAACAATGGAAGTTGAAGGACTTGAACATGCTTGCTTTAAATTCAACGGCAGCGAGACATACACCTTCTGAAATGCGTATTCTTATCTGTATTCTCTCCTAAACCGACAATTGGTATGTATATCCTTGTAAATTATATTTTTCTACAGCCATGCCCTTTCCTTGTTTATATGTTTATAAACAACAGAGTGACTTCTAGCGTGAGAAAGAATACAATGCCCTCCTACACCTGCACAAAAGCCCTTCTAAACCGCATAACCTCCCTTCCAATAAAATAAATTAATAAAAAAAAAAAAGGAAAGGGTAAATCGAAGCATGGTCTCTTTAAAAGATTGCTGTTTGGTGGATGAATTTTATCTTTCATTGTTTGTTTCCCTACAACAGCAGTATTTTTACATGAATTGAAGGACTATAAGCATAAATTTAGCACTGAGACATGATTCCCAAAGATAGCCAAAAATACGTTTGATACTCATCCTCCAACCAGAAAACATTGGACACAAAATCTATAGAACAATTTCACCCTCTAGAAGATCGAGGACATTGGTCCAGGGATCCGGATGAACAGCTGAGCTATATTGCAACTCAAAATTAAGTATTAAAATCTAATTAAAAAAGGTCACGTATTATGGACATACGGGAGTGGAATGAAAGGTAGACTCTCTTTCAAGCATCTCACATTTACAAGGAAACCAACATTTTATGTGGCTACTGTCCCGTCTCCACTCAAAGTTATTTTATTTTCTAATTTTGAGTGAAAGTGTTTCTTGCCAAAAATTGAAAAGATGTTGCTGTAATTTTCCTTTAATTGGTTCCTTAATATTGCATGTCAAAGAAGCAGAATAGATTAACTAGAAGACCCAACCGAATATGTGATTGATATGGTCCCTTAGCAATTTGAAACAACGAAGTACAATTAAATAAGAACCACACATAGCCAACAAAGTACAAAACTAGGACACTCGGAGTTTGCTAGCCTGATAAAGCTTCCACTCTCGAACATTCTTATTCTTTTTTTGATGAAAATTGAACATTCTTATTCATCTAACTAGACTTTGCCTCCACAAGCTTCTCAATTAGATCAGCAGCATCCTGCACTGTCGTGATGCTCTGCGCACTTTCTTCTTCAACACTGATCCCAAATGCCTCCTCAAGGCCCATGACAATCTCAACCTACAGAAGAAATAAAGACTTTCATATAGGCATATGTGTGCTTAACCGTCCAAAATTTGCAAGAAAAATGGTAACTCTCGTCTGGTCTCAGAGACGTGGACATGCAAACGTTCTATAAGACTCCATTGCAGGAATTATGCTTTCAGGTGCCAACCGAAAAAAAAAAAGAAAAAAAAAGAAGGATCAAAGAAGTGAACCAAGCACCACGAATTTTGGCAAGATAATAGTCCTGATGTTCACAAGATTTCAACTATGGATGACCTTGCAATGTACCAGTATAAATTCTGCAAAATCACAAAATAATGGGAATGCAATGAATAATACCGTGTCAAGTGAATCAGCTCCAAGTGTTGAAAACTTTGATTCACCACTTACAGGGGTATCATCAGATAGCGCCAGCTGCTTCTTCACTATTTCACACACCTTTTGCACTGTCTCTGGTTTTGCCTGCTTAAAATGTCAAGGTCCACATTACATAAATAATTGATGATAGGAATGAATGTCTCGGTTGCACATGTCAGATGGTAACAGAAGGCAATAGTCCACTTATGTAAGTTGACTACACACGGGTAAATGGTCAGAAATGCACGTTTAAGAAAACCCATAAAGTGTCTCATACAGGTATGTTTTTGCTATTTTTGATAGAAATTTACAATGATGGTGTCCTAATGCAAAAAGAAAATCCAACAATTTATGGAACAAGATAGTATCCATAGATCTAGTTTTAAAAATGTTATTCTCTCAAAAAGATAAACACCTAATAATGTTCGGTATTGTGTGACTTTAAAAAATGGAAAGCTGCTGGTTTTGAGATACATACAGCACAGGAAACTTGAAAGCGTCGTTGTCGCGGGGCTGCTTGCAACCGAACCGATGGAAAGCCATTCCTTTGAATGGAAAAGGAAACAGATTTCAGTCCAGAAAAACCCTTCACAACCTGCACAATGACAATAAACATCCATACTTGGTTTATACTATAAAATCATTGAATCATCAAATTTCAGTCTGGAAAAGAGACAAAACATGTTCAGCCACAACTCTTCTATAAGGAATCTTTCAACTATGGGAAATATTCAGTAGAAATACAATATCAGTTTCTACCGAAATAATGGTTCGTGGCCATGATAACTGATCACTTATGCTCTCAAGAGTCGTGCAAAAACATGCATTTCATTATTTTTCTCACATCAAGTAGGTCATGCCACCTGGCCTATATTTGACTGTGCAGCATAATCCAGCTTATTAGTGATGCATAAATTTTGAAAGAGAGTTTGACTTTATATTAATCTGGGACTGGGTCTGCTTTGAAGAATGGTGACATCCCAAGAATTATAGAAATGACATTCAAAATCCTAGCTTCTCCTTATTTTGAGTAGAATGATTGCAAGATTTTCTTTTCCTTAACTTCTATTCACTCTTTTAAACTGTTGTCCTTCTTAATAAACACTTTACTAAGAAATTAAACATTTTGAAGAAATAACAAAATTTATGACTAGAGCAAACCACTTGAACACAGATACGCACCCCAATAGAGGAAGAAATAACATCCATCTAAAAACAAAATAAACATCCACTCAAGGTAATAGGCAATGTGCTAGCCTTCAAGAGAAAATATCATTCCTCAGTTTGCACTTGTGCAAGCTAAAAGCAACTTTAGAAAGGTTATAAGAGTGCACACAAATCTAAAGCACCTAATCCAGAGAATCTAAATTTGAAATCAGCATTCACCAGTCAATCATACACTAATATCTTTAGTTCCTTATAGGCTCTATTAGAATCTGGTTAAAAACATATTCAGCATCAATTGCTCCAAACATGCGAGCTGCACGCATCAAATAGACAAGAGTCCATCAAGTTATGCATCAGGAAGTCTCAGGAAAGAGGCAGACGAACACAAAGACGAAGAAGGAAAATGCTATTTGTACAAGAAATCTCTCGCAAAGAAGGAAATTTTTTGAAAAAAAAATTAATGAACAGCATAATGTCTCCCTGAATAACACATTTACTATTCAGCAAGTAACAGTTCAAGCTCTATGAGGTTCACAAATCCAGACTTTAGTAACAAAATCTTAGCAAATTGATTTTGTAAACAAATAAAAAGAAATCAGTAATAATGGACTCACCCCCTTAAAACTCGGGGCAAGGCATGCCGCCTCCAAACTGGAAGTCAGGCATCTTTAATCGAATTAATATTTGCATGCTTAAAAACCACATCTTAAACAAGCATGAATTTTGTCATCTGATACTGAAACTGCTCGCACCACTATGAAAAGAAAACTCTTTTTTCCCTTTCTCATCAAAACAAAAAAACCCATAAACATTTCATGTCTTCGGATCTTACAAAACGGAAGATTCAGTAAGAAAAAACTCACGTACCATCAAAAAGAACCAAAAAATCGTAACAAAATGGTTGTCGAACGACGCCATTAAGTTCCGAAACCTCAAGATAATAAAATCCATTCAATGAAAACAGAAAGCGGCTTCCTGAAACAGAATCAAGGAAAGAAACACAAAAATACACGGTATCCAGAAAGAAGAGCCTATTAAATCGTCAAACACCAAAATGAACAAATAAAAATCTCAAACCATCAAAAAATCGGCGCTATACCAACACAAATCAGCCATCAATAACCTAAATCTCATCCACAAAACCAGACCCGAGCGCGGGAAAAGAAACGAAGAACAGATCGAACAAGAAGGGAGTTCAGAGAGATCGATACCGGAGCCCGCGAGGTCAATCGAGGCCGAACAGAGGTAGCGGTCACCGTCCCCGAGATCGAAGCCATGGATCGATCCGAAGAAAGAGAGAAGGCGAGAGGGAGAGATCTAACAGGGGGGCTGATCTCAGGGGGGCGACGAGCACGAAGTGCGCGATTTGGAGGCGTTCCCCGTTTTCGCATATAAGGAGAGCGGGCTAGGGTGTCGCTTTGGGGCCCACAGGACTTTTATCAGGAGGTGCAAGTGAGAATACGAATTGACTATAACGCCATTGGATGTTCTATCGAACAACGATTGATTTAGACTGGGTTACTGGTAATTCGGGCAAGAGATGGGTGCGATTTCGGAAGGATTGGTGGGTTTAGAGGGGCAGGGAAGGCGTATCAACCCAACAGGTTTGGGAAGGTCCGGAGCCCATGAAGTGAGGCTTAGGTTATGTCCGGTGCTCATTGATCATCAGGTCGAACCCAGCAAAACTTTAGTTCCAAACTAACTTTTCTATTGCACTTGATTAAGGATCATATTTTTTGAAAGATACTAAAATATCAAGTTATTCCTTTCTTCTTCATCCTATCTAATTTTTGTCAGCTTCTATCCATCTTTATTCCTTTTGAATATATTAAATCACTCCTTTATACTAGCATCGCTCGGCTAGGGCTGAAGATGAGTCAGATTTAACCTGATTGTATCCGTATTCGTATCCTATTTGTATTGAATTCGTATATACATTATCAAGTCCAATCAGATCCGAAAGTGGATCTAGATGCTTAGCCAGATGCAAATTCAAATATAGATCACTCTTTTTTTCGGGATTTGGATCCGAATAACCATATAATATATGTCATTATATTCCAAGTCCTAAATCCAAACCAAGGTCCATATCTGCATGCCCTTTCCCACAATCCCATTGCGATTGTGTTGCCCCTTCAAAGTCGGACTTCTCTTCAAAGTTTTGAGAGTCCAAAGTTCATCTCTTCAAGTGACGGCTAAGGTTTTCTTTCCCACTCCCCCACCCCACCACAAGGCATCCCTACCTAATCAGTGATCGATGACTAGCATCCTTCCTGACCGATGACAACAAACATCCTTTCCGTTTAGTGTTTGGCGACGAGCTCCTTCTCGACTGGCATTCGATGACAAGCATCCTTCCTAATTAGCATTTGGTGATGCATGTCCTTCCCGACCAACATCGAACAACGAGCGTCTTTCTTGACTATGAGACAATCATCTTTCCTTCTTTTCAACTCTTAACTCTTCCAATCAAGCTTGTTGTAAACTTCTATTCTTTAAATACTTTGAAACAAGATTTTCCATCAATATGTGTCCAAGATTTAGAATTTTGAATTCTATGATCCCATCTATTGCTCAAAAGGTATGGGCAGCTGCTAAAAGCAATCTCTTATAATAGAATAATTTTTATAATTTTTATCAATGAAACCTATAGTTCATGTATACTGTAAACTTAGAGTATGCAGACCAAAACCATAAGTGCCATCCTAAATTTCTTGTCACAACAACTCTCAAAATATATTAGTTGTTGTTTATAATCTCAATTAAATCAAAAGTTCATAATTACAATTTGATAAAAGAAAATAGATTTGAGTAGGATTTACAATTGCACACCCTGAACTCAACATCCAAGTCATCCATATGACACAGCCATACACTCTCTAAGATAAGGCCCAAGAAAATATGCAGCGTCTAAAAATTTGTTACAACCTTAGTATCAGTGGACAATAGTGATTAACAAATAATAGCATTTATACAATTATAAAATTCAATCTTCCGACCAATAATAATAATGCTCTATCTATTCACCCTTTATTTTTTTACCCATGATCCCAACCATAGCCAAGTACTTGACATTCTACATCCCTGAAATAAAAAACAAAGAGGTGGTACATAATACCCTAACCCAACCTATCAACCTAACTCAATAGGCCACTTGAATCTTAAAGTGGCAGAAAAAAAAAAGAAAAAATTGGAAGAATACTCCCAATGGAGTCTTCTTCCCAAATAGACTTCCAATTGGAGTCGGAAATCACTGTCAGGAGGAAGTCAAACTCCTCTCCTCCAATCCTATTTAAAGGAAAAAAAGCTTCCCTCTTCTTTTCGTCAAAGATCAATGCCCCAATCAAAGGAGATCACTAGAGTTTTCTTTGTGGAAGCCGTCACTGTGCCCACCCAATTGCAGCCTAAACATTGTAAGAAAAGTCAGGTAAGAACTTGAGACTCTTAAGTGGATCTTTTTCCTAGCTTCTCCAACCATCAGAGTCTCGATTTCAGCTAGCAATCACTGCATTTTTTTTGAAGAAATCGAGCCCTATTTCCTATATTTTTTCATTGATTTTTTTCTTTAAATTTTTGATGTTGTTCGATGCCATCAATCATCGAGAAGGGAAGCACCAGCTGCACTGTTGAGGCCCCAATCACTAACAACCATGGCCACCGATGGTGGAACATCCATTGCTTTGGGGAAGAGGGGATTAGCCAAATCCCCTATTCTATCAAGAGAGAAAAGGAAGAAGAAAGGAAAAAGAAAAAGAAAAAAAGAGAGAGAAAGAAAGAAAAGGAAAAAGAAAAAAAGAAAGAAAAAGAGAAGAGTTTCTCTCTCCTCTCCCATGAAGAGAGTTTCTCTCTCGTCTCTCCTTCCTCTCTCTCTTCACTTTCTCTTTCTATTTTTTCTTTAAAAAATCTTACTTTCTCTCTTTATAAGTTTTTCTCTCTAAAAATGTCTCTCTTCTAGGATTTTTTAGATCTTAGAAAGATCATCTAATAGCCTTGATAGATCCTAATGAATGATTCTTGACCATTGACTATTGGACAATCTATCGGTCCCCATCTTGAGCGAGCCAAATATTATAAGATTTTATCATCGATTGCATCTTAGCATCCTAGCATGACCCTTGATCAATTGGATTTCCTAGATCCAACCAACTGGGATGTTAGTTGCTATCATATAGCCAGCCCCGTAAAGATTTAGAATTTTTATTTTGAGAATAATCATGATTAAATTTTGATAAAAAATATGATTTTGGATATTAGATTTTGAAAGAGAATTTTAGGAAACTCATTGTTCATGCAAAATTAAGATGACTCTACGTTGAATAAAAAGGACTGTTTCAGATATTACTAGAGAGACATCAAACCAATAAGATAGCAATACTCCTCAGTAGGTCAATAGCATCCTTCACTAGGAAGGAGTCATTGATCCTACCAAGAATGCCCAGATGAAGCAACAAGAGCCAAGCATAACCCAAATAATGGAGACTCTAGTTGGTTTAGGACAATTACAACAACAATTGCCGCAATAGTTATTACAATAACAGTAAGTGCAATAATAAATACTGCCACCATAAAAATATGGAGAGCAGCTGGAGCAATGAAGTAATGTTATAGAATTTAAAAAGTTATCTCCACTGGTGTTCAAGGGGACTACGGAATCTTTAGAAATTGAGAATTAGCTTATGAAGATAGAGAAAGTATTTGTTGTTATGAGATATCATGACAATGAAAAGATCTTGTATGAATTATACAAGTTACAAGATAAGGCATTCAATTGGTGGCAAAGACTACAATACAAAAATGAACAAGATAAGGAACATTTCACCTGAGACAAATTTCAAAGGGCATTTAATGATCAATATTTTTTTTTGGACTGTAAGGATATAAAAAGAACAAAAATTTATTTATCAAAAACAAAGAAATAAGATAGTTGCAGAATATGAAGCTAAATTTTTAAAGCTTGTTAAGTTTGTCACGTGAACATGATCAAGTGTATAAATTTGAGATAAGACTGTGGATAGAAATTAGAAAGCAAGTGGTGCCATATAAATTAACTATTTATGCAGATATGGTGAATAAAGTAATGATAATTAAATGAAAAATTAATGAGGAATGTGTATAAAGGGAAAGGAATCAAAAGAAAAAAATAGGTCCAATGAATCTTAAGGGCAGAATAGTAAAAATACTGAGAGTTCAAATAAGAGATCGGTAAGTAACAATTTTAGACTGACAGATACCATCAAGTGTTCTAGATGTGGTAAAGTTTATGGTGAAAAAGATTATTATTGAAATATTGATACATATTTTGGTTATGGTCAGAAGGATCACAAAATAGTTGAATGCCTACAGAGAGTAGAGAGTCAACTTGTCCCAATAATTGAATATAATAAGGATAGAAGCTTAAAACCTCAGATCCAAGGAAGGGTCCATACTCTTGCACAACAAGATATACAAATTTCCAATGCAGTGATGATGAGCTCTAAAAGGGATTCTCCAAATTAATTTAATCAGTTGATTAGTTTTGCTTATAAGATAAGTAATGCTATACTTTTTCTATATTTATCGATAAATTATAAAATATTTTTCATATTAGACTATTCATGATTTATAATTTCAATGCATGATATTTTAGATTATCGAGTATAACTTTTTTTGATATGTCAAATGATTTATGATCGATTACATTGAATTTACTATGGATTATATTGATTGATTTTGATGTTGACTGATTTATGACTTTTCAAATTGGAATATGAAACGGTATTTTAATTTGAGATAAATTTTGACTTACAGTCTAACTATATATCAAATCCTGCCAGTGAGGATTAAATGCTAGTATTTTGATGCTCTATCAGTGGGATTGTGTGTTGGTATTTTAATACCCTACTAGTAGGGGTTGTGCACTGATATTTTAATATCCTATCAATTAATATATTGATATTTTAATACCCTGTCAGTGGGGTCATGCACTAGTGTTCTGATATCCTGCCATTAGAGGTTATGCAGTGGTATTTTCATTTTATTTATGGCTATCGAGATGAACGTGATATTTAAAAAAAATAATTTATAAATAAAAAATAAATTTACATGGATCTTATTTTGATTAGTATTGTATATTTTGAATTGATACATATTACATGCTTATTTTTAGTATATTATTATTGCTAAATTTATTTAGCTAAAGTTTATATTGCTTACTAGATTGTCTAGCTTATTACTCTATATTTTACTATTTCTACATATTCAGAGGACTAACTTGACTTGAAGATTTAATATGAAGATCGAATTAGAAGTAAAATTTTATATCTTTATTTTAGATTAGGCTTTATTAAAGTTGATATGAAACTATAGAATATTATTTATAAGACATTTGATTTAGTTATTTAAATTAAAGTTGAATATTAATTATTTGAATTTTATTCTACTGTTGCTTTATGATATCGTGATGACATGCCTTGTATACTTGTAGGAAGAGTTTTCAATGAATATGTGGTGGTTGCTATGACTCCTAGCTCACGATCTCAAATTAGAGGTATGATATGGTATAAACTTTATAGTTTAATAAAAATTTTTACACATCTATATCAATAATATAATAATAAATGAGAAATTATCAAATAATTATTACTTAAATTTCATGCCATAAAAAAATCACCATCATAAAACATGCATAGCAATCCAAATTTTTGTGCAATAAATCACATCAAATAATTTTCTCGAATTAGCATATAATAGATTTGATAATATTTAGGTTCTTGACTCTGGACTACCACAATCCCATTTTTGATCGTGACGTGGCATCACTAAGACCATATTTCTAATTCATGATGGGGCATCGATAGTATTATATTTTTAGCCTATGGTGGGCATCAATAATACTATATTTTTGGCCTACGATGGGGCATCTACATGGACTAGGCTAGTCCAGAGTACTACCACCCATCATTTAACTATATAATTTAATTACATGCTTGTTAAGTAAATATAACTTAAGATCATACTATTTTGTTAAATTTGATGCACATAAGTATCAAAGCTCGTACAAAACAGAATTAGAAATAAATGATGCATAAATTCATAAAATACCTTGTATACTTAATAGATAAGTATATAATGAGCAGTTATCATATATTGTGTAAAGCAAAATCACAGATATACAAAATAGTTTATATATATAGGTGATTAATATACAAGAACTCTTATCTCCACTGGTAACAAATTCATCTCAAATTGTAACTAAATTTAAGAACTGAATTGTACGATATCTTGCTCCAAGCCTTCTTATCTAGAATTAGGGGTTAATTGACATCCTGGAAACATGGGACCACCCTCCAAATACCCTTAATTGGTTTGAGAGAGAAAGAGGGATAGAGAGAAAGAAGAGAGAGAAGGAGAGAGAAAGCAAGAGCGAGAGAGAGAGAGAGAGAAATCTATAGTTTCTCTTCTCAAAAGAAAGGAGAAAACACATATGCGACTGCACGGTCCTAGTAAATGCAAAAGGCATAGCCTTTTGAGTGGCTGGTTTCCTTATCCTTGATGAGATTAAAACCTCAAGGATGATCAAACATCTCAAGCAACTATCATATCTTTTCTCCTATAAGAAAGTGTGGAATTCCACCTACAAAAATACAATTATGACCCTCAAGCATACCACCAGAACTTGGTGTAAGCTTAACTGCAGCAAGGTTAAGATTGGGGTTGAGTTGGCTTGGGTCGAGTATATAGCAGCAAGAGCAAGATGGTAATCAGTTGGCCTTATCACTTTCATAGGTGCACCCTTAAATACGATGCCATCAAGGCCATTGCATTGCTTGCTTCTTTTACTGATCTCATTTCAACAAAAGTAGCTGACCTCATTTCACCAAAAGCAAACATCATCTCATGATTTATATACACGTTAACAACAACATCACCTGGTATAGTAATGTTTCTTCCAATTGCAGCCATAATCTGATCCAAAAAAAGGGTAACCAACTGCTCATTAGCAATAGGAGAAAGGCCTCATGCCGATCATATTAAGTTGCCTATTGTGTCATTGCCTGATGAGGTATTGAAGAGAGAGCTGATAAAAGATAGGAAGACATGGCTCCAGGCAACCTATAGTGATGACCACAGTGCCCAACGATGACAGCCGATCCGATGGAAGGAAGAAGGAAAGAGAAACAAGGGAGATCATATTCCACAAAATCCAGTGACTCACTAATCTCAATTGGATCAAAGAAAAGTTTTACGGGATTAGAAAAAGGGCACAAAAGAAAGATGTAACATTTAACTCCTGCCAATATCCATTTTCTATGGTCAAGCAATTATTGATTTTATTAAGTTTTTGTGACCATCTTTTGAATTGAAGAGTCGCATAACTCTCAAAAGGGATTATGGAGACACATTTAGAGAAAAAAAGAGGTCTATAATATATTTGGTCCACTTTCTTGCCAGATAAATGCAACTATAGATTTATATATTAACTTCTAGCCAAAATAAACCTTATTTGTATGTGACGGCATATTTTATTTAAGGTGATTGGAATTTGAAAAAAATAATTAATTTTATGCATATGGGAGGAAGATATACGGGAGTTTATATTTATTAAAAAGTATGATACAATGGACATTGATCGTAAATTATTTATATTAATATCGGATAATGTTTGCACCAAATGCTGTTTGTATTAAAAAAATTATGAGAAGACTTTAAGAACATGTATATGTAATAGCTAATTCTTTCACATAAAATATGTCATATATATTATTAATTTAGTTGTACAAGATGGACCAAAAAAATAACATAGCAATTGAAAATATCAATCACAAAGTGGTGAAGATGTTCGAAGCTCTCCATTATACTTAAAGAAATTTAAGAAAAGTGCTAAATAATATAATTTGGAGATATATAGAGGTTTTTCATTTGATATCCCCAGATGACAGAACTATATGTATATGATACTTCGAGATGTTTGTTGTTATAAGAAGGCCTTTGAGAGATTACAGTATTTTGATCCTTATAAATTTGATATATGTCTAACAAATGACTGATGAAATGAGATAAAAGTATTTTATCAAGCTTTGAAAAATTTCTATAATATCACCAAATGTTTTTGGATATAATATATCCAATTGCAAATCTATCTTTTCAAGACTTTTATAAAATTCAATTATTAATTATTGAATGGTGCATAAATCCTAAGAATAATTTTTTTTTCTCTTTATAGCATTATTGATATAGGATAAATTTGACAAATATTGGCAGCAATCTAATGTTGTACCATTGGTAAGTTTATTTTTAGATCCTCACTATAAAATGAAGATGATGAAAGTTTATTACTCATAGATCTATCTTTTAAATGGAGAAAAAAATGTTAATGATATTCACAGTATCATTTGGAAGCTTTGTGGTAAGTATGAAAGAAAACTTTCTTCCTCATCTTTTCCACTTATTCATGATATTGGTTCATTGACAAATAGCAAATATATTTCTGATAATTTTGATGAGATGAAAGAAAGATAAAAGTGGTTCACATAATTTATGAAGAAAAATGCACAAAGCAATAAGTTAAAATAGATTTAGATATATATATATGGAAGAACTTGTATGGTCATTGATTGAAGATGATGACTTTGATATTTTAGGTTGGTAGAAATCTAATGATTCAAAGTATCCTATTCTTGCTCAGATTGTAAGAGATAGTTTGACAATTTCAATATCTATAATAGCATCAAAATTAGTATTTAGCATAGTTGAATGAGCGATAGATCTATTCTAAAGTTCATTAGATCTTAATATTGTTAAAGCTAGTATTTATCTTCAAGATTGACAAAGATCTAGGAAAAAGATAATTTACAGTATTTGATATAATATTTTTGTTAAATTTAACTTATTTATAGTACTTTACTAATTATTTTTTTATTTTTTTAGATTATATTGCATCTACTGTTCATAATTTTGATTGTCCTACTATATCGGATAGTTATTCTAGGATCTATATTGAAGATTCAAACAAATCAATAATAATTCATATATTATGATAAAATAAATGAATATCAAAAATAATTTGTTATTTTTGTTTATATTTGTTGAAACTATTATACTAACATTATCATTTTTATTGCATGATGACTAGAACATTGAAAATTGTCACATGATATTATTCAATTAATTTGAAACTATTTTACTTGATAATTTATGATTTTTTTCTAAAAATATTTTTGTTTATGGGATGCATTTAAAATTTATCTTCGAATAAGATAAACTATGGTGGATGGTAGTTGTGTTTTTGATACTATTTATATATTTAATTTCTTGCTCTTATATCATTTATGTTATAGAGATTATACTATTTATTTGAATTATTTATTATTTAAATCCTTGTTCTTTTAATATTGGATGCCATAGATCTAAAATAATATTATAGTTCTCATTATGATGAAGTCAAAATATATATCAAAGTTTTAGTGAGAAAGTAAGTATATATTTATTATTTTTGAATGATTATTATTATTTAGAAATATTCATGCATCTCAATTGACTTTCTTATTTTCTCATATTAAAATATATTTAGGTACTTCTAATATAAGTATAGACAAGCATACATTCATGTTAACTAGGAAGAGTGTTAAAATTATATTTTTAATTGAATCTTTTCTTTATGATCATGCATTATTACTGGTTTTATTTTGCTTAAAATTAGATTAACATCTAAAATATCATATGATTTATATTTGCATCTAGATAAAAATATGGATATACTTAATATTCAATTTGTATTCATATCTATTTAGAATGAATATGGATATACTTAATATTCAATTTATATCCATATCTATTAAGAATAAATATAGATATTAATTTTGATACCATTTGATATATGTATCTGTATCCATATTTGCTGAAAAATATGGATGTATCCATATCCATATTTGTCAAATAATATGGATACAAGTATAGATATACCAATATCTGATCCATTTTAAGCCATATACTCGATCTATGTTTTACCCGTCTAAACAATTTAAATCATCCTTTTCTCATTTTATTCTCAATTATTGTTACCTTCATGTTTTTGTAAATATATTTCTTATTCAATTTTTGCTTGTGTTCCTATATATCCATTTCAATATTCTTATTTTAGTTATACTCATCTTATACATGTGTTATTTTTTGGCTGGTTACTATTTTGTACCATAAGTCTAACTATTCATATAGCTATCTTAAATTATAAAATTTCTTCTTCAACTTAGTAGATATCCTATATCACATAACATTCTAAGTTGCACTTCTCCATTCCTTCCAACTTAGTTTAATCCTATATATAATATCTTCTTCAATCCCCTCTTCTTTTAAACAATCAATCCTAAATATCAAAAACGATCATCATTAGAAACTTCATGAACCTCAATTTTTGCTACACCTTTGTCTCTATTTCTAATTTTCCTAAATATCAAGGAATATCATTTTGAATACATCCATATATAACTAAGATAAAATGGCAATTCTTTTGAGCAAATCCTTGGTATAAATCTATTTAAGTTGAAAATTTGCTAATGTTATTGTCCATAGTTCTCATACTAGTACCTGTTCTATTTACATATCCTAATGACATAATATAATTAATAGAATTCATTTTTCTAATATCTACTATAAAACTTTTCCAAAGATCATATGTGTTCTTTAAATTAATTAAAATTATATAAAATGTTATTTCTTTTCTTTATACTTCTATATTAATCTTTGAAAGAGAAAAATAACTTATATAGTGACTTTTTTAGCATAAAATCAAAGTGGTTCTCTAATTTTTTTTTATTGGTGCTCAGTCATCCTCTTCTAAAATTTCATAGTATAGCCTATAGGTTTATAAATTATAATCTAGATAGATTACAAGACTCAATATGAATCATTTTAGCTACCTCGTGTATTCAGAAGAATCATCAAAATCTAAGAGGGCTGCCAAACCATTATGGATCACTATCATTACAGGTATGTAGAATGATCGCTAGACTCGATGTGCATTGTACTTTGACCACTATGAGCATGATTAAATAAGGTCAAGAGTAAGATCCACCACATTTAGAAGTCGAATCATATGCCAAACTTTAGGAGGCTTTAACTTGGTAATGTAATGTGTGTGTGTGTGTGTATATATATATATATATATTTAAAATTGGCCTTGTTTTGAGATCTACAACTTTAGAATAACCCCTTAGGGGGTTAAGTTGGACCAACATTTTATTATTTGGGCCTTAAAATAGACTGGTTAATCAAAATTTTTCTTTAATTGAAGGTTATGTTCCAAATCTGCGAAGAGTTGGACCAAACAATAAAAGACAAAATTGATGTACAAATTGAAATCTATCTTTTATAGGATTTTAATATTTTTTCATGATTTTTTATACTAGTTATGCTTTTTTTATATTTAATCTTATTCAAACTAGGAGAGGAATCCTACTCAAATTATATAAAGAAAGACCTCATCATATATATATATATATATATATATATATATAAAGTAAAACTCTGTAGAGAAGCATTGTGTTGTTGCCAACTCAACTTCTCAACTGAGTTTTGTTGTGTCACTTGTTTCCTATGCGCCATGTGGCGTATGACACATTGGAGCTGACTGTGCACCCACATAGCTGCATACTTTTTTTTTTTGCTCGGTGTGCTCAGGACTTCCTCTGAAGCTTCTTGAAGCTTTTTTTTTTGTCCCCTCTCCATGGGTCTCTGCCGTTGTTGTTCTCCCCAACCCCCCTCCCCTCCCCCAGCTTTGGCACCACTAACCCCCTCGCCTGCCTTCCACACCATCCCCATCTTCGTCGTCGCAGTTGCCACCACCTCCATCGCCGTCTTGTTGCCCAGAGATGGAGCCCAAGAGAGGGGGAGGGTGGATTGGATTATTTTAAAATTTTAGTGATTAGTGCACTCAAGAAATATGCTATACTTATTAAGTGGAGTGAGTTGATTAGCTATAAAAATGAAATCAATCACAAATGATAGGTAGGCAAGTATAAAACATAAAGAATAAGTAAAAAGATGTAAGCACAATAAACACGAGATTTATAGTGGTTCGGTGCCAATCTTGCACCTACATCCACTCCCCAAGTCTCTACTTGAAAATTCAATCTACTAAATGAATTTCAAGATACAAAATATCGAACCACCCTGATCCTTACTATCCAAGCAAGAATACTTATTTTTCGGATACAAACCAACTCTCAACACTCTAATTTTAGGTTTGGATCAACCTATCCAAGTTTTGGAACCTCCCAAAACTCAAAACCTAAAATACAATAGCAAGAAAAATAGTGTATAAAATTTCAGCACAACAATCCCTTAAATAAGCACAATAAATATAATAAAAATATAATACTTAAGGAAAAAAAGCTTTTACTGAATATCCTCAATGAATTTGCACACTAGAATGCAGCTGGAGCGTGGTTGGTGAGCTGATTGAATGCTTCTTTCCTCTCTTTTTGGAATTTTTTGAATTTTCATGGATGCGAGCTTTGAATGCTTGAAAACTTGTTGATTTCTCACCTTAAGAGAGTATTTATATTCTCCATTTTCATTTGAGAGTGTCTTAGTGTCGATTTAGAGCTGTTGGAGAGTGTTTGATGCACATTAAATACATCAAAAATAGACTGAAAATTAGCCATTACGCGTGCTCGTCAGAATGGGATGTCCCATGGGATTTCTCACTGGCAATGGGATGTCCCATGGGATGCCTCATTTGGCCAGACAAAAAACTGACTCTCTGTTTTGATCTCAGGATCTCAGAGGTCATCCCACATGGATCATCCCACTGCGTGCCATAAGTCAAAACAGTGTGTGCTAGCTATCTAATGAAAGGGGATGACCTAGATGGGTGGTTTTATTTTGTACCAACCTAATTTTTTATGTATTTAAGGTCCGAAACTCACACAGAACACTTTCAAATGCTTTTAAATCAATTCGATACTTTCAAAATACTTCAAAAATATCTCCAACTTACAAAAACTTCAACTTTGACATGCTTGAAGGAGCTTTTTGAATTCAATATTTTAGACTACCTGAAACATCATTAAAATATTCTTCGAAGACAAGAAACTCATTAGTAGTCTCCTCAAATGGTTTGTGAGCATCAAAATTAATTCTTGAAGCAACAATCTCTTCCTTTTTAATGATGATAAAATATTTGAGTATTCATAAAACAAATCCATAAAGCTCAAAGAATTGAGTTTGTGAAGCACTTGAAGGAACATGCTAAAGATTAAGCATAGAATATCATGAGATACATATTTTCAGCAAGTTGTAATATTTTAAATCATTTTGCTGAAACTTATTTATGAAGATATCAGATTTTTTCAAAAATTATTTTGAATCAGCAAAATCTTCTCCTTTCTTGTATGAAATAGATAAAAATAATCATTTTGATCATTTTGAAAAAGATCTCTCTCTTTCTTATATAAAGTGTAGTCAAGTTATAAAATTTTTCTTATTGGAACAAAGATGGTTCATAGAAGAAATTTCTTCTTCTCTTCCTTATTTTTAGTATAGAGCAATATGTATGAAAGAAATCTTTCTTTCTCTTTTTCTTATTTTGATATCAAGGCAAAGATGAAAATATCAGAGCAAGAATTAAAAGAGAAGATATTAGAGTATTTTGTAAAATCAAAAATAGATGTATCAGAGTATTTTGATATCAAGACAAAGATGAAAATATCAAAACACTTAAGAAAAATGGATGTATCAGAGTATTTTTCAAAAAGTATCAAAATAAAAGTAAAGATAGACATATCAGAGTAAAAGATGGGTGTATCAGAGCAAAATACTGTATCGTATCAGAAGAAAATTTGCAAAAAATTTAGATAGACTAGACTACACTACTTTCTCTCCCTTTTTGACATCATCAAAAATGGACTAGAGAGAGTAAAATTTTTCATGCTTGTGCATCAGGTATCAGAATAATAGTGCAGTCATTCAAGTGAATTAGTCATTCATTCATTCTAGAACAGAAGTGGGCCATATAAAATGATAATAATGGATAACCTCATTCATTAATTACAACAAAAAGAGAGATTACAAGAGTCATAATATATATATCCATGAGCATACAGCTCTCCTACATTCAACTGCTAAAACAAAAATACAACAACTAAGCAACCTAAAAGTCTAGTACAAAAAGATCAGATCAGTGAGAGCGAACATCGAGCTCAAGATCAAGAGAAGTGAAACAAGATCAGTCTCATCCTCGATCGAAGGGTCTGGTCTGAGTAGAAGATGTTGGGAGACAGAATGTAATGGACTAGACAAAGGCTGGCTCACTAGATGCAGAGGGTCTGGACTGAAACTGAGTCTTAATAGCATCAAGCTGGGACAAGACCCCTCTCACAAAAACACGGAGTCCATCAAGATCAGAAGATACAAAGTTCCTCGAGTCTCGGATATCAACTCGGATCAGCTCAAGTGTAGAATGAAGCAGGCTGTGGAGTCTCTCTATCTCTCGAGTTAAATCAGCCAGCTGAGGTGAAGAGGTGGTCAATATGCTCGCTCCTGTTGATAGAGAATCTAAAATTAGTCTGATCTCCCTCTCAATGTCAAAAATTTTACCACTGAACCTGAGTAGGGAACCCTCCATATTCTTCAATCTAGAACTCAGATCAAATAAAAGCTTCATCAATGAGGATATGTGTGGCGCGACTGAAAAGTCTGAGGAAGGGTCAGAAAAAGAACTCAACAGAGGTTGATAATACTGCTGCTGCTGCTGGAGAAACTACTGCTGAAATTGATGAAGCTGCTGAAGAATCTGATCCTAAAATCGCTGCAGCTGAACAGATAGAATGCCTGCCACTCTCTCAGCTAACAGTCCCTTCTCATCCTCTCCCAAACTAAAAGATAATATGGTACAGCTCGATGATGAGGGTACACTGACTGAGGATCCTATCTCAGGCTTCGATACAGGGTGATCAACTGAACTCTGTCTGGGCACAGGTGGTGAAGGTGGACCCTCCCCCTCAGCATGCTCTTCCTCCTCATCCTCCTCTTCGGCTGTAGCTGCACGGCCCTTGGCCCAATGGCCATCAACTCTGACACACCCCATGTGCCAAAGGGAGTGGTTATTGTAGGTGTCAGTGTTTGACAATCTACAAATAATCTCTCCCTTAAAGCTCACTCCAGACTCTCTAAAAATCATCGTAAGAGCCATACCATATGGCAAGGGAGCTTTGGATCTATTCAAGGCTTCCCTCATGGCATCGATCATCAAAAAAGATAGATTCAGGAGAGTCTTAGAGACAATATGGTGCATCACGTAAATATCTCTATCAGTCATCAAATCATATCTTCTCCCTCTAGGAAAGAAAATCTTAGACACCATGTGGTGGAGCAATCTCATCTCCATACTCAGATCTTTAGCTTCAATTTTCAAAAATCCTTCTACATCCTCTCTTCCAAAGATAGTCCTAAGCTCGCTTTCTTTTCTGAGAAGCTCATCTAGGCAGCTATCCTCATAGGACGTCTGAAGAAGTCTACCTAGCCTAGGTGCATTCAGAATGATTTGGACACCCTTCACAATTGACCTCAAAACTCCATCAGTGAAGACAAGATTAGAGTAAAATTTCTTAACAAGATCAATGTAAACAGGCTCGGATAAATTACAAAAAAATCTCCATCCTTGCTTAATCAATTTTTCACCACTCCTCAAGAAACGAAAGTCTACATTTCTTCCCAGAGCTACTTTCCTTACAGATAAAGGGGTCTTACTTGGTGTGATCGATGGAGAGGCTTGAGCCGGTGCTTGAGCAATTTTTTTCTTTCGTTCCTCAGCCTCCAGGGACCTTACTGACTTTTTTTCCACGGCAACCTCATTTTGGGAGCCATTATCCTAAAGAGAGTAGGAGAACCAGTCAAGGAGATAGAGAGGGATGAGGGATGGATGGAAAAGAAGAAAAGAAGAGGATTTCAAGGTGATTGTCATGGATTTTGCAAACTAGGGCTTAAGATTTTGATGGAAAGCAAGAGGGTATGCCGAGAGAGAGTGTTTGCTCTAAAATTTGAGATGGAGATCCAAGATTTTGGATGGATTTGAGGCCAATGGAGATCTAGGAGAGGAGCCTTAGGTTTGAGATGAAAAGAAGAAGAAGAGGTATAGTATTTGAGTCACCTCACATAGGTTTTAAAGGAGAATTAAATGGGTCAGCTCAAAAAAATCCACATGCCCATTCAATTGGGACGTCCCATGTGGGATGCCCCATTCAGAAAAACATCAGGCAATGAAAAAATAATTTTAAAAGGAGAAAAAATTTGAAAGAAAAAATTCAAAAAGGCTTATACCGACTTGAGATGATCATGAAGAGTGTAGATAAATTTTGGTATAATTTTTGATAGAATATTTCAACCAGAAAAAAATCTGAGATTGTATCTGAGTAGCATTGATAATTTTTTAATTACCTTGAAAAAATCTCAAAAAAAGATAGATGCCTCCCAAAAATAAGATAATGAAGTCAAGAGATTTTGGATAGATTTTGGGAGTAAAATTATGATTGAAGTTCAAGCAAAAAGATCTAAGATGCCCAATTCTCTTCTAATTTTATAAAATTTATTTTTATTTAGTACTTTGATAAAAATATCAGCTAATTATTTTGCAGTATTTATGTATTCAAGTGTTATATCATTATTTTGAACATTTCTCTTATGAAATGATATCTAATTTCAATGTGTTTTGACCTAGAGTGTTGATTGAATTTTTGATCAAATTGATGGCACTAGTATTATCACATCTTATGAAGATATTTTTAAGTTTAATACCAAAATCTATGAGTTATTGCTTAATCTACAGGATTTGAGCACAGCAACTTCCGACCGCAATATACTTGACCTCGACCATAGACAATGCTATCAAATTTTACTTCTTACAAACCAAGAGATTAAGTTTACTCCTAGAAATTGGCAAGTTTCACTAGTACTTTTCCTATCTAGTCTACATCTAGCAAAGTTTGCATCTGAGTAATCTATTAAGTCCATAGAAGATTGCTTTGAGAACCAAAGTTTAGGTTTTTGTTCTTTTTAAGTATTTAAAAATTTCTTAATAGCATTTAAGTGAGCTTTCTTAGGACTTGACTGATATCTAGCACACATACATACACTAAACATTATATCAGGTCTACTAGTAGTAAGATATAATAGAGAGCCTATCATGCCTCTATAGAGCTTTGAATCAATATTCTTGCCATGTTCATCTTTATCTAATTTACAAGAAGGGATCATAGGTGTACTTAAATTTTTGAGCTCTCTATTCTAAATTTTTTAATAGTTCTCTTGTGTACTTACTTTGAATGATGGAGATCTCTTTTTTATTTACTTGATCTGGAGTTCGAGAAGAAAGTGAGTTCTCCCATCATGCTCATCTCGAACTCCTCCTGCATGAGCTTGACAAATTTTTGACACAAATCTTCATTAATAGACCCAAATATAATATCATTAATATATATCAGCATGACTAGAATTTTTTTATCTTTTCTTTTTATAAAAGAGTTGTATCAATTTTTTCTCTTGAAAAATTATTTTTTAGTAAGAACTCACTTAATCTTCCATACCAAGTCCTAGGAGCTTGTTTTAAACCATATAATGATTTGTTTAACTTAAATACATGATCTGAAAATTTATGATTTTCAAAATCTGAGAGTTGCTCTTATATACTTCTTCAACAATATAATCATTTAAAAAATACTTTTAACATTTTTTAAAATAATTTAAAGTTCATAAAATAAGCAAAAGTAAGCAGCATTCTTATGGCTTCTAGTCTTGCAACAGGAGCAATATTTTATCAAAATCATTTTTTCTTGTTGATTATATTCTTTAGCAACTAACCTTACTTTATTTCTGATTATATTTTCATCTTCATCTAATTTATTTCTATATACCCATTTTATTTCTATTATGGGATGACTTTTAAGTCTAGCAACAAGTATCCATATATTATTTTTTTAAAATTGATTTAACTCTTCTTGCATGGCAATTATCCAGTTATAGTCTTTTTCAACTTCATCTATTGTTTTAGGTTTAGGTGTGAAACAAAAGCTACATAGTTACATACATATCTAAGAGAGGATATAGTTCTTACCTCTTGTGTTGGATCATCAATAATTAATTCTTTGAGGTAATTATGGATATACCTCCATTCTCTTGGAAGATTACCTATACTTGAGGTTTTCTTAACGTTCTGATTATTGATGCTTTCATTCTCATGTTTTTCTTCCAATTGATCTTTATTTCGCTCATTTGAGTCATTGATGATGAGCTCTTTCATTCCATCTTTTATGATACCTGCATCATCAGCACCTTTTCTCTTTCTTGACGGAAGATCATTATGAATTGACTCTTCCACTACTAGTGTTCTTTTATTAAATACTCTAAAAGCTTTGCTAGAAGTGAAATAGCCAAGAAAGATAGCTTTATCGAATTTGGCATTAAATTTACCTAAGCTATCTTTGCCATTATTTAAAATAAAACAATGGTAACCAAAGACATGAAAATATCCTATGTTAGATTTTTTACCTTTTCATAATTCATAAGATATTTTCTTTAAAATTGATCTTATTAAAGCATGGTTTAAGATGCAATATACTATGTTGATTGTTTCTGCCCAAAAGTACTTTGGAGCTTACTTTCACATAGCATGGTATGGGCCATTTCTTCTAGTGTTCTATTTTTTTTTCTACTACTCCATTTTATTATGGTGTTGTAAGTGCTAAAAAATTATGATCTATATTTTTTTTATCATAAATTTTTTAAAATCTTTATTTTAAATTTAGTGCTATGGTCACTATGAATTGAAATAATTGGTAAATCTTTTTCATTTGAAATTTTCAATAAAATTTAGAAAATACTGAAAATACTTCATCTTTAGATGCTAAAAAAAAATCCAAGTGAAACATGAAAAATCATCAATAATTATAAAATCATATCTTTTATCTTCTAGACTAGTTATTCTTATAGGATCAAATAAATTCATATGTAGGAGTTCTAAAGATTTAGAAGTTGAAACAATATTCTTAGATTTAAAAGAAACTCTTGTTTGTTTACCTAATTGACATGCATCACAAATTTTATCTTTATCAAAACTAATTTTTGGCAAATCAAAAAGCAAATCTTTTTTAATGATCTGAAAAAGTATGTGCATACTAATATGTGCAAGCCTACGGTGCCAAAGCCAACTAGTCTCATTGATTTTAGCATTCATGGCCACAAGACATTGCATGTTTTGCATAAAAAGATTATCCAAATCAATCATGTACACATTGCCATACCAATGCCCAATGAATCTAGTGCTATCATTAAAAGGATAGTTACAATACACATAGATGATTCAAAAACTACTTTATAGCTTTTATCACATAATTGGCTAATACTTAAAAGATTATGCTTGAGACCATCTATAAATAACAATTTTCAATACAAGTGGAGGGAGTGATACCAAATTACCAATACCGATAATCTTTCTTTGCCATTATCTCCAAAGGTGACCATCCCTCCATTTTTAGCTTCTAATGTGATGAATTAAGATTCATCATTAATCATATGTCTTGAGCATCCACTATCAAGATACTACTTTTTATTGCTTGGGATGTAAACACACTTACACATATAAAGTCAAGTTTTAACCTTAGGTACCCAAGCTAACTTGATCTTTTGGGGTTAGTCACAATGGTTCCTTTTGAAATCTATATTTTTTAATATTTTTATCAATAATTTTATTTGATAAGCATGTATAAGCTTTATATCCTACTTTGCCATATTTAAAATAAGTAATATTTGGTAATTTGCTCATGGATGCATTAACAAAATATTTTCAAAAGTTTTTATTTTCTAAGAGTGTTATAGCCAAGTTTGGCTTTATTATATACACTTTTTGACTATCAATAATCATTTGAAGTTTGTTTGAACTTAGAATAAATCTATCAACTATAGATTTCAACTTGTTACCTCTTCTTTTATATCTTGATTTTCTTTTACAAGAGTTTTGTTTAAGCTTGAAAGTTCATCTTTTTCTTTTAATAGAGATAAAATTTTATTTTTAATTCTTTATTTGTGCTGTCAATTTTTTTTTTCTTTAGCTAATACTTAATTTTTTTAATTTTTTAATTTTTATTCTTAATTTTTTTAGATCATCCAAAAGTTTATGAAAAGCTTCTTGCAGTTCATCATAAGAAAATTCATTTTAAGATTTAGGGGTTACCTCATTTTCATGTGCCATAAAGGCATAAATTGGCTTCTTCATGAGATTCTTCATTTGTGGTGGAGTCATCACTGTCGCTCCACATAGCCAATATAGCTTTTTTTTTTTAACTTTTTTTGACCTTTCTTGAGATGGAGACAATCCGATTTGAAGTGGTCTGACTTCTTGCACTCATAACAGATGATGGGCTGCTCTTTTTCTTTTTCTTTACTTGGCTCCTCCTTAGCTGGTGGTCTTCTTTTGGTCCTTATCTTCTTTTCCTCATGAAACGTCTGAATTTTTTAGTGATTAGAGATAAGTCCTCATCTTCTTCACCGTTCTCTGATTTTTCTGAATCTTCTTCTTCTTAAGCTATTGACTTGAGAGCGATTGTCTTCTTTCTTCTGATCTCTTCCTCAGAATGTTGCTTCATGGTCAGCTCATGGATCATGAGGGATCCAAGTAGCTCCTCCAAAGGTAGAGTTTTTCAATCTTTGGCTTCTTGAATTGTAGTGACCTTTATATCCCACGATCTTGATAAAGACCTGAGCACTTTTCTCATAAGACCACTGTTAGAATAACATTTGCCAAGACTTTTCAAACCGTTTATGATGTCAGTGAAATGGATAAATATTTGAGTTATTGACTCTTCAGATTTTATTTTAAATAGTTCATAGTTGTGCACAAGCATGCTGATTTTAGATTCTTTTACTTAGTTTCTGCCTTCATGTGTAACTTCTAACCTATCTCAAATTTCTTTAGCTGAATTGCAAGTAGAAATATGGTTGAATTCATTTGCATCTAAAGCACAGTATAAGACATTCATGGCTTTAGTATTGAGCTGAGTTATTTTCTTATCAAATTCATCCTATTCATCTTCCGGCTTAAAAAGAGACACACCATCAATCAATTTAGTGGGTGTATGGGATCCATTTACTATAATACTCCATATATCATAGTCAAATACTTGAATAAAAATTTTCATCCAAACTTTTCAATAGGTTAATTTGACTCATTGAAAAGTGAAGGTCGGTTGGTGGATTGCTCCTCGGCTAGGGATGTACCAAATTGGGCTGCCATTGACCTTTGGCTCTTGATGGTTAAATCAAGCAAGAGCTCGAGCACCAAGCTTTGATACCCCTTGTTGCCCAGATATAGAGCTCAAGAGGTGGGGTGAATTGGATCTTTTTAAAATTTTAATAATTAGTGCACTCAAGAAATGTGCTATACTTGTTACGTGAAGTGAGTTGATTAGCTATGAAAATGAAATCAATCATAAATGATAGGTGGGCAAATATAAAATAAAGAATAAGTAAAGAGATGCAAGCACAACAAACACAAGAGATTTATAGTGGTTCGGTGCCAACCTTGCACCTACATCTACTCTCCAAGTTCTTACTTAAAAATTCAATCCACTAAATAGATTTCAAGATACAAAATGTCGGACCACCCGACCCTTACTATCCAAGCAAGAATACTTATTTTTTGAATTCAAACCAACCCTCAATACTCTGATTTTAGATTCAGATCAATCTATTCGAGTTTTGGAACCCCTCAAAACTCAAAACCCAAAATACAATAGCAAGAAAAATAGTGTACAAGAATTTCAGCACAATAGCCCCTTAAATAAGCATAATAAATGTAATAAAAATATAATACTTAAGGGGAAAAACTTTTGTTGAACACCCTCAATGAATTTGCACACTTGAATGCAGTTGGAGAGTTGTTGGTGAGCTGATTGAATATTTTTTCTCTCTTTTTGAGATTTTTTAAACTTTCACGGATATGAGCTTTGAATGCTTGAAAACTTATTAATTTTTATCTTAAGAGAGTATTTATATTCTCTATTTTTATTTGAGAGTGTCTTGTATCAGTTTAGAGCCGTTGAAGAGTGTTTAATGTGCATTAAATGTACCAAAAATGAGCTGAAAACTAGCCGTTACATGTGCTCGCCAGAATGGGACGTCCCTTGGGATGCCTCACTAAAATGGGACATCTCATGGGATGCGTCATTTGGCCAGACAAAAAATTGACATTCTATTTTGGTCTCAAGGTCTCAGGGGGTCGTTCCTGTTAGATGTGTGCCCTAGATGCCAGATTGGCTGACACATTCCTGTACAAATCTAAGACAAATTTATAATTTTAACTATAAATCAATAAATGGATTATTCTTCTATCACATTATGTATATTGTGTCTGTGATACATCCTTTGAGTTAGTAGGAATGTCAATTCATATTTTCAAGAGTTAAAAATTTAAGGCATGAATTTACATAACTAACTCATAAACAGCTCCTGACCATAGGATTATCACGAGGATGGTGATCGATCTGGAAGGTTGGTATATGATCACTTCCTTAGGGTAGATATGTCTTGAGTCTACGGTGTAGAGACATCAGAGCGAGAGTACAGGTATTCGTTGAGAATGAGAGTACTGAGCGTGACCACCTCGAGCAGTCATAAGGAAGTCTACCTTCTCGTCGATGACTAGCTCGATGCTGCAGTTGTGTGTCTAGTTCTTTGACCTGAGGTACATCGACAGTTCACCTTGAGTGTATTATAGTTTGACTACATCATAACTCGATCTCCTAGCCATTCGGAACCCTAAGGTATATGTTGGCTATAGCATATTCATTGTAGGAACTAGGTCGTACCAAGATGGGATCTATCAACCTCGGTAGATGAGAGGAGTAGTCCTATGATGATCGAAAGATCGAGTTCTTAAGCCCAAGGCCATGGCAAAGTGAAATAATGGAAAAAGTATTTTCCATTGGGTTTCACATCGGACTCAGATGATCGATTGATTCATATGACTGATGTTGGGTTTGACGAGTTCACCTTAACCCTAATTCAGTCAGGACTCATGATAGAGAACTCAATCACATAGGTAGCTACACCAAGAGGTTCATCTTCAGTTCTGATGGGTTGCCACCATATACTGTTAGATGTCACTGGTAGATTTTGGGAACAATTAGAATGATCTTGATGATCGATCATTCTAATTGTCTGAATCAGAAGAGTTCTAGTCCATCGAAAGGAGTTTCAATGATATCGATGATAAGATCACGACATATCTCATTACCATACAGAATTGAACCTAACTGGGTCACACAAATAAGGGTTAGGGTCTGGATGTCATCAATTGGGCTAACCCAATTGATTTGGATAAGATCCAATTAGGTTCAAGAAAATCGTGCTAGCACACGATTGAGCCTAACTTTCTCCTCGTATAATCTTTTCTATCTTACTGAGCCAAATATGATTTGACTCATTCAGAGAATCTTAAAAGGTTTCTCTCAGTCTAAATGAAGCTTGTTCAGCTCAGAAAAGGCTTGTCTTAATTCATAAGATGAATTTAAGACAAGCACCTGCTAATTCTGTCACCTGCCAATTTCATTTTAGGATATCTGTCAAATTTGACATATGGGTCTTAAACTGAAGAGAGCTATTAGAGAATTTTTGTAGAGTGTCCACATGCCTAAATCACATTGAATTGGGCACCATAATCAGATTATGGTGTGAGCCCAATTGGATTAAAGTGGGTGCCCCAAATGGATAAGAATGAAAGAGTCCTGATTAACATGGACTCTTTGGTGCCACCTTGCTTGTGCTTATCCAAAGTTGACACCAACATAGGAGAGAGGGTGGGGGTTCTTATCTGATATGATCAGATGACATCACTCCATCAATCAAATTTTTTTAGAATTTATTAAATTTTTTGATTGGTCGAATGATGTGGCACTGCGCAGCATACAGGGTCTATAAAATCCTGTCTGGCATAGGGTTTGTAAGTTTTTGCTCAATACCCAGCCAAAATGAGAATCCTCTCCTCTTCTCACATTCTTCCTACTCTCCTCATCCCCTCTTCACATCCAAGGAGTTGGACATCCATCTGGCAAAGTCCAAGGGTGGTGATGCCTGGAACAGGAAGGCTGCAGGACATCTTCGACAAGCTGCTGCTCCAACTTCAGAAGGAGTTCTGAAGCACTTCCAAATCAGATAGAGATCTGATTTTTGGAGCATAGATTCATGAGGAGAAGACATTCTAGGTCCTACCTAAGTGGATACCAGTAGAGGTCAGGCACTTACGTGGCTACATCAAAACCTTGGGCTGTGCTGAGATCATCTACAGGATAATCAGATTACCCTTGAGGTATTACTTCTTTCCTCATCCCTTTTAGATTTATTTTAGACTTAATATCAAATATGAAAATTAGATCTAAAGACTTAGATCTGAAATAAATATAGAATAATTTTTTTTTTAAATTATTCCATCCCAGATTTGATGAAATCTGAAAGATCCTACAAAGGAAAAAGAGATTTTTCCTTCAACTGGTATCAGAGCTAGATTTTTGGCTCTATTTCAGATTTAATTTAGATTTAATTTTTTATTTATTTATTTAATATTTAAAAATTTTAGATGTCACATTAGATATGATAAGATCTGAAATTAAAATATTTAAAATTAAATCTAAGAAGATCTAACATGCATGAGATGCATGACTAGACTAGGATTAGTTGTATCCATGAATAGTCTTGTAAGTTTATGTTTTAATATGATTAAAATATAAATTGATCTAATTTATTCTCTATTTTTTTGATGTTATAAATATTATAATTAGATCAAAAATAAAAAATAAAATTTTAATTATTCCATAAAATTAATCTATTGCATGCCTAGACTAGTTGTAGAATTGTTTTAGTAACTTATCTAGAATAGTTTTTATTTTGAATAGTTCAATTTAAATTTATTTTTTAGATATTACATGTGATGTATCAGATCTGAAAGCATGTTAATTAGATCGATTTTTGATACATGAGATATATGCAAAGCATGTATTAGTTAGATCTTAAATTATATATGAGATATGTAAATTTAGATCTAGCTAGTTTTGTAGTTAAATTTATATTTCTGATTAAGGTGTTCCTCATGGCCGTCCGGTCATAAAACGAAATAGAGTTTTAAGATCCTCTTTTCCTATTCAATGGGGTGTCCATATGACGTATAGGGGTGCCGCGTTCATCCTTAATCAGAAATCAAAACTTATTTTTCTGCAAAACCCTAGATCCTAAACCCTAGGATTTATTTTACATGCTTTGTTTATGAACCCAAACTTAATTAATAAATTAAGCTTATGAAATTAAGTTAGATCTAAAATTGAGAATTTCAGATCTAAGATATTTTCATAAAATTGGGTTCGGGCTTGGGTAGCTCAATTAGGTCTAGCGGTTGATCAAACTGAATCAAGAGTTGGTTAGGTGGGATCATGAAAGCTAATAATTAACCAGCCTAATAGGATTAAGTTTGGGTCAAGGTCGAATCACATTTAGATGTGACTCGATCAAGTTAAGACCTAATTTGGCTCAGAGGTTAAAGCCTGGATTGTAGGCTAACCCAATTAGTTCTGGTTCGATAATTTGGTGTCTAAGATAAGTTGAGCAGATGCGACCGACTAGTTTTTAATTGGGAGCTACTCGACTCGAATGTGTTCTTATCGAGTTAATGGCATATCCCTCCCACCGGTCTCACTTACCTGGCTATATGTGTCGACTCAGTTCTGATTAGAGGTGGCTAACAATTCGAGCTAACCCATGCCACTAGGTTAGTCATAATTATTATGACTATGTCAAGTCAAGTTTAATGAGATCTAAATCAAATCTCCCTAAGAAAATATTAAATCTAGGTCTTCCACATTGTGGATGTGCGGGCCCTTCCCAGGATTGATTGTTCTCAGCTGGTTACAATGGCTCAGTTACACTGAAAAGATGCAACCATGTCCATTAGGCATTGGATGCTACGAATTAGAGGATGGGTTGGGCTCAATATTTCGATACAGTGAGGGATCCAATCAGAATCTAGTTCGTACAAATAGTGGGTTTGGCTTAACTAAGGATTGGAGTAATATTCTGGATACGGTGAGCTTCATGAATTAGAGATCAAGTTTTGGGTGCACCATGATTAGAGAATCATTGGATAAGAGTTGTCCACTCATTGGTTGACCCATCACCAATAACTGTTAGGTGAGGTGATGAGCCAGTCGGTGAGACCGCACCACCCACTAGAAATCACTGATCATGGAGATTTTCACATCTCTACCTAGGGAGTGTAGGGATCTGAAAAAATAGTGGGAGCCTAATTTGTTTAAAAATAAAATTCTTAAATAAATTGGTTAAGTCTAATTACAAAATCTAACTAGAAACTTTTGACTCTCTACAGAAAAAATGTCTGCCTCAAACCCCGACCAAAATATTAGACACCCACAGATTGACTGGACCCAATTTTAAGGACTGATTGAGGAACTACAGAATTATTCTGGGTTTCAAAAAATTGACTCATATCTTGGACCAGGATCCACCTACCAAGCCAGCACATCCGACTACTGAACAGAGAGCATCTCTGAAAAAGTAGACGGATGATGATAATAAAGCAAGGTACTACATGTTGGGTGCAATGTCTAATGACTTGCAGCGCCAGCATGAGAACATTTTGACTATCCGCCAAATGTTGGCTCACCTGCAAGAGTTGTTTGGTGAACAGAGTCGCGCGGCCAAGTATCAAGTCTGTCAAAGACTTTTTTAAGGCCAAGATGCGTGATGGGCAGTCAGTCCAAGATCATTGTTTGATAATAATCAAGGATCTTGAGGAGCTTGAGAAGCTCAGTATCATCTTAGACAAAGATTTTCAAATTGATGTGATCCTTTAGTCCTTGTCTGATGCATATGGTCAGTTCATCATGAACTTACGTATGCATAAGATGCAGTGTACCTTGGCCGAGTTAATGAACATGCTGGTTACGGCTAGCTTTCTATGAAGGGTTCAAAAGGCTCAGTTCTTACTGTGGAGCGGACTTCTTCCAAGAGAAAGTCTTTTGGAAAGAAAAAGAATCCACGAAGAAGCAAAAGGTGGATGGCAAGAAGAAGAAGACAGAACCGAAGAAGAAGACTGCTGATAAGAAAAATATTTCCACTGCCAATCAGATGGCCATTGGAAGCAGAAATGTCCTCAGTACCTGGCCACCCTGAAGAATAAGAAGAATGGTCCTTCTGGAGGTATGCTCATTTTAGAATCTAATCTTATGATTTCTTCTGCATCCAGTTGGGTGCTTGACTCTGATTCTAGTGCTCATTTGTGCACTTCTATGCAGGGTCTTGAGGAGAGCAGGAGGCTGAGGGATGGAGAGATGATCCTACGCATCGAAAACGGAGCAAGAGTTGCTGCTGTGGCCGTGGGAACCTACCCTCTGCAATTATCGTTAGGATTAGATTTATTTCTTAGAGATTGTTATTATGTGCCTGCAGCAAGCAGAAATTTGATTTCTATTTCATGTTTAGCACAAAAGGCTATGTGATTAGCTTTCATAAGGATCATTGTAACATATTTTATGAAAATAATAAAGTTGCAGATGGTTTTCTTATTAACGATCTCTATCAGCTACATATTGATGTATCTGTATTTAATATCGAGCAAAATGTGAATGCCATAGGAATTAAAAGGCCTAGAGATAGTCTAAATGATAGGTATCTGTGGCACCTAAGGCTAGATCATATAGTGGAAGACAGGGTTAACAAATTAGAGAAATCTGGGCTATTGAGTCTATTGACTTTCGAGTCATATCCAGTTTATGAATCATGCCTTCAAGCAAAATGATCAAGCTTCCTTTTATGGGACATGGGGAAAGGGCACAGACCTACTTGCCCTAGTACATACGGATGTGTGCGGCCCATTTGATGTGCCGGCTAGAGGCAACTACGTCTACTTCATATCTTTACCGATGATATGTCTAGGTACGGATATGTATTTCTAATGAAACACAAGTCTGAAGCTTTTGAAAGGTTCAAAGAATTCAGACATGAGGTAGAAAAATAAATAGGAAAGCCCATTAAGGTTCTTTGATCAGATCGAGCAGGTGAATACCTTAGTCGGAAGTTCCTAGACTATCTTAAGGACAATGGCATAGTCTCTCAAAGGACTCCACCTAGAACGCCTCAACTCAACGAGGTTTCAGAACGGAGAAATCGGACCCTATTAGATATAGTCCGTTCCATGATGAGTTTCACGGACCTCTCTGAATTTCTTTGGGGACATTGTCTCATGACAGTAATTTATGTATTGAATAGGATTTCTCTAAAATTATTTCTACTACACCATATGAGATATAGCATGATAAGAAGCCAAGTCTGAATCATCTTAGAATTTGGGATTGTCCGGCTCATGTTAAGAGATAGCAGGCGGACAAGTTAGAGTTCAGATCTTTTAGAGCTCGATTCATTGGATATCTTAAAGAGTCATTAGAATATTATTTCTATATTTCGGAAGATCACAATGTGATTGTGAGTCGAAATGCTATTTTTCTTGAAAAATAGTTTATTCAAGATGGTGGCATCGGAAGAATAATTAAGCTCAAGGAGAATGTCTCCCAAAAGCAACGAGCTAAAGAACCTGAGGAACCCAATCAATTAGACCCAGTCCTAACACAATCTCTTCCACCTCATAGATCGACTAGGATTTTTCATCCTCCTGAAAGATACTTAGGTACTATACAAGAGGATGTAGAGGAAATGTTCCTCACAGAAAATGGGGTTCATGGTGATGATCTCAAGACCTATGATGTGGTGATATTAGATATCAACTTCGAGAAATGGTTAGAGGCAATGAGATCAGAAATTGAGTCGATGCACTCAAACCAAGTCTGGACCTTGGTAGATCCACCTGAAGGTATTGTACCTATTGGGTGTAAATGGATCTTCAAGAGAAAGATAGGTGTAGATGGGAATGTGGAGATATTCAAGGCTAGGCTCATAGCGAAAGGTTATAGTCAGCGCGAAGGCATTGACTATCAGGATACCTTCTCGCCCATAGCCATGCTAAAATCCATCCGAACATTGCTTGCTGTTGCAGCCTATTTCAATTATGAAATATGGTAAATGGATGTGAAAACGGCGTTCTTAAATGGACATCTTGAGGAAGATATCTATATGGAACAGTCGCTTGGTTTCACATCCAGTGATGATGATCACAAGATCTGCAAGCTGTAAAGGTCCAGTTATGGACTTAAGCAAGCATCTCAGAGCTGGAATACTCATTTCAATGATGTGATCAAAATGTTTGGTTTCATCAAGAACGAGGAGGAACCATGTGTGTTCAAAAAGGTCAGTGGGAGTGTAGTTGTCTTCCTCGTATTGTATGTAGATGACATCCTCCTAATTGGGAATGACATTCCTATGTTGACCTCAGTCAAAGTATGGTTGTCCAAGGAGTTCTCAATGAAAGATCTAGGAGAGGCATCCTTTATACTGGGTATTTAGGTCTATAGAGATAGACCAAATAGGATGCTCGAACTTTCACAGAAGATGTACATAGAGGAGGTGCTAAAAATGTTTAGCATAAAAAACTCCAAAAGAGATTTTGTACCTTTTAGATATGGCATTCATCTCTCCAAGAAGATGTGCCCTAGCACACCTGAGGAGATTAAACGCATGAGCAAGATCCCTTATGCTTCGGCAATAGAAAGCCTCATGTATGCCATGCTATGTACACGACCTGATATAGCCCATGCTGTGAGTGTCACAAGTAGATATCAGTCGAATCCAGGCGAAGAGCACTGGACTTCTGTGAAATGTATCCTTAAGTACTTGAGAAGGACTAAGGATATGTTTCTAGTCTTTGGAAATGGAGAACTTCAGATTTAGGGATATACAGACTCAGACTTTATGTCTGATATAGATGATCGAAAGTCGACATCTGAGAGTCTGTTCATTTGCAATGGTGGTGCAGTTAGCTGAAAGAGTTTCAAACAGACGGTGATTGTTGATTCCACCACAGAGGTAGAGTACATTGCTGCATCGAAAGCTGTGAAGGAGGCATTCTGGTACAAGAAGTTTGCCGCAGAGCTTGGAGTGATGTCATCGGATGCCATACCTCTTTACTGCGATAACAATGACGCCATAGCCCTAGCTAAAGAGCCAAGGTCTCATCAGAAGTTCAAGCACATCGAACGACGATTCCATCTGATCCGTGATTACCTCGAAAAAGATTATGTCGAGATCAAGAGAGTCGACTCCACAGACAATGTGGCAGATTCGCTGACAAAGCCATTAGGCCAGCAGAAGATCGAAGCCCACCTTAAGAAGATGGAACTTAGATATGTAGCCAATTGGTATTAGGTCAAGTGGGAGTTTGTTAGATGTGTGCCCTAGATGCTAGATTGGCTAACACATTCCTTTACAAATCTAAGGGCAAATTTATAATTTTGATTATAAATCAATAAATGGGTTATTCTTCTATCACATTGTGTACATTGTGTTTGTGATACATCTTTTGAGTTAGTAGGAATGTCAATTCATATTTTCAAGAGTTGAAAATTTAAGACATGAATTTACATAACTAACTCATAAATAGCTCCTAATCATAGGATCATCACGAGGATGGTGATCGATCTGGAAGGTTGGTGTACGATCGCTTTCTTAGGATAGATGTATCTTGAGTCTACGGTATGGAGACACCAGAGCGAGAGTACAGGTATTCATTGAGAATGAGAGTACTGAGCGTGACCACCTCGAGCAGTCATAAGAAAGTCTACCTTCTCATCGTTGACTAGCTCGATGCTGCAGTTGTGTGTCTAGTTTTTTGATCTGAGGTGCATTGACAGTTCACCTTGAGTGTGTTATAGTTTGACTACACCATAACTCAGTCTCCTAGCCATTCAAAATCTTGAGGTGTATGTTGGTTGTAGCATATTCATTGTAGGAACTATGTCGCACTAAGATGGGATCTATCAACCTCGATAGATGAGAGGAATAGTCCTATGATGATCGAAAGATCGAGTCCTTAAGCCCATGGCCATGGCAGAGTGAAATAATGAAAAAAAGTTTTCCATTGAGGTTTTACATCGGACTCAAATCGATCGATTGATTCATATGACTGATGTTGGGTTTGACGAGTTCACCTTAACCCTAATTCAGTCGGGACTCATGATAGAGGAACTCAATCACACAGATAGCTGCACCAAGAGGTTCCTCTTCAGTTCTAATGGGTTGCCACCATATACTGCTAGGTGTCACTGGTAGATTTTGGGAGCAATAAGAATGATCTTGATGATCGATCATTCTTATTATCTGAATCAGAATAGTTCTGGTCCATCGAAAGGAGTTTTAATGATGTAGATGATAAGATCACGACATCTCTCATTACCATACAGAATTGAACCTAACTGGGTCACACAAACAAGGGTTAGGGTCTGGATGTCATCAATTGGGCTAACCCAATTGATTTGGATAAGATCCAATTAGGTTCAAGAAAATTGTGCTAGCATACGATTGAGCCTAACTTTCTCCTCGTGTAATCTTTTCTGTCTCTACTGAGTCAAATATGATTTGACTCATCCAGAGAACCTTGAGAAGGTTTCTCTTAGTCTAAATGAAGCTTGTCCAACTCAGAAAAGGCTTGTCTTAATTCATGAGATGAATTTAAGACAAGCACCTGCTAATTCCTATCACCTGTCAATTTTATTTTAGGACATCTGTCAAATATTGACATATGGGTCTTAAACTGAAGAGAGCTCATTGGAGAATTTTTATGAAGTGTCCACATACCTAAATCACATTGAATTGGGTGCCATAATCAGATTATGGCGTGAGCCCAATTGGATTAAAGTGGGTGCCCCAAATGGATAAGAATGAAAGAGTCCTGATTAACATGGACTCTTTGGCGCCACCTTGCTTGTGCTTATCCAAAGTTTATGCCAACATAGGAGAGAGGGTGGGATTTTTTATCTGATGTGATCAGATGATATCACTCCACCAATCAAAATTTTTTTAGAATTTATTGGAATTTTTTTATTGATCGAATGATGTGGCACTGCGCAGCATACAGGGTCTATAAAATCCCTGTCTGTGCCTAGGTTTTGTAAGTTTCTACTCAATACCCAGCCAAAATGAGAATCCTCTCCTCTTCTCGATGTCCTCCCTGCTCTCCTCCCTCCCCTCTTCACGTCCAAGGAGTTGGACATCCATCTGGCAAAGGTCCAAGGCGTGGTGATGCCTGGAACAGGAAGGCTGCAGGACATCTTCGACAGGCTACTGCTCCAACTTCAGAAGGAGTTCTGAAGCACTTTCAAATCAGATAGAGATCTGATTTTTGGAGCATAGATTTATGAGGAGAAGACTTTTCAGGTCTTGCCTGAGTAGATACTAGTAGAGGTCAGATGCTTGCGTGGCTACATCAGAACCTCGAGCTGTGCTGAGATCATCTATAGGGTAATCAGATTACCCTTGAGGTATTACTTGTTTCCTCATCCCTTTTAGATTTATTTTAGACTTAATATCAAATATGAAGATTAGATCTAGAGACTTAGATCTGAAATAAATATAGGATAATTTTTTTTTTAAATTATTCCATCTCAGATTTGATGAAATCTGAAAGATCCTACAAAGAAAAAATGTGGTTTTTCTTTCAGTCCCACTGCGTGCCATAAGCCAAAATAGTGCATGCCGGCTACCCAATGAAAGGGGATGATCTAGATGGATCGTCTTATTTTGTGCCAACCCAATTTTTTATACATTTAAGGTCCGAAACTCACCAGAACACTTCCAAATACTTTCAAATTAATTCAACACTTCCAATAGGCTTCAAAAACTTCTCCAACTTGTAAAAACTTCAACTTTGGCACGTTTGAAAGAGCTTTTCGAACTCAATATTTTGGACTACCTGAAATATCACTAAAATATTCTTCAAAGATAAAAAACTCATTAGTAGTCTCTTCAAATAATTTGTGACCATCAAAATCAATTCTTGAAGCAACACATCTCCTCCTGTTCAACCTTCGCTACTGGTGCCCATCTACTGCATCCGCCCCCACCGCCGCCTCTGCCAAACTCTCCTCCACCTCTATCGTCTCCTCCCTCACACTTCTATCTTCCACCACCTTATGCTTCTCCACCTCCACCACATTACTCATTGCCTCCACCACCACCACCACCCAACTCGCCGTCGCCTCCATTGTATTTGCCATGCTTTGGGTGATGGTTGAGTTCCAGGTGGCTAATCTGAAGCACATGAACCACAAGCCGAGGTTACAGAAGAAGAAGAAGATCAAGAAGAAGAGCAATGAAGAGGAGCTTGAAAGAGGTAAGTAGAAATCATAGTAAATTGCTTCATTGCTCGCCATATGTTCGATGAAATTACTGATAGAGATGTTTGAGAAGTACAGTAAAAGAGAGTTGTTGTTAAGTGAAATCCACTTGATATAATAAGTAATTTTTTGATTTTTTGGGGGGCTTTAACCCCCCTACTCCTCTTATTTCCCCCACATCAGGCTCGGGTGGATGATGGAGGAGGGGGACCTCCAGGCCCCCATAAGGTACAATGGGAGTACTTGGGGTATAGCGATATAGATGGGACCAAGATTCACGAGGCCCTCAGGGAGAAGTATGGGGAGGAGGGGGATGTGATTGGGTTCTACATTAACCTTCCAAATGGGGCTTCGTATGCTCCAAAGCCACCACATCTTATTTGGTACAAGGGGCAAAGGTATGTGTACTCAGCTGATGGCAAGGATAAGCCTCCCAAAGTTGTTCCTAGTGAGTTCCTCCTCTCCAAACTGTGATTTCTTTTCATTTAACCTTTTTTTATTATACAGAATTGTAAGGCTTGGAATGCTATTTGCTTTGCCAATTATTTTCTGAATTGAGATACATTTTTTCTGAATCATCATCCTATTCTCATTATTGTCTTTGTTAGCTGCAAAGTTCTCTTTTTGACTATTTATATATATGCACTTCTATAGTGGCAAAATTTTATAAAAATTTATCTGTAGACGAATTGAGCTTAATGATATTTACTATTGATGATATATGAGAATAGAATATTATTATTATTCTTGACTTGAAGCTCTGAAAATATGACTATTGCCTATATGAATTACTCCCCTTTGAAGGATACATTTTCTTTTTTCTTCCAACCAAGTGATGCCCTGCTTCCAAAAGCAATCAAAATTTAATTTTTCACAAAAACATTAACAGATAAGCAATCAATCTATGATTATGGAATGCAAGATGGCTGATTTATTTATTTTATTAAGTTAATAAATGCTTTATATTCAGCAAAAAAATAATTTATATTTTATTTATTTAGATAAAAATAATTCGACTACACGTAATCAATTTTTTTTTTGGTGCCTCCCGAGGGTGGTTAGTGGTATCGAAGCCGAAAGGGAGGGGGTTGGTGGCACTGGAGCTGGGATAGGAGAAAGGGGTTGGTGGTTGTGCGGAGCCGGATGTGGTGTGGATGGTGGTGGGGTGGGCCGCGATGGTGGCAGTGCGGACAGTCATGACTTGGGGCCTCACACGATGGGGGTGGGCGTATTATTCCGAGCCGTAACTGCCTGAAATTTCTCCAATTATGGTCTCATGTTTGTTTTCCCATTAGAATAATTTAATAAGCTGGATTGCCAGAGTTGGTAGTTATGCGTTTCCTTATTCACTGCATTATTCCAAGCCGTTACCGCCTGGAATTTCTCCAATTACGATCTCAATCCCGGCAAACATACCAATTTTGGCACCTGAAATTATAATTCCCACGGCATTTTCTTTCCTTTTGACGCATCCGCCTCGCTGCTTTGTCTTTTTTATTCTCTTTATTCTTCTTTTCCGGTGTTCTGTTTTGTTTGCCTTTGCTTTCCTCTTGCCAGTATAGCAGAAACTGGTGAGTTATTAAAAATAAGAAGAATCTTCACTGTGAGAGAGAGAGAGAGAGAGGTAGATAGAGAGACTGCTTTTTTTTTTTTTTTTTGCTACAGGGATGGGTTGAGAGTGGATGGAAAAGCGGCTGGATCTTTAGGTATAGCTCCTTGGTGAAGAAAGATTCAATCTTTTCCACGGTATGGTCTTATTCTTCAATTTTTTTTTTTTACATGTCTTGGTTGTGTTTTTTTTCTATGTTTTGATGGAAATCCAATTACGGGGTTCTAAATTTAACTTATATAGTATTACCTTATTTTATATTGATTGTTATCGTAATTATCTTTTTATATTTTATAGCTGCATTTATGTTGTTATTTATTCCATGTTGTTGGTCTTTAATTATAAATCGCTTGATAAGCAAGATTTAAGACATGTTTAATATGGACTGATAAGAATAATAATATTATTAATTTTTGTTTGAGATTTTTTTTGCTTTCATAGATATGATGGATGGCTGCTAAATTCTAGTAGCAGCCTCTATCTAAGTTCATGGGCACTGGAAGGTTGCTGCACCATAGTGGCAATTGTGTTTTGAAATTTCTTTTCAAAATAGTAAGGCTACTGCATCGTGCCAGCAACTATGTTCGGACCCTCTAACCAACCCTCTCCAAAAATGATATTATAAAACAAGGAGCGAAAGGCTGTCATTACTAAAACAACAACCCTCCTATATAGCTGATGAGAAATCGAATTAGGTTTCTCATATGATACTAAAAACTACATGATACCAATAGGGAACAAAAAAAAGGTTACCTGATCCTGCTGTGGCTACATATCATATATATATATATATATATATATATATATATATATATATATATATATATATATATATATATATATATATATATATAAAATATTCTGTGAAGGAATATTGAAGTGTTGCCAACTTAGCTTTTCAAATAAGTTTTGTTGTGCCATCTGGAAAGAACACCTCTTCAGTATTATATGTGTTGTGTGCTGGAAACTTAAAGGTTATTTATTTATTAACATTTGTAATCCATCAAGAATACATATTAACTTTTATTTAATAGATGTATGATGCTTCCTCCTCATATATATAAGATGTGAAATTATTCTTTTTTATTCACTATTGCTTCTTTTTGCACTGTTGCAGAGATCTGTGTTTCCTTAATTCCATGTTAATTAGTTGTTTCACATTATTTTTTCATTAGTATGAAAAGAGTAAAAAATAAAAGTGGGAGAGGGATAAGAGATGAAAATAATATTTTTTTAAAAAATATTATTTTTAAAAAATAAAAAATTATAAAAATAATATTATTATTTTTTAAAAATATTAATTTATTATTATTTACAAATAATAATATATTATTTTTTAATTTTAAAAATAATAACATACTAATTTATTTTTTAAAATAATATTTTTATTATTTTTTAAAAATAATATATTTCTAGATATGAATCGATCTATCAAATCAGATCAAATAGTATTGTCTTATTTTATATTGATTATTATTATAATTATCATTTTATATTATATTTTATAGTATAATGAATAATTTCATTGTCTTATTATTGGTATCTTTGTTAGGATATTTTCTAAATTTAACTTATAGTATCATCTTATTTTATATTGATTGTTATTGTAATTATCTTTTTATATTTTATAGCTATATTTATTTTGTTATTTATTTCATATTATTGATATTTAATTATAAATCTCTTGATAAGCAAGATTTAAGACATGTTTAATGTGGACTGATAAGAATAATATTAGTATTAAATTTTTTTTAAGATTTTTTTGTTTTCATAGACATGATGGATGGCTGCTAAATTCTAGCAACAACTTCCATCCAAGTTCATAGGCACTGGAAGACTGCTGTACTATAGTGATAACTCTGCTTCAAAATTTTTTTTTGGGATAGTAAGGCTACTGCATCATGTCAACAACTGTGTCCAAATCCTCTGACCGATCCTCCCCCCAAATGATGTTATAAAACAAGAAGTAGAAGGCTGTCGTTACTAAAACAGCAACCCTTCTATATAGCTGATGAGAAATCGAATTAAATTTCTCATATGATGTTAAAAACTACATGATACTAATGGAAAATAAAAAAAAATTATCTGATCTTGCTATGCCTACAGATCAGATATATATATATATATATATATATATATATATATATATATATATATATATATATATATATATATATACATATATATAAAATAATACTTTGTGAAAGAGTATTGAAGTGTTGTCAACTCAGCTTCTCAAATGAGTTTTGTTATACTATTTAGAAAGAATATCTTTTCAGTGTTGTATGTGTTGTTCATTGGAAAGTCAAAGATTATTTATTTATTAACATTTGTAGTCTACAAGAATATATATTAACTTTCATTTAATAGATGCATGATGCTTCCTTCTTATATATAAGATGTGAAATTGTTCCTTTTTATTCATTGTTGCTTCTTTTTGCACCATTGCAAAGGTCTGTATTTTCTTAATTCTATGTTAATTAGTTGTTTCATATTATTTTTCCATCAGTATAAATGCATCAATATTTCTAACGGTCAAATATTACATATTATAATCCTACAAACAACAATATCTGAACAATTAAAAATAAGACAATAATATTTGAAAAATTATTTTCATACATCCGACCCCACGCAACGTGCGGATCTTCGACTAGTTAGTACTATAAATCAAAATATATACCTCAGTTTAGGAGGTATGGAGAATCAATAAAAGAGAAGGAGACCTTAGCCCTACTTCGTGATTCTATCATATGCTTTTAGTTTTATTTTGAGAGATTTGAGTTGAGTAGATTAAAAAAAAAAAAAGATCTTCCTTTTGTTTGATCAGATTAGCTTTATCCCATAATAATTTAAATGCTTTGAATAACATTTTTATTCTTATAAATTGATACTAGTGTGCACTTCCTCCATTCATTAGATACCTCTTTAGCCTTTAAAATCTCATATTATAAATTAGTCAATCAAGTTATTTTTATGTTACATCAATAGAGATTCTATCTTTTCCTATTTTTATCTTTTCATATCCTTTATTATCTTAGATAATATAATTCTATGTATATGCTTAATATTTCTATCCTTAATGAAACAAGCAAAATATTCTATATTATCTATATAACTTTCATTAAATAGATTATCAAAATAACTTTTCTTTCTTTAATCTTCTCCCTTTTAACCAATTTTTTACCTTTATCTTTGATATATTTAACTTGAGTCAAGTGTCTAGTTTTCCATTCTCTTATTTATATAATTTTATATTTTGTTTTCATCTTTAGTTTCTAATATACGATATATCTTTTCATGTGTTTCAGATCTACCCCATCATACTACTTTTTAAATTTCTTCTTATCCACTTTAAATTTTTATATGCTTTTCCCTTCCTACATTTAGGCAACAAAGGAGACTAAGACCTACTTTCATGATTCTTCCACATGCTTTTAGTTTTATTTTGAAATATTTGAGTTGAGTGGATTAAAAAAAAATCTTTCATTTGCTCGATTAGATCAGTTTTATACCATAAGAATTTAAACAAGTTTGAATAACATTTTTATTCTTATAAATTGACACTAATGTGCTCTTCCTCCATTCATCAGATACCTCCTTGGTCTTTAAAATCTCATATTATAAATTAGTCAATCAAGTTATTTCACATTACATCAATAGAGATTCTATCTTTTCCTATTTTTATATTTTCATATCCTTCATTATCTTAGATAATCTAATTCTATGTATATGCTTAACATTTCTATCCTTGATTAAACAAGCAAAATATCCTATATTATCTATCTAACTTTCATTAAATAGCTTATCAAAATAACTTTTCTTTCTTTTTTTTGATAAAAAGAAATGGAAGAAGGGGGACGACCATAGCAACCCTCTCTGAGCATGACCATGAGGGCCCCCTTCCCGTTGGGGGATGTTTGATTTGAGAAGCTATTACTGAGTGCTCCCTCTCCACCACTAATAATGAGTATGTCACACCAACACCACTGAGATCCAGTGGATCAGAAATCGCTTCCAACCCCAACGTATGTCACACCAACACCACTGAGATCTAGTGGATCAGAAATCGCTTCCAACCCCAACGCTCTGCATTCGCCATGATTTGAACTCTGGCCATGCAGGTGGAAGGCAAGGTCCATTCCATCGAGCTACCACCTCAATGGCAATAACTTTTCTTTCTTTGATCTCCTCCCTTTTAACCAATTTTTGATCTTTACCTTTGATATATTTAACTTGAGTCAAGTTTCTAGTTTTCCATTCTCTTAGTTATATAATTTTATATTTTATTTCATCTCTAGTTTCTAATTTATGAAATAACTTTTCATGCGTTTCAAATCTAGCCCATCATACTACTTTTTAACTTTCTTTTTACCCACTTTAAATTTTTATATGCCTTTTCTTTTCTAGGCAATTTTTCATAGTATTCTTTTTTAGCCTTAACCACTAATTAATTTTTTTTTTTCATTTCACCATCAAGTTTCCTCTTTGGATGACCCTTTTCATTTCTAGGTAGATTTATACTGTGGTTGCCAGATTTCAATTTGCTTGATATTATATTAAAAAGTATTTTTCATTTTTTTGAGAAAGAACATTATGGACCGACTTTTTTGAAAAATTCTCATAGGTAACAGATGTCATTACGGTGCTTATTAATAATAAGCTCGACTCAACTATAAATTCTCTTTATGATGAACAACAAGTTGTCAATGTGCTTGTTAATGTATCTGGATCCACGTAACAATCTATAATTAATAATAAGATTTAGAAATATTCACCATGATATTAGGGCCTCCAATTAGTAATTATTTAAATTAGTTTTTAATGAAATATATTTTACATGCTACCTTATTAGTTTATGAATTTCATATGTATTATCTGGTTTGCAAAAAAAATTTTAATAGATTATAGCACCTTTAAGCAAAGAGGGCATGTGTCTACCATTAAGACGAAGTTTGCCAAGAAGAAGGCCAAGGGGAAAACTTTGATAATCAGTTCCTTCACCCATTTGACAAAGTATGTGGAGAATGTGCAAAGTATTTCAAATCAGAGGTAACTATGTATTAGATTGCTTGCATCATTTCAAGTGAAAGATTGGAAAGACATATCTGATGAGAAATATCAAGACAATGTAGAGACTTTTTAAGATTCATATATATATATATGTGTGTGTGTGTTTATATATATATATATATATATATATATATATATATATGTTGTTTGTTTTGACAAATAAACTTTTATGATTGCTAGAACATTTGTATATCTTCAGAATTTATGGTGTTATTATTTTATTGATTAATTGTAAATAAGTATCGTTATTGATATAGTTTTCAAAATAATTTTTTTTTCTCGGATAATGTTTATTCATATATCATGAAACAAGCACAAAGGCAATATAGAACTCGACTTTATACTTTACACAAAGTATACTATAAAAAGAAGGGTCACCCGAATGATGTGTCTCTAGAAGATTGATAGTAGTTGATTGAGAATAGATAGGGTACATAAAAATTCAAGATATTTTGTTATGATCATTTTGGTCACACTGTTTACTTTTTTAATTATTGTAACACTTTTTAAATTTAATGTACTTCTTTAACATAGGATACATGCATCTAAAATACATCTAACAAGAGTAAACTAGAGGTTGGATCCATTACAAGCATAAAGTCAATAGTTCAAAAAGCCTATAAGATGGTAACATGGGTACTAATTTATATTATTATACTATAAGTTATGAAATTCATAAAGCACTTTTCTAACTTAAGGTCTAAGTCAGGTTTTATCAGTCTTTTTTTTCCTTTTGTTTATTTCTGACAAAAAAATCTAAAGTCTAAAGAATGGTCGGATGCTATGACAGTTTAGAAGGTCTTGACTGAGATCTAATGGAAATGGATCCACTCTAAATGGAAAAGAGATGATGGTACATAGAATATGATTGTTTTAATTATGATTCATGATTCATGTTAAAAATTCTTAATCATATTTCTTCATTATGATGTACCAATATAAAATAAGCTTCAAAAGATGGTTGAGACGTATCAAGAGAAATTTCTTCTGCATCAGTCCCACTAGTTGAGTATTTCACACTTATAATAGGAAGGAGATCAGCCACTCATGTGGTTTAGAAACAAGAGGGATCACATCTAACTTCAAAAAAAGGCAAAGTATTCATGCATAAGCTGAGGCTACATAAAAGCATGCTCATGTTTTGAAGAATGAAATCCAAAGGTTTATGGAGATGACAAAAAAGTAAGAGAGAATAATTCATAACTTCAAGCACAAATATAATTCCAACATGCAGAACTTGAGTCTCGGCAAAAAATTACTAAAGTACAACAAGTGAAAATATAAACAGAGATTTAAGAAGGCATGCAATATCAAATGGCCACTCTTTTTGTACACATTTTCGATGATGGATTATTTCTCAAACAGCTATTTGGTGCATCTTTCTCAACTATCACTATTAACAATATAAAGTTCACAATTAAAAACACACTATATGAGTAGCTTAACTTATTTTATTTTCATAATTCAATAAGTATTACTTCTTGTTCTCTTCTCCTTATGATTTCTATATAATTGAATTAATATAAGTTATATTTCAAAATTATACCATGACTTTTTTCATTGATTCATTTTGTAGGATTGTGATTGAACTTTCTTGGGATCAATTATGATTTTTGTTCGTTATATAGGATCATAAGATTATAATGCATGTTTTTTATATTTCACTATGGACATATATGGATTTAAAGTTGCAATTGTATGTTAAATATATTTTGATACTTTAATGGATATATAAGAACTAGATATATATGATTTAGGATAAATTATAAGAATATCCTCTCAATTTTAATCCAATTTCACTTACACCCTTTCGACTTAAAAAAGTATCAAATCAATTCTTCAAAATTTTAAAATATTCTAAAGTGGTCCTGCATTTACTTACCAACACACAATGTTAGTTTTTGTTTCAATGGAAAAAAGTACCCCTTATTCATATAGGAGGGATCGTCGAAGAGAAAGGGGTGGAGGCAGAGGGAACAGCCATGGAAGGAGAGGGTGGGGTCATGGAGGTTGATGTGGAGGGAGAAGGTGGTGTTAAAGGTCTTATGGGTAGGATTGGAGGAGAGGGATGAGGAGAAGGGGTGAGGAGAAAGGAGAGAGAGTAGGAGGAGTCATCGGTGAGGAAGAGGTGGAGATAGCTAGAGCCACAATGGTGAGGCAGAGCTCATAGGCAGACTTGGAGGAGGAGAATAATGAGGAGGAAAAATATGTGAAGAGATAGAAAGGAGGAGAAAGAAAGGGTCACCGGTAAGAAAGGGATAGAGGTGGAGGAAGCCGTCATAGAGGGAGAGGATTCATGGGAAGACTTAGAGGAGGTAGAGGAGAAATAGATGGGGAGAAAGAGGGGTTGCTCACAAGGAATGGATGGAGGTGAATGAGAAGGGCTCATAGGTGGGCTTAGAGGAGGAGGAGAAGTGGGTAAGGAGGAAAGAAAGGAGAAGGAAGGGTTGTCGGTGAGGAAAGGGTGCACTACAAGAAAAATATTGTTTAATGATGAAAATTTTGCAACGGACAAAATCTATTTCTAATCTATTATTAATCAACAATAGATTTGCAATGGAATGCTTAATTTTATTGCTAATCTCAAAAAAAAATTTACAACTGACTTGCAATGGATTAGAAACAAAAATTTTGCAATAAAATAACAAAAGATCTGAAAATAGTTGCTAAATTCCGTGGAAGGTTTTCATAAATTATTGGCAATGAAATTACAATAAATTAGCAACTTAATATTACAATAAATTTACAATGGACTCAATTTTCATTGCTAATCGTTGGTTAAAGGAATTATTTTTTTTTGATAAGCTTACAATGGATTTACATCTGAAGTTTTCTTGTTTGTTAGGAAACGACATCATATGGCGGTTCGATATGCATGCACAGATTTTAAAAATTTTTAATACACAGTGAAAAAAATTTTAAAAACTTTTTAATATCATCCTAGGACAATCATGTAATATAACATATCAACGTTATGTCAGAACAACCTTATGTCAGAATGATATTAAAATAAATCTCTAACTAGATCTAATCTAATCAAGCATACATAGAGATCATATCTTAATATAAAGTCAAGCATCATTATATGTACAAGATTAAGATATAAGCAAAAATAAAAATCTAATTTTTATCTTTATATAGATAGATCTTCACCGCAATCCAATGAACCATGGATATCTTCATGGTTTGTTGAAATTGTGATCCGATGATTTTGTAGATATTTTCAAGATTCTTTTGAAGCTGCATAAGTATCCGACCTTTACATATATCCACATGAGACTGATCTGATCAGGAGATCTCAATCTCATCAGGATACTAGCTCTTTTGTAGAGATCACTCCTTGGATTGTCGAATCTTTTATCTTTTTTAATTTTTTTCTCAAGAAAATTAAAGAGATCTATAGAAGGATCAAGAAATCAGATCTAATCTGATTTTTTTCTCTTTCTCTTTGTTGGGTATAAAATACCCCCCCAGCCGAAGTTCGTGACGGGAGTGACCCTCCGGAGATCCAACCGACTTTCGACCTCCGACGACGTCTCTTCAAATCTCCCGGGCGGTCGAGCCCCCGTAACACTCCCAAGTTTTGCTAACGGGTAAGCCCCCACCAGCGTCGACCGAATTCTTCGTGACGGACGGACTCCACCCAAATTTCCATGATGATCGACCATCTTCTAGACTCTCTCCGGACTCCTACGGGAGCCAAACTTTGCCCCCGACGTCAATTGCAAGTGAACTGTGTCCAGACTCCTACGGGAGCCGGACTTCGTCCCTGACTTTAATTGCAGGTAAACTTCGTCCGAACTCCTACGGGTGCCGGACTTCGCCCCTGACTTTAACTGCAGGAAGACTTCATCCGGACTCCTATGGAGCCGGACTTCATCCCCGACTTCGACTGCTGGTAAACTTCATCCGGACTCCTACAGGAGCCGGACTTCATCCCTGACTTTAATTGCAGGTAAACTTCATCCGGACTCCTACGGGAGCTAGACTTCGTCCACTTTAACTGCAGGAAGACTTCGTCCGGACTCCTACGGGAACCGGACTTCATCCCCGACTTCAATCGCAAGAAGACTCCGTCCGGGCTCCTACGGAAGCTAAATCTCGTCTCCGTCTCCGGCTATGGGAAGACTCCGCCTGGACTCCTACGGGAGCCGGGCTTCGTCCCCGACTTCGATCGCTGGTAAACTTCGTCCGGACTCCTACGGGAGTCGGACTTCATCCCTGACTTTAATTGCAGGTAAACTTCGTCCAGACTCCTACGGGAGCCGGACTTCGCCCCTGACTTTAACTGCAGGAAGACTTCGTCCGGACTCCTATGGGAGCCGGACTTCATTCCCGATTCGACCGCAAGAAGACTCCATCCGGACTCCTACGGGAGCCAGATCTCGTCTCCGACTCTGGCTACGGGAAGACTCCACCCGGACTCCTACGGGAGCCGAGCTTCATCCCCGACTTCGATCGCTGGTAAACTTCGCCCGTGACTTTAATTGCAGGTAGACTTCGCCCAGACTCCTATGGGAGCCGGACTTCGTCCCCGACTTCAACCGCAAGAAGACTCCGTCCGGACTCCTACGGGAGCCAGATCTCGTCTCCGACTCCGTCTGCGGGAAGACTCCGTCCGGACTCCCACGGGAGCCAGACCTCATCTCCGACTTCGACTGAAGGAAGACTTCATCCAGACTCCTACGGGAGTCGGACTCCGAGCTCCTCTCAGATGGGTAGCTAGCCACCTCTCTCCGCCAGACACTCCAGTCGAACTTCGGCCGACAAGCCTGGACCCCCTAGCAGGCCACAGCAACAGCCACGACTCTGCTCCACCTCCTGCAACAGATTTCGCACGGCTCCATCACTCCCTGGCAGGCCGCAGTAACGGCCACGGCACTACTCCACTTCCTGCAACGAATTTCGTGCGGCTCCATCACTCCCCGGCAAATCACCATAATGACCACGATTCTGCTCCACTCCCTGTGACGGATACCGAGCGATTCCTCCACCCCCTGGCAAGTCGCGACAACGGACGCCGTTCCACTACCCGCAACAGACTCCACGTGGCATGTCCCGACGGTGGCCACGATCCCACTCCATTACTCTTCGTAACAAACTCCTCCTCACTCTGGGCAACCCACTGCCAGACGGTTACAGATATCCCTATCAGTCTGTTGCCCCCTCCGCCTATAAAAGGAGGGCCCCAGATACGTTATTCTCAAAGCTCTATTTTCTATCCCAAAACTCTGCTAAAATTTTCGTTCGAGCGCTCCATTCTTGTTGAGGCAGAGAACTGACTTGAGCGTCGGAGGATCTTGCCGGAGCAACCCCACCTCTGATTTAGACTTCTTTTGCAGGTCCCGACGGCGACCACGACTCCCTCGACTCCAGCTTCTCCGGTGCAGGCGGATTTTTGCACCAACAGGATTGGCGCTAGAGGAAGGGGCCGTGCCTTCGCAGTACCCTTGTTCTTAAAGGAGCGCTCAACGGGACCACCTCTGGTCATCTTCTCCGACATTCACTCCTCCTTCCCCCACTAGGTCTTCACCCGATGCCTCCCTGCAAAGCATCCACACGACGATCCACGGCCTCCACAGCTAGATCTCAGGCTCCGACCTCACCTCCAGTCTCCCAGCCTCTACCCCCTCCTCCGGCAATGATGGTTGGCACGGAGCAATTCGATCTACTGGTGCAGCAGGTCAGAGGCCTCACTGAAGCTGTGCAGGCCATGCAACAGCAGCAGCAGCCACAGGCATCAGTGTGACAGGAAAGAGCGTCGCCAGAACTTCAAAATCCGGCAGTGGGACGGGCCACTTGGGCCAGCTGCCCAGTCTTTCCCGGAAAGATGAATCCAAGGGTGGAAAGCCCCCAATCAGACCACAATTCCACCCCCAGAAGATCTCTACCTCAATCCTGCCAGAAGACCCTCGAGACCCGAAGTCAAGAGGATTTTCTGGATCGGAGGCTTCAGGAGATGAACCGACGGATCGAGAAACTCCTCCACGCTCCCCCCGCTTACGGTGAGGATATTTGTACTGACCCCCTCTTTTCTCTAACGATCATGTAGGAACCGATCCCGCCAAACTTCAAGCTCCCTCAATTCGAAAGCTATGACGGGACTTCGGACCCGGTTGACCACCTAGAGGTCTTCTGGACAATGATGCTGCGAAACTGATACTCGGCACTGAAGTTGGGTACCATCTTTTCCTTCGATCAGATGAGCCACCAATTTGTGGCTCATTTTGTCAGCAGCCGGCGCCCTCGGAAGGGTTCGGAGTCTCTCATCAACATCAAGCAGAGGGAGGGGGAGTCTATTCGGGCCTACATCAATCGCTTCAATGTCGCCATGCTGGAGGTCCGAAACTTGGACCAGTCGGTAGCGATGGCTGCTCTGAAAGGCGGCCTTCAGAAGAACGACCTTTTATTCTCCCTGGAAAAGAAGTACCCCAGAAATTTTGCAGACCTGTTGGCTTGGGCCGAAGGGTACGCCCGAGCAGAAGAAGCCTTCAAAATGAAGGATGAGGAAACCGCGAGAGAGCGGCAGGTGGGAGACTCGAGTAAGCCCGCAGTCGAAAAAGGGCCAAGAGAAGCTCGACCACGTTCTCGAACTCCTCCCGGGCACAAGCACGCCCAGACTCCTCCTCGAGCATGCAGGCAGGGAACCCCGGATCGCCAGGCTCGGTGGGGTTCTCCAAGAAGATTCTGCAACTATGCCCCCCTCAACGCATCAAAAATCCAGGTGCTGATGGAGGTCAGAGAGCAGCTCCCAAGGCCAGAGAGGATGTGCACGCACCCTGGGAAGCACAACCCCAACAAGTTCTGCCTCTACCATCGTGACCACGGCCATGATATAGAAGAGTGCATTCAGCTCCGAGACGAGATCGAGGAGCTCATCAGATGGGGTTGGCTCGACAGGTTCATTCGACACCGACCTGAGGGCAGAGAGGATCGACCAAGGGCCCTGCCGCAACCTAAACCGTCGAGGAGGGAAGAGCAGCCCGAAGATCGGCCTCCAATCAGGATCATCAACTCCGTCACCGGAGGACCTCGAGGAGGAGCAGACCTTCCACGACCGCGGGACTTGGAGAACCTGTAAATGTATTACTAACGACTTTGCTTTGAATCAAAATTTCTTTCGACTTTGCATGTCTTTCCCTTTCGACATGGGCTTGTTACGACTGGGGATAACCCCTTCAAACAATCAAAGCAAGATCATGTTAGGAACAGGAGGAGAACCTCGTCCTAACATAAGTAAAATGAAAGTCTGATTATTTTAAGATCGGATTGGGGGAGAGGCCCATATAACGGCCCTTAGGTCCCCCATGGCCATGCTAGGAACAGGAGGAGAACCTTGTCCTAGCATGAGCAAAGTCGAAGATCCGGTTCTTTTAGATCGGATGGGGGGAGAAGCCTTACAATGCCCTAATGTGCCCCCACAGCCATGTTAGGAACAGGAGGAGAACCTCATCCTAACATGAGCAAAGTCAAAGGCCTGGTTCTTTTAGACCAGATGGGGGGAGAGGCCCTACAACGCCCTAGTGTGCCCCCACAGCCATGTTAGGAACAGGAGGAGAACCTCGTCCTAACATGAGCAAAGTCAAAAGCCCGATTCTTTTAGACCGGATGGGGGGAGAGGCTCTACAATGCCCTAATGTGCCCCCACAGCCATGTTAGGAACAGGAGGAGAACCTCGTCCTGACATGAGCAAAGTCGAAGGCTCGGTTCTTTTAGACCGGATGGGGGGAGAGGCTCTTGCAATGACCCTTATGTGCCCCCATAGCCTCGTTGAGAATAGGAGGAGAACCTCATCCTAACCTAAGCTGAGATCGACTACGTCAAGAATAGAAGGAGAACCTCGTCCTAACGATGACAAAAACCCGGCTGCCCAACAAAATTGGATAAAGGGAAAAGTCCCCTCAATGGCACCTCTACACTTCTACGCGACCCCACAAAAAGCAAGGGGAGGACCCTCACTCGGAAAAGAGAAAAATTAAAAAGGAAAGTGATGAATTACATCGGCAACAGATGAAAAACAAACCACACCAAAGACCTAGGGAACCTCGTCTCAACAAAGACGGAAAGTTCCTACCAAACATCCCCGATCTCTAAGAAGGCTCTCGACACAGGTCAAGAAAATAATGACCCCTTTGAGGTAATGTGAAGTTCGGACCACTGAGCTCGAGCCTACGGCCATGGACGACAAGAAAAGCAAATCAGCATGGCGACGACTGGGCACCTCCAAACGACGTCGACGTCGAACAAGTCAAAAGACAAAAGAAGTTCGACGGATGATAATTTAATACAATGCGTGGATGAGGTAACACAAAATCCCCTTTTTATTTCATTCGCGAAATATACACCACGAAGCCCAGAAGGCTAAAGGAAGAAAGCAAAACCACAAGAACAAAACAAAACAACAAAAAAGAAAATATATACATGAAAAGACGGAAGGCCAAAAAGAGCCCTAGGGAAGCTCTGCTCCTTCCGACCTCGAATTATCTGCTTCACTCCTTATCAAGGACTGCCTCAGATTTTCAACTTCTTCTTCTAGCTCTCTCTTTTTCAGCAGCATGTCCTGGAACATCCGACGGAGTCGCTAGCTTTCGTTCTCCACCTCTCGACGCCTCTTTCTTAGGACCTCGGATTCCACCTCTACATCCTTGACTGCCCGCTGCTCGTACACCAGCTGGATCTTCAATTGTTACAGTTCGGCCTTTCCCTCCCCAAGAGTGACGGATAGTTCTTCTGCGGTCCTTCTCAGGGATTGGAGTTCGTCGGAATCCCGAGCGGAAGCAGATTGAGCCCCCTCAGCTAGCTGCCTTCGAAGGCGGGCAACCTCATCGGTCGCCATCCTGAGCCTCCCCTTGTATTCGTCCACCTGCTTGCGTCAGCCGGCCCGGTACGCATCATAGCTCGCCTCGGCATCCTGGAGCTGTTGCTGGAGGTTGGAGACCTTCTTCGACCACTCCCGATCGCTGTCGACCCGAGTCAAAAGTCGGGATGAACTTCCTTCCATCTGGCCAACCCTCTCCTGGGCAGCCGACAGCTCCACTCTGAGAGAACTGATCTTGGCAGCCTGAGCCCAAAATTGGTCGCTGGCGTGCTTCTTGTGTTCCTCGAGCTCCTTCTCAAAGTTTGCCTTTCTCCGACTGTACTCCATGATCCCCTTCACATGGAGGTTCCGAAAGCGGATGGCCTCCGCGGTGGCTTCAGAGTGACTCTCCTTCAACCTGTGAAGCTCTCCTTCCATCTTCTTTGACCTTTTTGTCAAATGAAGAACTTCCTTCTTCAGCCACTGGATCATGGACTTCAGCGGAATCCCCTGGGGTAGGGGAAGCACTTCGGCAGGACACTGCCATCGGGAGACAAAAGCGTCAAGGTGCGTCTCATTGCAGAAAGAAAAACAAAAAGGAGGAAGGAAGAGAGGAGAAGCCATCCACGACAAGAAATTCAACTTTATTGATTGAATGTTTCTTAAAGACAAAAAGGAAAAGAAAAATTACAGTAAAAAAAAAATATAAGGTCGGAGGTCTCAGACCTCTGCAGTAGGAGTTGGGGAGCTCGGTGTCCCTGAAAGCGGGGCTGCGGCAGCAGTAATAGCAGGAGAGGGACCGGCCTCATCTTCAGACTCCTCGCCCAAGAAGCTGAGATAGAGCTCGAGAAATTTTCTGGCCACCTTCTTCTGGCAGAGCTCGAACCCCTTGATGAATGCTTCTTGGCCGAACCTGACGTTTAGGTTCCTCATCTCCGCAGAGGCCTTGAACTCCTCCACCGCAAGAATCCTGGCCTCCGAGACCAGGACCGGGATCTGCTCTGCCAAATTTGCGACCTCGGCCTCTGCCTTCCTCACCGTCTCCTCCGAGGTCTGCTTCTCTTCCTCCCGGGCCTGCTTTTCTTTCTCCAAGGCCTCTTGGAGGGTAACTACTTCAGCTGCCTTTTCTTTGAGACGAGCGACCTCGGCCCGACGATACTCCTCCGCCTGGATGGCATCCCTCCTTGCCCGGTTTATCACCTCGATATTGGCAAGGAGCTGGTGCCCAATCTGCAAGGGTGGCTAGGGGATCAGAACAAGGGTCGAAAAGCCAATTAAATGAAGATTTGTTTACCTCGAGAAAGGACCCTAGGGAGTCCCAAACCCGCTGCTCAGGATCGGTGCGATCAATCCTCTCGATGACTTCAGGCAGAATGCAGCCGTCGATCAACCGCTTGATTAAGTCCCTATCATTGAAGGGATTCTCCGGCTCTTCTTCGGAACCAAGGGACTCTTCAATGGCGGCTCGGCGGCTACTCACCCTGTGGACCACCGACTTCCTTCTCCTCCCCCTCTCGACTCCGGGCGCCTCCGTGGAACGGACCCCTGAAATGGGAGCCCCAGTGGGGGGACTCCTTGAAGAGGCCCAGGGGGTCGGTGGTTCGGCGTTCGAAGGAACGTTGACTGCGGGGGCCACCTAGACAGGCACGGCCAAGCTCGTCTCCTCCACTCTGGCCTTCTTTGCTGATCCGGAGGCCGCGACGCCTTTCCTTTTGTGGGCCTTGAGGCCTCTGGCGAGCATCCGTGCTGCTTCGACATCCATTCCTGAAAAAAAATCAAAAATCAGCGATGGGGTGAAAAAGGAAGAAGTGACACGTAAAAAAAAAAAAGAAGAAAGAAAAAGAAGAAGGACGGGAGAAAAGAGGAGGAAAGAAAAGATGGAATACTCGCAGGATCCTAGGGACTCAAGCCGATGTTGAACAAAAATTGCTCCTTCAGAAGGTTGGGAAGGGAAGGAGCAGAATAGCCAAGAAGTTTTCGGGTGGCTTGAAGTTCATCCTCCCCCAGGCTGGGAGCTCGACGGACAGAGTCCCTCAGAGAGCCCCAAGGGGGCAAGCCCAGCCTCAAAGTCGGGCAGTGGATGAAGAGATACTTCCCCTTCCAGTTGTGGATTGAAGAGGGAGCACCTTTCAGCAACCCCTTCTTGCCAAACTGGGGGGAGAAATACCACCAGTCCTTCGTCGAAGGGTGACGCTTGAAGGTATAAAAATGACTAAACAAAGAAAGGGATGGCTGAACTTCGACTACGTGGTAAAGGGAGAGGAACCCTATCAAAAATCTGAAAGAATTCGGAGCAACTGAAGCTAAAGAAATATCTAAGAAACGGAAGAGGACGACAACGAAAGGCGGAAGCGGAAGCCGAAGTCCGACACGGAAGGCCTCCTGATACAGGCAGAAGCGGCCAGGAGGAGGGGTGCTAGCCCGGTCAGCGGGACCAGGAAGCTCCAGATCGTACTCCGGAGGAACTCCATACTGAACCCTTATTAGTAGGAGTTCATCCGGAGTCAGGGAATAGGGAATGACACCCGACGCAAAAATCGGGCAAGGCCCAGCCCCAGATGTGGGTTCGTCTACAGTGTGGGGGCCCTGGGGGGCTGACGCGGACGAACTCCTGGAATCACTAGAGGCGGAAGTGCCGAAAGACATTTCAAACGAAGACCCTAAAGATCTCGGAGAAATCAGGCAGAACAGGAGATGATGGTTGCGGGAGACCAAACCAGAGGGATGAGACAGAAGAAACATGGAGGAGAAAAGGCCCCTAAATGGCAAGAAGAAAAATAAAGGTTCCGGGACTAACCTAGATCGCTCTGAAGGATGCAGAGGGGCGAGGACAGGGATGACTCGAAGGACGTCTAGGGCCAAGGAAGATGCCAAGGAGGGTCAGGGCTCTCGAAGAAAAGGCAGACACCGATAGAACTCTCAGGCGGAATAGGGCCCCTAAAGGCGGAAGGGCGGGTTTAAATAGACCCTGGGATCCTGCACCATAATGAT